>NW_008349073.1:2268296-2307295 GCF_000622305.1 Nannospalax galili | reverse complement strand
TCTATATTTTTGAAAACCTGAAAGAAATGGATGGTATCTAAAAGCATGGGAACCACCAAAACTAAACCAAGAACAGATCAACAGCTTAAACAGACCCCCAAAACATAAGGAAATTGAAACAGTAATACAAAATCTCCTGACTAAAAAAGCCCAGGACCAAATGGGTTTACAGCAGAATTCTATCAGACATTTAAAGAAGATCTACATCCAATACTACTTAATTTATTCAAAAAGATAGAAATGAAGGGAGAACTTCCAAATTCTTTCTATGAAGTCAGTATCACTCTAATATGAAAGCCAGGTAAAGATACATCCAAAAAAGAAAACTATAGATCCATATCCTTAATGAACATACATGCAAAAATTCTCAACATACTTGTAAACCACATACAGACACACATCAAAAAGATCATCCACCACGATCAAGTCGGCTTTATCCCAGAGATGCAGGGAGGGTTCAATATACATAAGTCAATAAACATCATAAATCATATAAATGGGATCAAAGACAAGAACCACATGGTCATCTCAATAGATGCAGAGAAGGCTTTTGACAAAATTCGACATGCATTTATGTTCAAAGTCTTAGAGGGATTTGAACTGGAGGGAACATATTTCAACATAATTATAGCCATATACAACAAACCCACAGCCAACATCATTCTAAATGGAGAAAAACTAGAAGCATTCCCATTGAAATCAAGAACCAGACAAGGCTGTCCACTATCTCCACTCCTTTTTTGCATAGTGCTTGAAACTCTTGCAAGAGCAATAAGACAAGAGAAGGAAATTAAAGGAGTAGTAATTGGAAAAGAGATCAAATTATTCCTCTTTGCAGACGATATGATATTATATCTAAGAGAGGCCAAAAATTCCACCAGAAAACTCCTAGAAAGTATTAAGATGCTCAGTAATGTGCAGGTTACAAAACTAATCTACAAAAGTTTGTAGCCTTTCTATATACCAATAACAAGTAGAGAAAGAGTACATGGAAATACTCCCTTTCACAATAGATGCAAAAAAATAAAATATTTCAGAATAAACCTGACCAAAGACATTAAAGATCTCTACAATGAAAATTTTAAATCTTTAAAGAAAGAGACTGAGAAAGACATAGATGGAAGGACCTCCCATGCTCATGGATTGGAAGAATTAATATTGTAAAAATGACCATCCTACCAAAGGCTATTTAAAGATTCAATGCAATGCCAATAAAAATCCCCATGACATTCTTCACAGAATTGGAAAAAAAAATCATCTCAAGATTCATATGGCAGCACAAAAGACCTCGGATAGCCAAAGCAGCCCTGAGCACTAAGAGCAATGCGGGGGAATTTACCAGATTTTAAACTATATTATAGAGCTATAGTCATAAAAGCAACATGGTACTGACACAAAAATAGACCTGTAGATCAATGGAACAAAATTGAAGACCCAGATATGAGTACATACAATCTCAGACACCTGATATTTGATAAAGTGGCCAAGAACATTCACTAAAGACAGCATGTTCTGCAAATGATGCTGGCAAAAACTGGACCTCCACCTGTAGAGGAATGAAACTAAACCCCTATCTTTCACCTTGCACAAGTCAACTCCAAATGGATAAAAGACCTCAATGTGAAGCCTGAAACTCTGAAACTGTTAGAAGAAAACATTGGGAATAACCTAAAAGATATAGGTTTGGGGAAGGGTTTTATAAACCGGACATCAATTGCTCAGGAAACAAAGTCAAGAATCAACAAATGGGACCTCATTAAATTAAAAAGCTTCCGTACATCAAAAGAAGCAACCAAGAAAGTGAAAAAAAACCCCACAGAATGGGAGAAAATCTTCACCAGCAACACATCTGACAGAGGTTTAACATCCAGAATATATAACCAGCTCAAAAAACGAAGAATCAAGAAAGTAACCCAATTAAAAGATGGGCTAAGGAACTGAACACAGAGTTCTCAAAAGAAGAAATAAAGATGGCTAAGAAACATCTTAAAAGGTGTTCAACATCATTAGTAATTAGGGAAATGCAAATGAAAACCACTTTAAGATTTCATCTTACCTCAGTCAGGCTGGCTAAGATCACACCTTTAATCCCAGCACTCGGGAGGCAGAGGCAGGTGGATCTCTGTGAGATCGAGGCCAGCCTGTTCTCCATAGCAAATCCAGGCCAGCTGGGGCTACAGGGAGACCCCATCTCAAAATAACCAAGAGAAAAAAAAAAAAAAGAACATATGATACCAAATGTTGGAGAGTATGTGGGGAAAAGGGAACACTCATCTACTGCTGTTGGTATCACAAACTTGTTCAACCCCTATGGAAAGCAGTGTGAACTCTTAAAAAACTAAAAATGAACCTACCATTTGACCCAGGTGTGTCAACTTGATACACCTGGGTTGAGGGAGCCTCAATTGGAGAATTTCCTCTATTGGACTGGCCTGTGGCCATGTCTGAGGGGCATCTTCTTGATGAGTGATGTGGGAGGGCCCAGCCCACTGTGGGTGGTGCCACCCCTGGGCAGGTGGGCCTGTGTTGCATAAGAAAGCAGGCTGAGCAGGGGCCAGGGGAGCAAGTCAGTAAGTAGTGTTCTTCCATGGCCTGTGCCCCATCTCCTGCCTCCAGGTTCCTGCCCTGAGTTCCTACCTTGGGCTCCCTGATGAACTGTGATCTGGGAGATGTAAGATAAATAAACCCTTTTCTTCCCCAAGTTGGTATTGGTCAGAGTATTTTGTCACATCAATGAAGAAACAGACCAAACTAATCAAGTACTTAAGAGTTTGTTGCTGTGGAGCTTGGAACAGCTATGCTGAAAGAGTTGTGGATGATGGAGGCCTGGCTTGTGCAGCTTCAAAGGGAAGCAGAAACTTATCAGGGCTGTTTGTGTGATATTTTGAATTGAGAATCTGTGGGTTCTGGTCGGCTAGGGCTAAAGAATCAGCTGTGACTTAAGAGGCCAGAACTTGAAGTAAAACCTTTGCTTTACTGGTACAATTGATGCGGGTTAGCTGGGGCTGCAAAATCAGCTGTAACAAGAGACCAGCATCATTGTGATGAAGTCTTCTGGGAGGTATTTCCTCAGGGTCAGCACACAGAGAGGACACGAGCCTCCATCTCAAGCTGGAAGCAGGACTTGGTAATGTGTAAGAGTCTCCTGCATGGTTCTAGGGCTGAAAGTGCGAACAGGTCACAGAGAGCAGCTGAGGCTTGGCATTCTGAGAGGCCAAGAAAGGCCATAGGTGAAAGTGCAGCTTCAGTTGCAGCAAAGACCCCAGGATTGAAGGGGTCATGGAGTGAATCTGAGGCTTTGCACCTGGAGAGGCAAGAAGAAGCAATTGGTGAAGGTGTAGCCCCAGTTTCAGCGGAGACCCCAGCTTTTTGGAGATGCCAGGACCATGGGACGACCACCAAGGACAGCAGTAGGTATGGAATGGAGCTTGCCTGGGTCTGTGAGACGAGCTGAGTGTGCTGTGGACGGCAGAGTCAGAGCAGTGGAGCTGCCGGTACCCTTTGAAGCCCAGAGAATCGTGAGTAAATCCCAGGTGTCCAGCTTCGAGCTACTTTGCTGGACTTTGGTTTTGCTTAGGTGTGCCCGATTCTTCCCTTTGAAATAAGACAGTATTTGTTTTGGATTTTACAGAAGCCCACCCACAGTTGAGACTTTTAAAGAGACTATGAACTTTTAAGTGTTTGGATTTTTTAAGGACTGGGGTTTTTAAGGTTGTACTGTCTTAGGTTGTGATATTAACATCATATCTTGGGGACATAAATTGGAAAGTTATGGTTTAATAGTGATGTTTGTGTGTCAAGTTGACAAGGGGTCAACTGTGCTGGATAGCTTTAGTGTCAACTTGATACCCCTGGGTTGAGGAAGCCTCAGTTGGGGAACTGCCTCTATTGGACTGGCCTGTGGCCATGTCTGAGGGACATCTTCTTGATGAGTGATGTGGGAGGGCCCAGCCCACTGTGGGTGGTGTCATCCCTGGGCAGGTAGGCCTGTGTTGCATAAGAAAGCAGGCTGAGCAGGGGCCAGGGGGAGCAAGCCCATAAGCAGCATTCCTCCATGGCCTGTGCTCTAGCTCCGGCTTCCAGGTTCCTGCCCTGAGTTCCTACCTTGGGCTCCCTGATGAACTGCGACCTGGGAGATGTAAGACAAATAAACCCTTTCCTCCCCCAAGTTGGTATTGGTCAGAGTGTTTTGTCACAGCAATGAAGAACAAACTAGAACCCAGTTATACCACTCCTTGGCATATACCAAAGAACTGATTTTATGGCAGAGACACTTGTACATCCATGTTTGTTGCTGCTCTTTTCACAATAACTAAGAGATGGAAGCAACCTAAGTGTCCCACAACTGATGAGTGGATAATGAAAATGTGGTATATTTATAAGATGAAGTTCTACTCAGCAGTAAAAAAAGATGAAATTGGGGCTGGAGAGATGGCTCAGAGATTAAGAACACTGGTTGAAGTAGAAACAATGCCAGACAGGAGATACCTTCCTTTGATTTGTTGGCCAGGGTGGCCCAAGAGACTCCCAGACAGTAACCAAGCATAGAACTGGGAAAATGAATAGCAGACCCCAATCTTATCTAAAGGAATATTGACAACTGATTTCTGCTAGATGAGGAAGAGCTGATCTTCCTAAAACAAGGAACTCTAGATAGGCTGACTGGATTCAGCAGATGG
The DNA here is from genome assembly GCF_000622305.1 of Nannospalax galili. Taxonomy (NCBI): domain Eukaryota; kingdom Metazoa; phylum Chordata; class Mammalia; order Rodentia; family Spalacidae; genus Nannospalax; species Nannospalax galili. Next base: position 2,302,616 of record NW_008349073.1, on the reverse strand, counting down.
ACAAGCACTGGGGAATGGCTGGGCACATTGACAACTCAGTGGACAGTAACAGGGATGACAAAGTATATGGGCTCCAAAGAGGGGGGGCTCTATGGGAAGGTGCCATTTGGGATGTGGATATATAGATGAATGATATTGTTTGGGATGTTCTGTATGAAATACACATACACACAAAATATCAACAAATGCAAAAAATGAGTTATATTTGAGGAAGAAGCATAAAAATTTGCTTCATGTTAATTAGTAGAGGTGATAAACATTACCATTGATATCTACCTGATGACTTTATAGCCATGCTCAGGTGCCAAGGATCTCAGGAAGTAACCAACTGTGGCTAGTAATAATCAATTTTTTCAATGGGACAAAAATGATTCTGTTTTTGTTTAAGATTATCAACAAAATCCTCTCCAAAGCAGCATCTACGAGTGTATGTAAGTGCACCCACGTCCTGCAATGCTCATAGGGGTCAGAAGAGGGCTTCAAATTCGCTGGAACTAGAGTTATAGATGGTTGTTAGTGTCCCACGGTGCTGGGAACTGAACCTGGGTCTTCTGCAAGAGCAATCAGTATTATTAACTGCTGAGCCATTTCTCCACCCCCCCAAGAAGGTGCTACTGAATATTTTAATGCTGTCATGAAATGCTTCTTCTAATCATGTGGGTATTAAATAAATATTTTTTTAAAAAGATTAGTCATGTCAACATCCACGTTTAGTGATTGGTACAAATAAGAAAACTTTCCAATTCACTTGTCTTTGCAAGTAACAGGAAACAACCTCAGTTAATAAAACAACAGACAGTATGGTGTCTTAGACAGTAAGGCTCAGGGTGGAAATATATGAGAAGTGTCTGGGCTGGATTGATTAGATGATGTTGGGGGTGGGCGGGAAGTCCCCAATAACAGTGCCTGAAACAACACAGATTTATTTCCTGCCAGGGCTGTTGAACATGGTGATCTCTCAGATAAGGCTGGTGGAACAGCCGCCATCTTGAATGTTATTTGTGGCCATGCCGGGAAGAGATTAAAGGTCCCACATTAACAGTCAGGTGCTGTGATGACCAGCAGAGACTGCTTCAGTTAGCAACCAGACTCTTCACAGGAGCTCAGTCCTAAATCACAGGAATGGAAGTGAAATCTTATCCTGAGCCCAGAAGGGGTTAGAAGCGCCTGATGCGCAGCAAGGAAGACATCCACGTGAGTGAGCAGCGAGGGAAGACTGTTCTCTTTAGCGCCAAAGCAAGACCAGTGCAGGAGAGGAAAGCACAAGAAAGAGCTGAGGAAGGGAAGGTTGGCAGACTTGTAAAGGCATGCAGTGAGACTAACAACACCAGCCACGTACCCTTCTTCACCTGAGCTGTAAATTCCCACGTGCCAGATTATTGTGGTGTTTGGAAAGCTTATTGCGCTTTATTCATAGCTCCTCAACCACCCTTTACCCTTAAACATCAATAGCACCCCCGTGAATGGCAAATTACTGTAATCTGCCTCAGGTAGTAGTATTCTCTGGGCTCCTGCTTCAGTGAGCAGAGGCATCTACCCATGGGACACATACTCAGCCAATGCGTGAACTCTGGAACAAACACGGTATTTCATGCATACCTAGCAGTACAGACTGTGAATGAATAAAAGAATACTCAGATTTCTTTTTAGGGCTGCTGTAAAATGTGTTTTCTATTCACATCTAACCTTCCCATTGGTCAGTACTATCTTCCTTTGGAGTGGTGTGTGACCACTTTTGTGGAAACAAAAATGTTCTTTATGTACACCATCCAACATGATAGCCACTGACCATATGGAGGTCCTGGACCCTAGAAATGTGGCTAATGCCCTGAAGACAGTGAATCTACTGTGTGTGTGTGTATGTTTGTGTGTGTGTGTGTGTATGTGTGTGTGTGTGTATGTGTGTGTGTGTGTATGTGTGTGTGTGTGTGTTGCTAAGAGGCTAATCCAGGTCCCCAAGCATGCTTGGCAAATGCTTTACCACTGAACTGCCTCTTTACTCTTTTAGTTTAACTTTAAATAATTAATGCTTAAATAGTCACATGTAGCTAGTAGATTTCATAATGGAAAATGTAGTTTTAGAGTACAAAAGGAAAAAAATCATAGTTTTGCTTGTATTCAACCCTGTTTTTGCTACATAAGAGAAAGATAGCCCTTGACAAGAAGACTAGTCTAAATGCTGAGTCACTGTCCAGAGGGTATTATTTAACTACAGGATGCCAGAACACAGAAAGGTGGCCTATCATGGGGCCTCCATGGGAAGAGTGACTATGGTTTCTTTAGACAGGGTGTGAGGGTGTGTGTGTGTGTGTGTGTGTGTGTGTGTGTGTGTGTATTGAGGATTGGAAGTGAGATCTTTGTGAACGCCAAGCAAGCACTCTATTACTGAGTTACATCCTCAAACCTACTTCCTTTAGAATTTTCAACCACCCAGCACTGAGAGGTGGCAAATAGAAACTAAGGTATTTGGTTGAAAGAGCTGGATTTCTGAGAGCTAGCCTGCCCTAACCAATCCCAACTATACAGATCCTTCAACAAGCAATCAAGTAAAATGATCTTTTCCCCATAAGAGGAACTGATTACTTTTATATCTGTGTTTCGGAAGAAATTAAAAGATACGAACATAGCTCAGTAGTTGGGATATAGCTCAGCAGTCATGCACAAGGCCTTGAATTGAAGCCCCAGTGCACATAGAAACACACACAGGCACACACACATACTCTCACATGAAATTAAAATGGTGCTTGGGAGATGGCTAAGCTGATAAAGTGCTTGTAATGCATTCACAAGGACCTGAGTTTGATGCCCAGAAGCCAAGTAAAAATACCGAGCAAGGTGGCACATGCTTGTAATCTCAGCACTGGGGAGGTGGACTCAAGAAGATCCTAAGGCTTTCTGGCTAGCCAACCTAGTTTACTTGGTGGGTTCCAGGCTAAGTGAAAGACTCTGTCTCAAAAAACAAGGTGGATTGGGGCCGGGGAGATGGCTCAGTGGTTAAGAACACTGTTCTTGCAGAAGACTGGAGTTTGAATTCCATCACCCACATTGCAGCTAACAACTGTCCATAACTCCAGTTCTAGGGGATCTGACAGCTTCTTCTGTCTTTCACACGCATTGCACGACACAGGTGCACTTATCTACATGCAGGCAATACACACATACACATAAAATAAAAACAATAAATAAAATATTTTACAACAGCAACCAAAAAAAACGAGGTGGATGGCACCTGAGGAGTGACCACCAATATTGTCTTCTGGCGCCCACGAAAAACGAGGTGGATGGCACCTGAGGAGTGACCACCAATATTGTCTTCTGGCGTCCACGTGCATGTGCACATACATACATGCACACCTGCAAACAAATGTGCACCCTTCCCCACGAATTCACACACACACACACACACACACACATACACACACACACACACACACACACACACACGCTCTTAAAATAAAATCCTTCCAACTCAAGCAATCTTACCCTTGGGCACCACCACTTTTAGGGCCCTGTAGAGACTGCACATTGCAGGATCTATAGCATCATCCTTGTCCTCTACCTACTAGACCAAGAAACAAGGCACACCCACCCACCACTAGTCAGGATAACCCCAAGAACCCCCAGATATTGCTGAACGTCCCTGGAGTGGGAGTAGGTGGGAAAAATTCCCCTTCTTCCCCGAGACTCTGCTCTGTAACTGAATCCCAAGTCCACCTCCTCTGGCCTCCTTAGGAGGTAAAGTAGAGAGCAGCAGTCTATTCCCAGCAACATCACAGCACCCTCCTTCTCTTCTCCAGGCTAAATAAAGATAGCTTTTTTAGTCTTTTTCCTAGACTCTGATTCACAGATATTGATGGAGACATCTAAAGATGAGACTGGAACCATTTGGTTGGAAGGAACTGTGTTCCCTTAACTCTACCTATTTATAGAGATGGTGTGGGGGAGGGCAGACACCTCTGAGCAGATCTGTAACCATGGAAGCTTCCTGGTCAAGGAAGAAGCTGTATTAGAAGAGGCCTTGGGAGAGTAGCACTGGATTGAAACTGTCTTCCCTTGAGTTTCCTCAGACCTGCTAAACCAGCAAACTGCTAACTTACAAAATGAGGTGAAGGGGTGACCCTTCAAGATGGAAATTTATCTCTTTCCAACCCTCTGAGCACTCCAGCTTTTCTGGGCTCTTTCCATGTGGCCTGTGTCAGGGACACTGTGTACTTAAAAATGTAATTCCTTGTCTAATTCTTCAAATCCATGCCTTTGCCAGTATTTTTCCATGTATCCATCCAGTTTCTTTTTATTTATTTCATTTTTAAGTATGTGTATATGCCTGTGTGTGGGTATGTGCACATGAGTACAGATGCTAGTGAAGACCAGAGGTGTTGGATGTCCAGGAGCTGGAGTTATCAGTGGTTGTGCTGAGAACTAAGTTCAGTTCCTCTGCAAGAGCAGTACATGGTCTTAATCACTGAGCCGTTTCTCCAGACTTTCAGGCAGTTTCTTGAATCAGAAATCAGAGTACCATCTCTCTCTTCTGCCATGACATTTACTATAGTCTCTGGATATTTTATTAGCCTTTCAGCTACTTAAATGATCTCCATATCTTCCCTGCTCCCTTCCACTCTGCATACTGTAGCCAACCTAATTCTTTTAAAAAATATTTCATTTATTATTTCTATTTTATGAGTATGAGTGTATTGCCTGTATGTGTGAAAGTGCTCCTGTGTCACGCAATGCCCTTGGAGGTCAGAGGAGGATGTCGGATCCCCTGGAATTGGAGTTACAGATGGCTGTTAGCTTCTACGTGGATGCTGGGAGCTGAACCCTTGTTCTCTGCAAGAGCAGTGAGTGCTCTCTTTTTTTTTTTTTTTCAGTGAGTGTTCTTAACCTAGAGTCATCTCTTCAGCCCACCCCCATCCCCCACAACCTAATACTTTTAAAAAGCTTTAAAGTGTTTCATCCCTACTTAAAACCTTAGGGTGGAGTCTAAAATTCTTACCGAATCTATTTCTCTATGGCACACCTGCTCAGCACTCAGGTCTCACTTCATTTCATTCTTGCTCCAGCCCCAGTGGTCTTTCAGCTCGTCAAAGACATCAAGCCCACTATGAACTCTGGGCCTTTGCACACATCAGGCCCTGTACACATCCATCCTCCATCCCTTCTCCATAAGTACCCTACCTATTCTTTAGTCTCAGTTTGGGCATCATTTCCTAAGACCTTCCTAGTAGGAAGACCAACCAGATTAAATTCCCTTGCTATATCCTCTTGTAGCACTTTGACCTTGATCTCATTGACCTTGGCCAGGTCTCCCCAGTACAAAGCATAAGCTGACTTTTGCGCAGGTCAAGTATTAGGGATATGTTCCTACAAATCAGGAGTGCGGGAGTGGGGAGAGATGGGGGAGGAGGAAAGGCCAGTAGAGTGGGCTGTTGGTGAGTTTGTCAGGTTAACGAGGAAGTTGTCTCCTCTGGCACTCCTTCACCTCCACATTCCCAAGAGGGCTCCCACTGAGTTAGAGAAGAGGCAGAAAATGAAAACATAGCAGTATGTAGGTTTCAAGGGAGATACTGCCAGAAAGAGATGAATCTGAGTTCATATACAGAGCTATCTCCTGCATTTGTGGATGAAACCAGAGGTGGATTGAGGAGCCATGGACCTCAGAGGCCGAAGAAGTTTTCTGCAACACTCTCATCATATTTGAAACAACTGTATCCATTTAAGTTTTTCTTCCTTCATTCATGAGTATATGGAGTTGTTTTTCTTGTTCATAGGTGCATTCTCAATGCCCAGCCTATTGTAGAAAAAAGTATTCTAGTACATAGTAAGTCATTATTAACATTCGCTGAATTAAATTAAATTGAATGGGCAAGAGATTGCGAGAGCAAGCCCAGGGGAAAAGAACCCAGAGATTCTACTTAGGATTTGATAGTTCTCTATTCCAGTTGAGACTTGAAATTAATTTATGGATTAAATGTCAGATTTATTATTGCCTTTGGTTTTTCACTCTTTTTCAGGGTCTTTTTTCTTTGGAAATAGGTATGCTTGCCTCACCTGTATCCTACTATTCTAGTTTGATATCAGGATCACATTATTGTCTAAACCAATGTTCACTAGATCTTAGTTATTAAAAATGCCAAGAAACAGGGGCTAGAGCGATGGCTCAGCGGTTAAGAGCACTGACTGCTCTTTCAGAGGACCTGGGTTTGAGCCCCAGAACCCACATGGTGGCTATGAACCGCCTTTAACTCCAGTTCCAGGGTAATCTGAAGCCCTCTTCTGACCGCCGTGGCATTTCACAACACGAGTTCACTCACATACATGCAGGCAATACACTCATACACATAAAATAAAAATAATAAATAAAATATATTAAATATATTAAAAAATGCCAAGAAACATCCTTACTGGATCGTGATAGTGGAACATGATTATATTATAATGAGTCCTCACTTCAAGCATCCCACTCGACATTTGTCCTCCATTCTGTCTACCAATCCCAGAATAACTGTCCCTTGTCCTATGTTCCCTTGATACCAGCTCTTGAGGGATCTTTTTTTAATCTGCTGCCCACATATACGATAGTTCAGTGTACACCAGGAGTTTTGCTACAGTCTGTGGCTACAAACATGATCTGTTCTGTGCTTGCCTTCCAGAACTTTGCAAGGGAGACAAACTCATAATCAACTGTAAAATTCTAGAAATATGACAATTCAAGGTTGAAGTTATCTTGTGAGCACCACAAAGACACCTACAATTGTGAGTTAGTGAAGTATGGCAATGTGTGACCTGAATTTGGAAGTTTGAGCAGGAGGTAATCACACCAAATGGAACAGGTGAAGGGCATTCCTGGTGGCATGGTGTGAACAGCAAATATGGAGTGTTTGATAGAGTTGGATCAAGGTATGAAGGGAAGAGATGGTGAGTTCCAGCACAGCTGGGGCTACAGGGAGATCCTGTCTCAAAAAGACCAAAATAAAGAAAAAGAAAAAGAAAGATAGAGATCACATTTTCTGGATTTTCTTGCAGCTGGGTGTAGCCATGAGAGTAATTCTTGAGCAAAAGAATATCACTGAACAAGTGGGTGTAAAGAACTTCCTTCAAGAGATCCTGGCCTTTTCTTTTCCTGAGACAGAGTCTCTTGTATCCCAGGCAATATGGCCAAGGATGACTTTGAAATTCTGATCTCCCTGTTTCTACCAAGTTCTAGGAATATGGGTATGTGGCACCTCATTTCACTTGTGCAGTGCTGGCGTTTCCTGAATGCCAGGGAAGCACTCTACCAAATGAGCTACAACCCAGCCCGCTTTTGCCATGTTCCTCCATTCATTTCTCCATATGTGGCTGCTGGACCTCAGGTGCCAGCCACTATCTCGTACCATGAGAATAGGGTTGGTAGATGGGTAGCTAGCAGGAACTTGAATCTCCAAGGACTTTGTAGAACAGAAATACCTCAATAGTTTTAAATGGTTTCTATCTGGTAGAGAAATGAATATGTACTGTGTGTCTGATACTCAGTTAAATATAATCCTAACCAACACAGATGTTATTCCTTAGTCTTCCTAGCTTTGGGAGTTAAATTTATTTTTCCTCCCTCAATCTCCCTAATCTCTAATGTCCACTAAGGTGCTAAATCACACTCAGCTGTCCTTCACACTTTACCTTACACTACTTCCTTTGCAACATCCCCAGTCCTCTTGAGTTCACTGTTCTCTGAACTTCATCTCCTTCTCTCCATTCAAAACTATGCAACTTCCAGATTCCCAAATGTTATTATGTTCACCATGTCATTCCTCCTCCTCCACCCCCCAAACATGGGCTTCTCTTGTGATTAGTAAGATGAAGCTCTGACATTTTCACAATTTAGTCTTCACTGTGGATTTTTAATTTCTCCTTCCTCTGATACACTGTCCCTCAACAGACTATTTTCTCTTAACTTCTTCACCTATGCTATACATACTGAGATTCTCAGCCCTGGCTGTATGTTAAAACCATCTGGGAAGGCATTAAACAGGACTGGTGCCCAGTGGGCTGGCACTCAGTGCAAAGGCACTGTCTCATGAATCCACCAAACAGCCCTGGGAGATGCTGGTATTATTACTGTCACCATCCTATAACAGAGGAAGGAAGAAACAAGAAGTTCAGGGTATCTTTCCTGGCCAGTGAGTGAAGAGCCAGACTCCAATAGCAAGGACTTCCCTTCACTCTAATTCTTGACTCTCTTGAACTATATTAAAAATTAAAAATAATTTCTGAGAGCATGTCACAAAATTGCTAATAAATCACAAAATAAGAATAAAAAACTTAAGACTATAAATTCCTAGGCCTCTCCCCAAACTGATGAAATGTGAATCTGATTATATTAATATTCACTTTAAGCTGAGCCAAATTAATGCCCAGGAGTTCTGATGGGAAGCCAAGTTGAGAACTATTCTTATCCATCTTTCTCCCATTTCCTTACTCCAACCATGTCCTCCTTGCCTTTGGAGTTCAGTTCATGTCATCCTTCTGTGAACCTGACCCATTTTTCCAATCTTCATGAGTCCTCCCTTTCCCAAATGCCAGTGGCACAATTTGTCCATCCCAGCTAAGTTGGCACCCATTCTACCCCTCAGTCTGAATCTAGCTCTTGGCTTTATGCCACTGGATCCTTGGCAGACTTTCTACATTTAATCATTTGCTACTCAGCCACCTCCACCTCTGCCCCAAACAGCAACAAGCACAGTTTTACCTCTGTCAGAGAATAAGGCCTAAAGTTGGGGTCATGCCAAGTGGTATTTTTGGCTCAGCAGTTTCCTAGGGATTAAAAGCCAGGAGAATGTGGGAAAACAGATTGTGGTTAGGGGAAGAGGTAGCTAAGGGTGCAAAAGAGAGGAACGTGGATAAGGGCTTCTAGGCTCCCAGATATAGATCTGGCTATCAAGAAGATGATGGTGGGGTTCTATGGTGCCTCAGAGGACAAGTCAGATCTGTGAGCTCAGAGATGATGAGAGCAAATCTGGACAGGGCCTGGGTTGAAACTTGATGGTCAAGGAACAGGAATTGAGAAGGTAATAATTTAAACAAAAGTGGTATTGGGCCAACTGAGGTTGCTGAAGATTGACAGAATAAGTGGATTATCTCCTGTATGGTTAGGAAGAGTTTAGGGGCTGTGACATGCCTGCTTTGCACAAGAGGCTGCCAGGCAAGCAGAGATGACATGTCACATGGACCACTAGTTGGGAGGAGAGGGCCTATGGCTACCAGAGGGCCAACTAATGAGTAGACTGCTCTGCCACCTGTACAGTTATAGCCCCTGGACCAATCTCTGCTGAAGCTGAAGATGTTATAGGTCTCCATGTCTCTGGTGATAATTTATTTTTCTTGGTTATCCCATTCCACCAGTTTATAAAACAAGTGGTGAAAAGAGTCTGGAGTTGGGAATGAAGGGGAAGGGTCATCTCTTGTCTGAGTCAGGCCATGCTGGGATTAGGAAGCCAGTTCTAATTCCCACCTGAGTTTCTTTTCTTCTTGTCCACATTAGTCAGTTTGCCTTTTTGGGTCTAAGAACAAGACCCCAAGTGGAGGGCTGAGGGGGGTCAGGCGGGGCTCTTCTGGCTTGGCCCCAGGATTTTTGTGATTATGAGACTGTTCTTACAAACTAAGTGGGGTGAACCCTTCCCAGCCTACCTGCATTCTGCAGGAGGCCCCAGGACTTCTGTGATTATGAACCTGTTCTTGTAAACTAAGTGAGGCTGACGTGGGACACTACGTCTGGGGAGAGGGCCCAGTAGGTTTCTCACTAGATCATGGGCCTTTCATTCCATCAGCTTCGCACAATGAGATCAGCAACCACTGCCTTCTGGGCCCATGAGAGGCCTGCTGTGAATACTGAAAGAACAAACGGATCATTTCCTGTATGGTTGCGAAGATTGGCACAAGAGCTATAGGTGTGCAGAGGGCACAGTGGTCTACTACAAATCTTGGGATTTGGCTCAGTTAGCTAGCCCTCTGATAGCCATGGGCCTCTTCCTTTTCCTCCATATGAAGCCTCATCCCTTCTTGTCCCGCAATCTTTTGTAAAAGTAGGAGTGACAAAGCCCCTAATCTGTTGCCCATCTGATCAGCAACATCCTGACTTTCCCAGACTCAGGGTAGAGAAAGGTTAATACTTGTAGTAGTTTGAACAAGAATATTCCCTTTCTCCCCTAGGCTCCAAGTGTTTGAACACTTTTTAGTTGGTGATGCTGTTTTGGGAAGATCATGGAACCAGTAGAGCCTTGCTGGAGGAAGCATGTCACTGGGGATGAGCATTGAGAGTTCATAGCCTTGCCCCATTTGCAGTTTCCTGTTCTCTGCTTCCTGTTGCATGCTTGAAGATGTGAGCACTCAGTTTTCCACTCTGGCTGCCTCTGCTGCCATGCCTCACCACCATGCCTCTTAATCTTCTGGAATTGTAAGCCAAATGAACTCTTCCTTCTATAAGTTCCCTTGGTCATGGTGTTTTATCACAGCAATAGGAAAGTAACTAAAACAATATTTATTCCAGAGTGGGGTTATATTGAACAGGGCAGCCACCATATTCCATATGTCAAAAGAGTTTTTTGAGAAACTTGCCATTCTGCAGCTATGATTGCTCTCTCATGATCCTACTGACTGGGGAGCTGGGGATATCTGATTCCAGGGTTGTGTATCTCAAGACATCCTACAGTCCTAGAGGCAGCCTGGGCCAGAGGATCTGGTTGACCACGGGCTCTAGTTCTTACCTGAGCCATTCTGATTCTTCCCTTCACAGGAATTTGAACTGAAAATGATGAGAGAAGGCAGAAGGGAGCAGAGATAGATGCACAAGCCAGAACTCAGACTCCAACATGGAATCTTCCAGCTCCTTCTGCTGTATCCACAAGCAAGTCCAGTCAGTGTATAGAGGCCCCTGGATTCCAAACAGCCTTTCAGGTACTCCCTGTAGATCCAATGCCCATCATGTACATGCCTGCCCAGAATCCTAACTTCCTTACCTCTCTACATCTCCTCACAACTAGGCCAATTACCTGAGGAGGCTCAATTGAGGCCCTTTGACTAAAGGCCTCTAAAACAGCTGCAGAGTTCCTAGTGACATCCCAGGGATAAAGTGGGGTATGGCCACCCCTTTGTACCTCAGGTTGAAATGGATATGCTGACAGGCCTATAATTCAACACTGAGATAGTCAGGGCAGTGTGGCCAGGATAGGCTGGTACAGAAAGAACTAGTGATAAGCCGCTGTGCGTGGAGAGGACTAGCAACTACCAGCAGATCCTGCTGTGTGCCCAGATGAGATTGGAGTCTGTTCTATGGCTGTAAACACTGGCCTTTTCTACCCAGCAGTGCTTTGAGCAGGCTTTGCGTCTGGACAAAATACTGCTGTTCCAGGGCCTCCTTTGCTGGGGTTCAGTGGCCTGAGACAGCCTATAGATGTGGGATGTGTTCATTAACAGCACAACTCTCTATCTCAGACCTGAGAGATGGGTGCAGACCTACAAAGCTCATCTTGGCAGCTATTGCTTGTGCTCTCACTGTGTGTCTGGCTGCCACAGCTAGGCCACATAGAGCCAGTGAAGATGGGTAAAACCCATTGCCAGCTCTGCGGAGTTTCAACAGGAAGAGGAATGTACTCATCACTCAGAAAATGGCAGTTCAGAACTGAGTATAATAAAAACCAGGAGCTCCTTCCACGTGATCAGACTATTGACGTGTAAGCCCACACCATGGGGATCAGCATGGCCTGTAAGGAGGAATCAAAATTTGACCTGGGTGTTGAGGACTATGTAGATTTTTTTTTACATAGGGGGATACATGGAAACAGAGGTTCAAAAGAGGGACTACAATTTCTGTTCACTAACAAATGTTGTGCCAGAAGAAACTGGGAAAACAGAGGGGAGTGTCACATGGTCCCTGTAGAGGTCCACGTAGGGAGCCAGCCAGGCAGACCATGGCCACAGCTTAATGGAACAGAAGCTCTGGGTAAGAGAAAGACAGGGTTGGTGGATGTCCAGACCACATAAGCTTGGTGCACATCCTGCTGGGAAATAAGCCTGGAGAGGGGAGGAGAGCACCAGATCATCACATACAACCATCAGCACTACTTGATTGTACGTGAATCCAAAGGCATTGGAGGTGCTGTCGGGGGATAAGGGAGCTTAGTCAGACAGAGGCTGATGGATGGTGTGGAAGGCAAGAACAGAGTATAATCTCTTGGGGGCCAGGGTCCTCAATGTCACTGTCCCCCAAGTGTCCCTTGACCAGCTTCCCCAAATATATCACCAGGAAGGACAAACCTGGTGGGGAAAGTGGGTTCATTCATAACTGAGAGATACCCTTGAGTGGCAGGAGCAGGGCACATCATTTCTTCAGCACATTCTTGTACCATCTCTTGTATTCATAATCCAGCCCTGTGGAGGAATGTGGTCAGCCTTCATTGCCAATGTGACTGGACTTAGAATCACCCCTGGGAGTGTTTTGAGAGTGTTTCCAGAGAGGTTTAACTGAGAGAGAAGACTCACCCTGAATGGGAGTGGCACCTTCCTATGGGCTGGTTCCCAGACAGAACAAAAAAAGTGTGTGTGGTTGGGGGGCAGAGCACCAGCAGTCATCTCTCTCTAGTTCCTGATTTGGAACCACTCCCATCGCCAGGCCTTCCCACTGTGATGGCCTATGACTCCACAAACTGTGAGCCAAGATAAGCCCTTCCTTCCTTAAGTTGCTTTTGTCAGATATTTTGTTGTAGCAAGGAAAACAAGTAACTAACACAAGGGGACTTTATGTCCTCATCTTACAGTGGAGGACAGCCTGACTCAGGGAGAGAAAGAAACATGCAGGAGCTGAGCCACACAGCTCCCATGGGGCCAAACCAGGCCTGTCCTTTCCAAATCTTGTTCTTAGACTGGCTCCTACCTGATAGGGACAACTGGGTGTGTTTGTCTCCGTGACCAACTAGGAACTGAGGCCAAGGGGAGACTAACTGTAGCCTGAGTGCTGTGTGAAAGGTTGGTCTTCTCTTGCCAGAGGGAGGGGTGAGCTGAGTCACCCCTCCTTCTGGCTGCAGGCACAGAGACAGACAGGACCCTTGGGGCACAAATTCCTGAATCCCAGGCTCACACCACCAGAAAGAGTCAAGGCTAGCCCAAGGTGGAATGAAGCAATAGAGAACTCTGGGTGCCCTTCTCTAGGCTCTTGAGAAAGGGGGAAAGTGGAAACCTTTCAAAGCCTGGCTGGCTCTCCATCATCCAGCACCCAGTAGAACCTGCAGCAACTCCACCCGACTAGTACGTGGGCGGGTCTTTCTGCGACCCGGGAGCTCGATGGCACCACCTCGGCTGACAGCGCAAGGCTAAGATGTTTGCTATTTTGATCTGGTGGAGAGAGAGGGAGTCAAGGGCTCAGGCCGGTAAGGGTGGACAGTAAGAGTCTCTGAGCTGCCCTTTGGACAGCCGGCTCCGCCAACTGTAGCGTCTTTCCTCTTGCTGGTTCTAAGAGGGGAGTCCGGAGATAAGTGGCACTCAGAAGTTGATCTCTCCTCAGCCCAAAGGATTCTGGAACTTGCCACAGCAACCAAGTCCCCAGTCTTTCTCAAATAAGCCGTCCTCCCAGGTTGAGGTTCAGCCCATCCTCTACCTGGGGGTAGGCGCGAACCACCTGGAGCTGCTGACTGGATCCCTGTAGGGTTTCCTTCACCCGCAGGGCGGGGCGCAGCTGGAGGAGAAAGGGCAGGGTGTCCCTGCTTCTGGGAGACCAGAATCTCCTGCTCCGACCCTAGGGATGGGAGGGACCCTTGTGAAGAAGGAAGGTGCGCAGACGTGCCCGCGGCGCTGAGTCCGGGTGGTGGCAGAAAGCTTGTCCTTCAAATCTAGCAGGACGTTAAACCCCGACTTGGACCTGTGCTTGGGCACCGAGGCAGGTCCGGAAAAGAGCTCGAAAGGCCGTTCCAGCCGGTCCAAGGGTAGACAGACCCAAGTGTGGCGTGCACACGTGTGCGTCCGTGGGTGTCTGTGCATGCAAGGCGAGAGGGTTTAGGCGTCCCCTGCAAGCTCTCTCTGGGATTCTATATTTTGCTTTCCTTTGTTCTCAAAATAGTATGCCAGCGCTGCCGGCGCTGCCCTTGGGAGGGGTGGGGGCTGCTGCGCGCTTGCTCGGGCTGAGTTAGCTGCAGGGTTACAAACAGTCTCTCCAGCTCCCCCGGCCTGAATTAATGTGTTACTATTTCGGGAGAGCCAGTGTTTCCAGGGGAAACCTAATGACGCAATGACGTCAATGCAGGTCAGCAGCAGACTCTCCGGGAGGGCGGGCGGGCTCCCGGCTTCCAGGCTTCGCGCAGTCTGCGGGCGGGAGGGTGCGAGCTAGGTGGCGAGGGCGGCAGGTGCGGGGGCGCAGGAGCCCGGGCCAAGCCTAGAGACAGGAGGACATCCCCTCCCAGCGCTCCTACACCGGCAACTTCCCGCTGCCCGGGACGGAGTTTCTCCGTTGCCCACGGACATCCAGGAGGCGGTGTGGAGGGCGAGCAGGGTAACCCCCTCTCCTACCCCACATCTATCGAGGGGGAGCCAGAGCCAGCAGGTCCGGACTCGCTGAGGGGGCTCCATGCGGGGCCTCCTACGCACAGGTACGCGCTGGTCCTCCGGGTGTCTTCAGTTTGGGAGGGAGACACACTCCCGTCCACTCTCCTCTAGTGTTCTGGCACCGTAACTGGGAGTTCGGGAAAAGAAAGGGTGTCTTGAGTCCTACCTCGCCTCCTGTCTCACCCCCTCTTTCTGGGCGAAGGAGCTGACTGCTCCACTTAAGCACCCTCTCTGGTCTCAAGCTGGAATTAGGACTTCCTTACTGGTTGTGCCTCCTTTAGAGTCACCATCTAAGGCCCGGAAGCATAGCGGGAGGGACGTCCATATCCGACAGGCCAGGGTGATGTGAGGCTGGAACCAGTGTTTAGGGACAGTGTGCAGGACTGCTTGGGTGTGTTTGGTATGTCCATGTAGTGTGAATGCACCTAACCCCTGGAAGCCCACTGTGCAAGTGTGTCTGTGCCATCCGTGCATATGGTACGTCTTGTGCACCCTTCCCTGCCATGCATCCGTGGCTTTTGCCCAGAGCATCGGAGGTCAGCAAAGACTCCAGGGTCCTTTCGCTGCTCATCCAGGACAGTTGGCCCACTTTGCACCTTGCTCTCAGGGGGGCCCTGGCGTGCTTTCCCCACGCTGGCCACAGCTTCCGATGGCTGCACACTTCTCAAAGCGCAACATGTCTTGTTGCCCCAGCTTGTGTGCTTTCTTGGACCATGAGTAGAAAAGGGATCCGAGTAGGGAATCCCTTTCTACCCGCCCCCTCTCGCTTGTGGCAGAAGCACAACCTCCTCTGGCTGTTCTTCCCCCTGTTAGGCCGCCACTCTCAGATTTCAGCACCTTAGCGCGGACAGCTCCAGGCCCGCTCCTGCAGCAGCCTCTGTCCTTGCCAACTCTGAGTCAGGTCTGGGAATGAGTTACACTCCCTCACCCCCAACCCCCAGCGGCTCACCCCTCCCTCCCTGAGCCTTTTTAGCTCCAGAAACAGACCCTAGAACCGTCCCCCTGCCCCAACATATACATCATCCATGCTATCTTTAAGGGATAGGTGATTCTTCATAGAGACTACCCTACCACAAGCTCCCTTTTCTCATTTCAATTTATTAAGTGAATAAAGCGAGACTTCCACTCCCTAAGAGGCAAGCAAGGATTCTGAAAGCAGGGAGGTTGGGGGCAGGTGGGAGTCCAGGATTTTCTGGATTCTAGAAACACAGGTGGTAGCCCTTAAGACACCCCCCAGACATTCTCACACTCCCTCCTTTGTCTCTTTTCCGAATTCTAGGCCTCCTGGGATGAAGGGATTGGGATAAATTCACACACCCACTCAGTTGTCAGAGGGCTCAGATGATGTCATGGTTTAGGGGCTCTGGATTGGGTAATGTCTGAGGAGAATCTCTTGAGGGGGTCCTCTGGGCTGCTCAGGAAATCCCCAGAGGTGATTTTTGTGGTGACAGAGTTCTTAAACACATCACAATCACTCAGCCAACTGGAGACAACAGCACACACCTCCCAGCACAAGTGAAATCCAATATACAGCAACAGTGCCTGTGGCTCTTTCGATTCCTGGATTCCATGACGTTAAAAACACCAACAAGGTGCTGGGATTATTGTCCCAGTCTCATCTGTCCTTCTCTTTCTGGAATCTCATTATTACCCCTGCTCCTCTAGAAAGAAGAGACAGGGCCTATGGGGTGTCTCAGCTGACCCAGGGATGAGTGGAAAAAAAGCAGGTTGAAGTCACACCTTTCCATCCTGTTTCAGGGACCTTTGGCAAGCTGAAGACAGACTGAGCCCCTTCTGGTCTACCTGAGCTTCAGACAAATCTTCAGAGATATTCTCTCTGGGGAGCAGAGATTAGGCCAAATTTGTGAGACCTGAGCTAGGGCAGATCCTGGTCTTGTTTTTGTACTACGGTGCCAGCAGCAACGTCTGAGGTCTGGGCTTGGGGAGATGGGCATCCCTTTGCAGAAGTTCTGGGATCTGGAGCAGGCATACACACTGTCAGCATGAAAAGGCCTTTTCTCAGAAACAGCCATTGCCTTGCTAGCTGCTGGGTTACGAGGGAGAAGAGAGGAAAGGGTTCTGTGCGAGGGGACGAGGGAAAGAGAGATAGGCATCCTAGTCCAGTAGCACTTCATTTTAACAGCCCAGCTCCAAGGAAATCCTCAGCATTTCCTCAGGTCCCAAGGGGGTACAAGGAAATGGCTATGCTCCAAAATGAATTTATTTTCATGATAAAAGAGCTATGTATGACCATGTTAAAGAGATGGCAGTGTGAGCAAACATGCAAACAGTAAGATGTGCCTTCCACTAAAGGCCAGGGGCCTCCCCAGAGTATTTCAGCCTAAATTCAGTCCACTGGAAGAGTTGTTACCATCTAGCCAGGTGTGGTGGCTCACACATTTAATCCCAACACTTGGGAGGCAGAGGCAGGCAGATCTCTGTGAGTTCTAGGCCAGCCTGGTCTACATAGTGAGTTCCAGGCCAGCTGGGGCTACAGGGAGAGCCTGTCCCAAAAAGACAAAAAAAAAAAAAGGCTGTTACTATCATCTACCTAAACCCATTTCTGGTTATTTGCCAAATTTCCTTGGCTCCCTAGCTTCCCTCTTTGCTCAACTGGATAATATCCGGCTATAGCCTCAGGGGAAGACTGATCAAGGTCAAGCAGGTACAGGGAATTTTACCCCATGATATGAGCCTGGCTTCTCTGGTTGAACAGAGCAGAGAACTTCAGGCAGGAGAGCCAGGGAAGGTGACTGGCCGCTGGAAGCTGGTTCATGGCACTGAGTGCAGGAGAGAGCCCTATGGCTGTCCTTGCTCAGCTGCGGGCATCATGAGCCAGCCAGGTTTCTGGTCTTTGAGGTCAGCTGCTCAATAGGGAGCTGGACTGGTGCAACACTATTATCAGCACAGGCTCCCCAGTGTCCCCTTCAACCTCATGTTGACTGCTTAAGCCAGTCCTTAGGATGAGCCTTGGTTTCTCCATCTGCATGAAGGGGATTAACTGAAGCAGCAGTGACACAGTTTGAGAGTTGGTTTGCTCTGAGGGTGCCTGACCAACATTGTATTAGCATTTGAAACCTATCCTGGTTTGAGAGCTGGCTCCTTTGTTCACGAAAACGCCTGGGATTCTGAGAGGCTGGAACACCTTGGGGCTTGAGAAAGGCTGATCCAGGTCCAGTGGTAACTTTTCTGCTATCTGCCAAGATCTCTTCCTGCCAGAGTCCCAGCCTTTCCATGTAGACAGAAGCTTCAGCTCTGTCACTCAGAAATCAGAGAGCTCACTGTGTCAGAGAGCTTCTGTGGAAGTGTGGATGAGGAACAGCTCTAGGTTGGCCAAAGCCACCCAGACCTAACCCCCAGTTTAGAGCTCTAGCTGGTATCTCCCAGCTCCCTAAATAATGGTTGGGGCAGGGCATCTGCAGTAAAATATCAATAGTTCTATAGTTTATTCTTATGGCCAAGAAGCTTGGAGTATCTCCACCTGAAGGATCATGTACAGGACTCCTGACTACCTCATTGTCTTCCAACTAGATCCCTGAGGCCAAGGGCACTGAGCCAAAGTCCAAGTGAACCGAGATAAGGTCTTCCTTATCTACTTCCCTGTGTGAAACTTCCCATGAGGCTCTGGTCTCATGCCTGGGTCAATCTTTGGATGTCCTTAAGGAGGCGTATAGTCCTGAGGCGTCCTGTACTCACTTTACTAAGGGTGAAGTTGATGGCCAGGGCTTCATCTCAGCACAGAGAAGCAATTCTTGGGGGCAGTGCTGCTTCCATCAAAGGCTGCAGGCACAGGGCTGGCACCAACACTGGAGGACACTGGCATGAGACTCACTGGGCCCCGTCTCTCTTGCCTATATGACCTTGGCATAATCATTTCATTCCCAGCATAAAAATAGGTGAAACATCTGCCAATGCCTTTCATGGGGCAGTAGTTAGAGTCTGATGAGCTAGGTCCTAAGGAGAAGGAGAGGACCTTGATTGCACAATGGGATGAACTTGGCAATAGCATTAGTCACATAGAGTCATAGCTGGGGGTTAAAGGACAGTGCATGCTATGCAGGACCACATGAGGATTGTACTCAGGACTGCAGTGAGGGCTGAGAGAGGTGGGCTGTGTGATGACGATAGGGTGGGTATCCTCTGATTCCTGCAAGAGGTTTCAGTGAGCTTGTTCAGATAATTTCTTGGGCTGGTAGGGAGGTAAAAACCGTTGGACTAAGGACCAGGTAGAGAATCTCTGGGCTGGCTGTGAGGGGAACTGGCCAGGTAGGGAGTGTTTCCTTTAGGGTGTGTCGGGGGGGTATGTCTGGAGAAAGAAGGGAAACTCATGGTTAGGGCTTTCTGAGACTCAGATGTCAAGGCCACATTTAAAATTATAGGTCTTCTAAACACATACTTCTCTGTCCCCAGAGGAATTTCTGGAAATTAACCTTGGCCAGCAAAGTCTAGTCAGTTCCCTGAGGCAGGTGAGGCTGGGCTGGTGCTGGGTCTTGACTCATGAGCTCCCCTCATGTCACCATCTATTCACTATACAATGCTATACTACACTATGTGATAACTATAACTATACAATGCTATACTACACTATGTGATAACTATAACTATACAATGCTATACTACACTATGTGATAACTATAACTATACAATGCTATACTACACTATGTGATAACTATAACTATACAATGCTATACTACACTATGTGATAACTATAACTATACAATGCTACAGGCTGTGTGTATTCTTCTCATTCATCTTCACTATATTTCTGTTCGAGGGCTCCATTTCATGGATGAGGAAACTGAGGCTAACTACAAGCCAAAGTCATTCAGATTGAGCTGTGTCCCTAGCCTCCTGGCTCTGCAGTGTGTGCTCTCTCTGTGATGCCTGCACTGACTTCTCAAAGGAGGCACAGTGAGGACCACTGTCTCCAGAGACCCCAGCATTCTCTGCGGCTTTGCTTCTATCATAGTTGGGATGCCACAGGGGAGAATCTAAGGCTCTCTTCAGCACCTCTGATTCCAGATCATGGAGCTGGTAAACAGATTTGTGGAAGTCACTGTACTTCTATTGTGAAGGTCAGGGTGGGGTCAACAATGTGGTGTACAGCTGATGAAGTTGGTGGGGGAGGTCAGAGTCCAGCCCAATTCTGTCTTCCTCTCTTGCTGTGTGACTTTGAGCAGACTCATCCTTCTCTGGGCTGAGACTTCTCAGCAGTTTCCATGGGAGGCTGGATGAGTTTAAAGGCTCTTCCAGTTTGATAGTGTTATGAAGTCTTAAGAACTCCAATCTGTGGGATAAGAGGTCGAATCTATAGATTCCAGCACAGGTAGTGGAAAGTCATCTTTATCCCTATTGGGTTACACTGACCCAGCCATTTGGATTGAATAGATGGTAACATGGGGCGGGGGGGGGGGGTGGTGGCTATGAGTCAAGACCTAGCAGCAGCCCTGCCTCACCTGCCTTGGGAAACTGACTAGGGTGGCCCTGCATAGCATGCACTGTCCTCCAACCCCAGGCTATGAACTTTGCTGGCCAACATCAACTTTCCAGAAATTCCTCTGGGAACAGAGAAGTATGTGTTATTTTTCCATCTTGGCTTCAGAGCTTTGAAGCCCTAAACTCAAACTTAGCTCAGCCAGTAGGTTCCCTCCCTCCAGGCCTGTCTTCAGGCCTGAGTGCTTGCTGTGCCTTTTAGCTTTTTCCTTCCTTTTCTGTAGGATTTAGCAAATACATGCCTGCTTAAGTTGTTAATTTCAGATAAATGCAACTTATAAAAATAAACACAACTCAAGCATCCTTGTACCTAGGACCTAGAATGTGTCAATCCTGGAGTCTATCTTCTCTATCCCTGGTCCTTTTACTTCAGAGTATCTGCTTCCTCCACGGGCATGAGTGTGCTGATAAAATAAAAATAATGTCAGCTGCAGAGCAAGTTGAGGTTGAAGCTCACACAGCCAGGAGCAGTGCGCCAGATTTGAACTCCTTTTTGTTTGTGTTGTGCTCCTCTCCCTCAGCATCAATGTGGGTGTCCAGAAAGGACTGCTGATGATCTGCAGGCTCCTGGCCAGGGTTAGGTGGCTGTACTGCACTGTGTACTGTCAACAGTTGGATAACTGTCCCTGTACAGGGCTGAGGAGCATACCCTGCAGCCTACAGGCTGTGGGCCAGCCTGCTCTGCAGGTGTTGGGATGTTTGATTTCACCTCTCTGTCTGCTGCAAATGCAAGTCCTCATGACTTCCCCTTTGGTGGCCTGGCTGCTAATAAACCATCTGCTCCCTGGCTGGTCTTATAATTGAGTTTACAAAGACTAGAGATTTCTCCTGCAGGCAGTCAGCCCGACTGGTGGGGACTCAAGTGGTCACCACATATTAGAAAGGTAAAGATAGGTTCCTATATAGACACTTTCCCAAATTCCAATGGGGTCTTGATGACATATATATATACACACATTATCTATATTCTGCTGAAATTAAGGTGGAGCTGGGAGGATGTGTATTTTGAATCTCATATTGAAGGTGAGGCTAAATTAACTTCTCTAAGATTATAAAAGCACATAACTGGCAAATGGGACTCAGGTCTGACTTCACACCTGCTCTTCTGCACTCATGACCCTCTAGATCTGAGGCCATTGCTTAGACACGCAGTCTGAAGAGAATGGCTACTGTGGGGAGGGGAGGGGAGGGGAGGTGTATTAGAATCACCTGGGGAGCTACCCCAGCGATCCTGATTTAATTGATGTAGGTGTGGTCCGGGCACAAGTAGTTTGTAAAAGCTCCGTAGAAAATTCTAATGAGCACCAGGGCTGAGGAACCTCCAGGACTAACTGAAAGCTGGCCCAGGCTGGTTTCCCAGACTACATTGTGCATTGACCTTGTCTACCTTCCCTAGATGTTTTGATTTATTATTCATTCGTTTATTTATTTATTTTTGTTTCTTGAGACTGGGTCTCCTGTATCTCAGGCTGGCTTCAAATTTGCCATGTAGCTGAGAGAATGACCTTGCACTTCTAATCCTCCTGCTTCTAGCTCCTGAGTGCTGGTACTACAGGCATACATTACTAAGCCTGGTTTTATGTGATGCTGGGGATCTAACCCAGGGCTTCATGGAAGAACTCTACCAGATGAGCCATATCCTTAGTCCAATATTCTGAGTTAATTAGTAAAAATATCAGGAATTTCTAAGGCTCTCAAGGTGACTCTAATAATCAGCAAATTTGAAAGCTATTGGCATGGGAGGGGGCCTTGCTCCTCCAAGTGTGATTAGAAAGTCAGCAGCATCAAGAACACCTGGCAGCCTGTAAGAAAGGCAGACTCAGGCCCTACTTCAGCTTGCTGAATTAGAGCTACATTTTAACAAGTCTTCCAGGTAAGTTGCACACACCTTAAAATTTGACCAAGAGATGACAGGATGAAAGGCAAATGAAAGCATTTTGTAGAAAATCAGTCAATGCATGGTGCCCCTTCCAGGAGAGAGGAAAGGAAAAGGAGGAGAGAGTTCAGAACAAGGGGAAGGAGCTGGAAAATTCAATATGAAAGAGTGAATCAGAAAAGGGAAAGAAAACCAGAGACAGGTTCATGAATCATGAACTTATTCCATGATTCATGGAATCAAATGCTGCAAAGAATTTAAGTAGGAGATGAAGACTGGAAACAGGAATTGATGGTTAGGCCACTAATGACCTGGATGGACACATGGTGGAGAGAGAGGGACCAGACTGCAGCAGTGGAGGGTGTTGAGGAAGATGTCAGTGTAGATGCATCCTCGGCACTGGTAGGGAGAGGGGGTGCGGTGGTTTGAATGAGGGATGCCCCCCTGAGGCTCCAAGTATTTGAACACTTGGTCATCTGGTGGTGCTGTTCAGGGAAGGTCATGGAATCCCTAGGAGGGGCCACCTGGCTGGAGGAAGTAAGTCACTAGGGGTGGGCTTTGAGAGTTCAGAGCCCTGTCCATTTCCCATTTCAAGTTTTTCTCTGCTTCCTGTGCGTGCTTGAAGATGGGGCCCCTCAGCATTCTTCTCCAGCCTCCTTCTGCTGTCATGTCTCCCTGCCACGATGAAGTCTTATCCCCTGCAGCTGTAAGCCCAATAAACCCTTCGCTAAGTTCCCTTGGCCATGGTGTTTTATCAGAGCAACAGATAATACAGTGGGGAAGATGGAGCTGTTGCTCAAGGATTCAGGGAGTGTTTCCTGTTTAGATTAAAGGACATGGCCAGTGTGTGAGCAGAGCGGGACAAATTAAAAATGGTGAAGGATGAGGAGGGAGAGAAGGGAATGGCTAACCATCCTGAGCACAAAGGAGAGTTCCTCTTGCAGAGGAGGGGTGTTAGAGTGGTATTCATCCCCTGGAGCAGGGAGCGGTCACTGGCTGGCAACTAGGAGAAATAATAGGTTATGGCTCTGGGGAGCAGGACAGAGGAGGAAGGTGGTGGACTGCTGTCTGCTGTGGCCTCAGCCGTCTGCATCTTGTTGCATGGTCTCCATCCACAAAGGCTCTGGGGATGAGGAGAACGAAGGTGACTAGTTTGGGGGGAACTGCCAAGTAAAAGAGCAAAGAAGGACAGGCATTGAGGAACTGAGGAAGAACATCAATGATGCATGGATGCCATCACCTTCATCTGAGGAAGGTCAATGCAGGCAGTGAGCCTTCCTCATAAGCATGCAAAACAATGGAGCTACTGGTTCCTTGGCTCCGTGTGTGTATGTGTGTGTGTGTGTGTGTGTGTGTGTGTGTGTGTGTGTTTCTGTTTGAAAAGAGGAAAACCTCTAAGATTCCCCCAGCATCAAATGTTACTATGTCCAGCAGTGCAGATGGCTCTAGGGACTGGCAATCTCCATTCCCACCTGCCCATGGTTTGCTCTTCCATTTTTTGAAGTAATCTCAGGATCCTAGGATTAGAGAGAAACCTTAGTGATCACTTAGTCCAGTGGTTTCTAGTAGCTGTGACCCCTGAAGGCTTTCTGAAATCTGTGGTGACACTGTTGATTATCAAAATGATAATCTACTGGCACTAGCAAGTGGAGGGCAGGCATGCCTGGCTGAGTGAATGCTTGCACAGACAGCCTGATAGGTTCCTTGTCTCCCACAGCCTCCACATGACTTCCTAACCAGTAAAACGCTATTCACAACGATCTGTGAACTGTGTTCACACATTAACACTGTTGAACCCTCTAGGACCATTGCTGTATATAAATTGAGGCAAGATTATACTCTCACATGTTGAAATGTATGCTCTTGTATTATATAATTTTTATTCTGTATATCAATTACGGAATCATACTAATTTTTTTCAAAATGCTATTTCTTCCTTTCTTCTTCTTCCTCCACAACACAGGAAACAGTTCACTGTATAAGCCTCCTCCTCCTCCTCCTCCTCCTCCTCCTCTTTCTTCTCCTCCTTTTCTTTTTGAGGAAGGGTCTCACTGTGAGGCTCTGGCTGGCCTGGAACTTACATAGGCCAGGCTGGCTTGAACTTATAGAGATCCACCTGCCTCTGCCTCCTGAGTGCTGGGACTAGAGACAAGTGCCACCACACCAGCCTTCAAAATGTTATTTCTTTTTTAAAAAATATTTTTTATTTTATGTGTATGAGCATTTTGCCTGTATGTATATAAGTGCACCACATTTATGCAATGCCTGTGGAGGTCAGGAGAGGGCATTGGAACCCCTGGAACTGGACTTACAGATGGTTGTTAACTGCCATGTGGGTACTGGGAATCAAATGTGGGTTCTTTGCAAGAGAGCCAGTGCTCTCTAGCCCCCAGAATGTTATTTCTCTGTGAGTTCAATTGAACTCACAGAGATCCCCCTGCCTCTGCCTCCAGAGTGCTGGGATTAAAGGTGTGCATGTAGGGGATAGAAGGAACCAAACACAAAGCAAGCAAAGCCTCTCATTCATGCCCACAGGGACAGCACTGAGAAGGAGCTCAGGACAAGAACATGCTGTTGGAAATGAAAACAATTTAAAATGGCTGCCAAAAGAAAATATTCAGTAGAAATGAAGATAAGGGTAAGAAACTCTCCCAGAAAGTAGAATTATCAAATTCAGTAGAATTGGAAGATTGAAGTTGAGAAAATCTTCCAGAAAGCAGGATAACAAGACAGATGGAAAAGATAATAGGAATAAAGAGAGAATCAATTTTGAAGGCTCACACTGGACCAATGGGCCCTCCAGAGAGAACAGAGAAAATTGAGAAGAAGAAATGATCAAATAAATAATACAGGAAAATTCTCAGCCCTGAAATTTAGAGTTCTTTAAAGAGCCTGCTGAGCTGAATCAATCCACAGCAAATTTCAGAGACCAAGAAAATAACCAAAAATTCCAGGGCGGTGGGAGTGGGGGGGATCCCAATGAACATTAAAGTGACATGGAAGTTTTTCATGGAAACCTCAGACTCTGGAATGCAAAGGAAATAGGCGTTTAACATCAGAGGGAAATTAATGTGAGTTCAATAGCCAGACAAATGGTCATTATGCATTAGGCTAGAACAAAGGCATTTTTCAGATGTGTAAGGACTCACCGCCTATTTAAGAAAGTTACTAACAATAAGCTTCAAGCCAGGACTGGCAGCACAGGTCTGTAGTCCCAGCGACTCTAAAGGTTTAGGCAGGTGGATTACAAGTTCAAGAGCTGCCAGGGAACAGAGTAGGTTCAAGGTCAGCCTAGGAAATTTAGTGAGACCCTATCTCAAAGACAAAATGTAAAAAGAGGGTTGGGGATGCAGCTCTGTGATAGAGTGGCCTGAAAAAAGGAGACTTCTATAAAGTCCAGGAGGGCCAGAGCCGCTGAAGAGAGGATGAGTGAGGGGTGCTTAAACGAGATCATGGCAGAATGGGATGATGCCAATGAGAAATTCCAAGATTCTGCACACACAAACAAAATTCAGTCCTTGTTAGAAGTGTGAGCCACTAGAGAGCTCTTTCTGGTCCTGGCTGAGGAAACTATGCAGCAGTAATGATTGTGGCTATAAGTGGAGAGATCGATCTCATTCCAAGTCTAAAATATGCCTGGATTTGTCTAGACAACCTGTGTAGTGGAGTCAGTCTTAAACCTATCACTGACCTGTGTGAAGATTTAAATGTAAATGAGTTAAATGTACATTTCATCAAAGGCTCCAGGTGACAGGCTGCGTGATATGGTGGGGCCTGGGCAGTGTGGTGACAGCGAGAGAGTGGGGCCATCTTCTTAAATGGAACTTTGTTTCTGAAGACTTTTAAAAATTATTTACTTTTGAGACAGGGTCTCACTATAGAACCCTGGCTGGCTTGGAATTCCCTATGTAGACCAGGCTGGCCTGGAACTCACACAGATCCACCTACCTACCTCTTCTCTGGGATTAACGGCATATGCCACCATGCCTGGTAAAAGATGTTCATTAATCTTAAATTATTTTAAAATTTTACTTATTTCTATGTGTATATGTGTGTGCATACATGTAGGCATGTGTGTACCACAGTACACATGCAGGGGTCAGAGAACAACTTAAGGGAGCTAGTTCTCTTCTACCATGTGGGACCCAGGAGTCAAACTCAAGTACTCAGGCTTGGTGACAACCACCTGTACCTGTTGAGTCACCTTTCTGGCCTTTAATTTTTTTTTTTTTTTGAGACAATGTCTGCCCTTAGCCACAGCTGGCCTGGAACTAGCTATGTAGACCAGGCTGTCCTTGCTTTCACGGAGATCACCCCTGGCCCTATTTTAACTTTTAAATTTCTGTTTCTGAAGATTTTTTTTCATGATTTGTACATATGTTTATATGAAAGATCTCAAAATAAACTTTAGTTACAAAAAAAATTTAGTCCTTGTTCTCTAATTGATTCTGCAGGGGCACTGTTTATATAGTCTCAACAATGAAATATTGTTTAACCAAAGATAGTAAATATAATGGCAAAGTCAAGCTGTGGGCAGTGAAACAGAACTGGATCCTCATTTGTGTGTAAGGAGAAAAAATAATGTTTACATCTGATAAATCAAGAAATAGCATTATAAATATATTACTTACAGTTATGGAAGTAAATACTAGAAGAAATAGCTCTTGGATAGAGGCAGGGAAAGGTGGGCCTGGGTTAGTTTTTATTCATTTTCAGTCTTTTGAAAAATTTGACATTCTCAACCATGTGTACATATTGATTTGATAAACATGTAAAACCCTCAAATCCAAAGAGGGTAAGTGGAGGCTGGAGAGATGGTTCAGCGATTAAGAACACTGATTGCTCTCGCAGAAGACCTAGTTTAGGTTCCAAGCACCCACATGACAGGTAACAAGCATCCATATCTCCAGTTCCAGGTGATCCAATGCTGTCTTCTGGCTTCCACAGGCATTGCATGAACATGATGCACTTACATACATGCAGACAAAACACTTATAAGACAAAAGAGGCAAGGGCCTAGAGAGCTCCAGTGGGCAAAGAAAGCTAGACCAGGGACAAAAATATCTAGATTTTAGCATTTAAAGGGCAGGTTAAGCCAGGAATGGTGGTGCACATCTATAATCCCAACGTGGAGATGGCAGGAGCCTGAGTTGCATTGGGAGACCTTGTCTCAAATAAAATGAAAAACAGGGCAGACCAATAATGCTGTGCCTGAGTATCTTTTCACACATTGATTCATATTTTTATTTCCTCTACTGTGAACTACCTATTATTGTTTTGATTATTTTTCTGTTTGCATTATTTATTGCAAACCAAACTCATCAGCTAGCTTAAGGATAAAACTACAGAAGGAGTCCCACTAGAGTAAAGAGCAGTTAGATGAAGTAGCAATTAAAGCAGTTAAATAAGAAAACGAAATGAAGCACCAAACTGGAGAACAAGAAGCAAAATTGTATCTTTAATGTAAAATGATCCGATTGCATAACTTGAAAATCCAGGAGAAACAACAGGAAAAATTGCAGCTAGTAAGAGTTCTATAAGATCGGTGATATGAAATTGATACAACAGACTAATAGCATTCTCCAAAGAACAAGCTAAAAAAATACAATGAAAGGGGACAACCAATCGCAATAACAAGAAAGATGCAAGAATCACATGAAAAATTTAAAACATTACCAAGGAAGAAGCAGAAGGTAAAAAATAGATGAAAAATCTTGTTCTTCCCTCTGGAAATCACAGATCTTAAGTGTTACAAAAATGTTCATTCACCTTAAATTATGCTTGATATTTAATTACCTGGCTATCTTTTATCCTTGGAATTAGACAAATTTATTCTTAGATTTGGGTAGAAAAATAAACACAGATAGCCAGGAAATTCTTTTAGGTTACCTAAGAAGAGATCAGCTCTGTACTTTGTGAAAATATAATTAAAATACAGAAGTATTGGAAACGGTTCAGTCAGAGAAACAGAACAGAATGAAGACCTCAGAAATAGAGCTGAATTAACATAGGATTAGCATTTCCTAAAATGGCATCACATATCAGAGGGGTGAGACAGATTGTTCAATACTTAAGGCTGTAACAGCTGGGGACATACTTAGGAGAAAAAAGAGATTCCTACTTCAATCTTTATAACAAAACAAAGTAGAAAATATTTAGAAGTTAATAGTTAAGTCACAAAAGTGCTAGAAGAAAACAGTGTTTGATACATAAATCTGTGCGTGTTGTGCATATATATGGATATATATAATCTTTTGGAGTTGTTTTTTATTTTTATTTTTTTCACTCAGTCTGTGATCCCTCTCTCTAACTCTCTCAAAGGAAGAGAAGAATGATCATCAATGACAAGTGGCAGTTACAGAAAATAGCAACACCAAAAGCCAGCTTCACGCTCAGGAGAGAACGGCATGTCTCATCCTCGTGGTTTCTGGTACTCTACACAGTTCATAGAAGCTTCTCTAGTTACAAACTATAGAAACAATCCCTGAAAGTATAGTCTTTGGGGTTATTTTTTAAACAAACAAGGTCTCACTCTGTAGCTCAGGCTGGCCTAGAACACGTGTTAAACCTGCCCTTAGTATCCCAAGTGCTGAGATTACACATGTGCCACCACACCCAATTCTTTCTCTCTCTCTCTCTCTCTCTCTCTCTCTCTCTCTCTCTCTCTCACACACACACACACACACACACACACATATACATATATACACAGATACATATATACATATATGTATATACACAATATATAATATAAACACAATCTTGGAATAGGGGAGAGTCTTGTGCCATAAATAAAAGAGTGAATAAACTCACAGTATAAAGAAACACACACACTTATGCCAGGTGTGGTGGCGCACACCTTTAATCCTAGCACTCTGGAGGCAAAGGCAGGTGGATCACCATGGGATCAAGACCAGCCTAGTCTACATAGTGAGTTCCAGGCTAGCAGGGGCTATGGGGAGACCCTCTCTTTCAAAAAAAGAAAACCATAAAAAATGAAAAACAAACAACAAAATCCACACTGACAGGTCAGTGAGGTGACTCAGCGTGTGAAGGCACTTCTTACCAAGTTTGACAACCTGAGTTCAATTCCAGGAACCCATATGGCAGAAGGAAAGAACCAACCCCTGTGGGTTGTTCTCTGACCACAAGAGCAGTGGCACATGCACCTGCCACCCCCTACTCTGCATACAAAATTTTTTAATTTATAGAACACATCTATGCATGGGAAAATGGAACATATAATAAAATAAAACAATAAGTGATAAATTGCATGAGATAGTTACAAACATGAATAGCAGATAAAGGCTTGCTTATTTCCACTGTACAAATCAATATGAAAAGTGGACAAAAGATGTGAATAAAGTGCACAGACATAAAGAAATGTATTGTTTTCACACATGTAAAAAGATGTTCAACCTCCTTCAAAGTGAGAGAAATACAAAATGGCAATACAGTGCCATTTCTCATCCATTAAACAAGCAGCAAAAGGGATGGGCGCTATAGTTCAGGTGTACAGTGCTTGGCTAGAATGCATGAGACTGTGTTCTGTCTCTAGCTCCACACACACAAAATCAACACATCAGCTAAGATAAAGATATTTAGGGTCATTCATGTATTATTGGTGGGAAACTAAACTGGCTTGATCAAGATCTGCCTTCAAGTGGAAAAGATGAGAACAGAACATTAAGAACATTAAATAGCACATGAGAACAGAACATTAAGTAGCACATGCAAGCTGCTATTTGAGTTAAAAAAGAAAAAAAAAAGACAGAAGCTGGGAGTGGTGGTGTACACCTAAAATCCCTACACTCAGGTGGCTGAGGCAGGAGGATTGTGAGTTCAAGGTCAACGTGAACTGCATAGCAAAACCAAGTATAAGAGACCCTTTTTTTCTGTCTTTTTGAAGCAGGGTCTCCCTGTAGCCCCAGCTGTCCTGGAACTCATTATGTAGACCAGGCTGGCCTTGAGCTCACAGAGATCCACCTGCCTCTGCCTCCCAAGTGCTGGGACGACAGGCGTGTGCCACCATGCCCAGCTGAGACACATTTTTAATAGCTATAGAGTGCTTTTGGCAGAGTATACAAGGTACAGGCCTTTCTTCTTTCCTTCCCTCTTCTTCCTTTCATTTCCTTCTTTCCTTTAAAAATGTAATTTTTATAATTATAAAAGTAATATTGCATTAATTTCTCATTAAAAAATCTGAAGCCAGGCACTGTGGAACACACCTAGAGTACTAGCATACAGGAGGCTGAAATAAGATCATGAGTTTGGGGCCGGCTTGAGCTATATAGCAAGACACTGTCTTAAAAAATTATAAATACACAGATTAAAAATAATTCTGGAGGCTGGAGAGATGGCTCAGTGGTTAAGAGCACTGGCTGCTCTTCCAGAGGATCCAGGTTCAATTCCCAGGACTTACATGTTGGCTAATAACCATCTGTAACTCCAGTTCCAGAGACTCTAATGCAGTCTTCTGGCCTCCATGGGTTTTGTATGACATGGATACACTTACATGCATTCACACAAAACACTCATACTTTAGATAAATAAATAAATAAATAAATAAATAAATAAATCTGAAAGTACAGAAAGATTTAAAAGAAAGCAAAGCCTACCATCATCAGTCTTATCCATAGAAAAGCCACATTAATATTTTGATGTACATTCTTCCAGATATTTCTTTTTTAAAATATTTTTATTATTTTATGTGTATGAGTGTATTGCCTGCATGCATGTAAGTACGTCCATGTCATGTAGTGCCTGAGGAGGTCAGAAGTAAGCATTGGATCCCCTGGAACTGAAGTTATGGATGGTTGTTAGCGACCATGTGGGTGCTGGGAACCGAACCTGTGTTCTCTGCAAGAGCAGCCAGTGTTCTTAACTGCTGAACCATCTCTCCAGCCCCTCCAGATATTTCTTGATATGTTATTTTGGAGTGGCATCTTACCTACTTTGCACATGACTTTTACTCTGACTTTTTTTGGTGGGGGGGCTCAACATCTCTTTCTATATTAATACATTTAAATCTACATCATTCTTTTTATTTATTATTTTTTAACATTTTCATACAAATTTCATTGTATGCTGAGAATATTTTCCCTCCTCTCCCCACCTCCCCTTTCTCGCTCCTCCCTCTCCCATTTGTCCCCTGTCTCCCTAGACAGTTTGACTTCTACTTTCATGTGTCTTAGTTTTCTGTTGCTGTGATAAAATACCTGGACAAAAGCAACTTCAGGGAATAAGGAGTTTATTTGGCTCACAGTTCCAGGTCACAGTCCATCACCACTGGGAAGTCAGGCAGTGGGAACTTGAAGCAGCTGGTCACATTGAATCAGTAGCCAAGAGCAGATGGCAGTGACTTCACGAATGCTTAGCAAACTTTCTCTTTTTTTATTTAGTACAGGACCTGAAGCCCAGGGAATGGTGTCACCCACATCGGGCTGGTCTTCCTGTATCAATTGATGTATCAAAGTAATCCCTCAGAGATATTCTCAGAGGTCCTTCTCCCAAGTGACTCTAGCTTGTGTCAAGTAGACAATTAAAACTAACCATTGCATATCATGTATGCAATTTTATGTAAAATCTAGGCTCCACAAATGAGAGGAAACATGATGCTTGTCTTTCTGAGATTGTCTTAATTCGCAATATGATTATTTCCAATTGTACCCATTTTTTTTTCTTTCTTTGATTTTGTGTGTGTGTGTGTCTGTGTGTCTGTGTGTCTCTGTGTCTGTGTGTGTGTGTTGTTTGAAACAGGGTCTCCCTGTAGCCCCAGCTGACCTGGAACTTGCTATGTAGACCAGGTTGGCCTCACTCAGATATCTGCCTGTCTCTGCCTCCTGAGTTCTGGGAATAAAGGTGTGAGTCACCACGTCTAGCTCAATGTAGTTTTGATTTACTTTTTTTTCTAATGGCTAATGAGGTTGAACATTTTCTCATGTCTCTATTGGCCATTTGTATTTTTCTCTTTTGTGAACTGCCTTTTCATTTCACTAGTCCCTTTGTTTGGGTTGTTTGAGTTCCTTTTAAAGAATATGTTAAATATACAGTTCAGTGTCAATAAGTGCATAATGTATAATCATCACCAGAGAACTATTTATCTTAAATAAAGGCCAGGCTGGCCTTAAGTATACTCTGCTGCTGAGGTTGGCCTTGAACTGCTGATCCTCCTATTGCCACATCCCAAGTGCTGGGATTATAAGTATACACCATTACTCTGGCTTGTTTGACTTCTTGTTGTTTAGTTTCTTTTTAGTTCTTCATATATTCTACATATTGAATAGAAAAGAAAACCAATCTTCCAATCCATGAGCATGGGAGGTCCTTCCATCTTCTGATGTCTTCCTCAGTCTCTTTCTTTAAGGATTTAAAATTTTCATTGTAGAGGTCTTTAATGTCTTTGGTCAGGTTTATTCTGAGATATATATATATTTTTTTTTTTTGCAGCTATTGTGAATGGGAGTGTTTCCATGTGCTCTTTCTCTGATTGCTAGTTATTGGTATATAGAAAGACTACAGACTTTTTTTAAAGCTTTGTTGTCTTTTTTAGAATTCACATATTTTCAAAATTAATTCTTCTAACAATATGTCTATGAAATGTTTTCCTTCATTCAACAGCATTGCATAAGTTTCGGCATAAAGGATTGGCTTATACTTTGGTACTACTTTTTTTTCTTAATTTTAAAACAAGTTTGTTTATTCAGCAACAGTGGCACATTTAGAATTATAGCAAAAAAAAGAATTATAGCAAACAGTGGAAAGAAGCAAGTTTCTTAGTATTTTCAAATTTCTGGCCTGTTGCTCCTTGCAATTCAGGGACAATAAATCAGTATTCTCAGGAAGTCGCAGAAATTTCGTGTCTGTGGTTATTTAAAGCATACTTGTAACAATCTTTACACTATTATTTAAATAGCTGAAATTTTTGTTTAAAGAATAAAACACTAAATTTATTAGTACTTACAAAGAACTACAGCCCATAGGAATGTTCAAACAATGAAAAACATAATTTAAAATTTAGATTTCCTTGTCAGTTAATAGCCCATAAGATATGAAATCATATGTGGACACTACTCATTTAATTTGAAAATAATTTTTTTGAAAAGAACATTCAAGTTCTTATCCTTATAGACATGGCTTCTGAAACTATTCAAAATCTTCCCTTTTAACACAGACACCACTGTTCCAGTTAGAAAGCAGCACACACCTGCACAAAGATGAATTGCTTAGTAAATGCCATTATTGAAATTTTTCTGTGTAATTATTCATGAGAAATAATTTACTTTGCTTCTTACCACCAACTTTATCCTAATTTAGAATTTTTTCTGTTTCTTAGTACTGTATTTATTTGTAGCATTCCACTATTTTTGAAAATTAATTTTTTTAATTTATTTTTTTACACCCACTTCCCACATAGCACCCTCCCATAGCCTCCCTCCTCCTACTAGAGCCCTTATACTCTGATATCCCTGCTATTCTCTGCTGTGTTGTCAGCAGCCCCAGCCATTCCCCACTACTTGCCCTTCTGGTGAATCTAGTCAGCCTCTCTAGGGGTCTTTGTTTTAGGAAGGTCAGCTATTCCTCATCTAGCAGTAATCAGCTGTCAATATTCCTTTGGATAAGATTGGAGTTTGCTATTCATTTTTCCAGTTCTAATCCGGGTTACTATCTGGGAATCCCTTTGGCCACGCTGGCCAACAACTCAAAAGAAGGTATCGCCTGTCTGGCATTGTTGCTTGTTACGTAGCCTTTAGCTATACATATGGACTCTTAAGAAATATATTGGCCCCTTTAATCTTTGGTTATACTTTCCTTTTGGGTGTTTAAGGCCATACAGTTGGTCCAGATAAACCAATTTATTTTAACTCTTAAGGTCATCCTTAATAATTAGAGAAATGCAAATCAAAACTGCTTTAAGATTTCATCTTACCCTAGTCAGATTGGCCAAGATCAAGAGAACGAACGACTCCAAATGGTGGAGAGGATGTAGAAAAAGAGGAACGCTCACTCACTGCTGGTGGAAAGTGACTTGTGCAACCACTATGGAAAGCAGTGGGGAGAACCCTCAAAAAACTAAAAATGAGCCTACTATATGGTCCAGTGATACCACTCCTTGGCATATACCCAAAGGACTCATTGTACTGTAGTGATATCTATACATCCACCATGTATGTTGCTGCTCTCTTCACAATAGCTAAGAAATGGAAAAAACCTAAATGTCCCTCAACTGACTAATGAAAATGTGGTACATCTACACAATGGAGTTCTACTCAGCCATAAGAAAAGATGAGATTATGAAATGTGCAGGTAAATGGATAGAACCAGAGAGTGTTATACTAAGGGAAGTAACACAAATGCGGAAAGCAAGCAATGTTTGTTCTCCCTCA
>NW_008349073.1:2267465-2267994 GCF_000622305.1 Nannospalax galili | reverse complement strand
TTGGCCTCCTTGATCAAGAGGACAGGTGACCCACCACCATTACAGGACATTTTGAGAGATGCTCATAGTCCTCTGGAACTAGTTGATCTAGGAGGGCAAGGAGCAAAAAGTGTCCTTTATGTCCCTCTGGCCAAATTATTATAGACCTGTCTGTTAAACACCCAAGAAGGTTAGTTCCACCAGTCTGCCATTTTTAATTACTTTGTGTCATGTAGATAAATCTTGGGCAAAGACCAATTGTTTTCAGATAAACCTTACCTAGACATATATTTCTTGGTCTGCTATGTATAGTTGATCAGTAGGTTGTAGGATTAATATGGTTCCCTCTGGTTTTCAAAACTAGCTAGGCATTGTTTATCTCTCACATTGTCTCACCCCTCCATCATGGTTTTCCCACTTAAGGTGCCCCCGTTTCCCCCCTTTCTCCCTTACTAATACCCTTCTCCTATGGTCCTACCTCTCTTGAGCTCCTTCTTTCCCTTTATCCCTTAGGTTCCTTGTATACCCTTCCCTCCCCATTCCCTTAAAG
>NW_008349073.1:2266336-2267093 GCF_000622305.1 Nannospalax galili | reverse complement strand
AATTTCATTCTGCAAGTGCAGATCCAGTTTTGCCAGCACCATTTGCTGAACATGTTGTCTTTCCTCCAGTGAATGTTCTTGGCCTGTTTGTCAAATATCAGGTGGCTGAAATTGGATGTACTCATATTTGGGTCTTCAGTTTTGTTCCATTGGTGTAGGAGTCCATTTTTGTGCCAGTACCATGTTATCTTTATGACTATAGCTCTGTAATACAGTTTAATATCTCGTATAGTAATCCCCCAGCATTGCTCTTAGTGCTCAGGGCTGCTTTGGCTAGCTGAGGCCTTTTGTGCTTCCATATGAAACTTAGGATGGTTTTTGCCAATTCTGTGAAAAACATCATGGGGATTTTGATTGGCATTACATTGAATCTATAAATGACTTTTGGAAGAATATTCATTTTCACAATATTAATTCTTCCAATCCATGAGCAGGGGAGGTCCTTCCATCTTCTTGTGTATTCCTCAATCTCTTTCTTTAAAGATTTAAAATTTTCATTGTAGAGGTCTTTAATGTCTTTGGTCAGATTTATTCCAAGGTATTTTATTTTATTTTTTTTTGTGTGGCTATTGTGAATGGGAGGGTTTCCCTGTGCTCATTCTCTAACTGCTTGTCATTGGTATATAGAAAGGCTATAGACTTTTGTAGGTTAATTTTGTAACCTGCCACTTTACTGAATATGTTAATAATTTCTAGGAGTCTTCTGGTGGAATTTTTGGCATTTCATATATAACATCATATCGTCTGCAAAAAGGAA
>NW_008349073.1:2265075-2265810 GCF_000622305.1 Nannospalax galili | reverse complement strand
AATTTCTTTTTGTGATATGGGTCTGTTTAAGCTGTTAATCTCTTTTCGGTTTAGTTTTGGTGGTTCCCATGTCTGTAGATATCCGTCCACTTCTTTTAGGTTTCCAAATTTAGTAGCATATAGGTTTTTAAAGTATTCCCTTATAATATTCTGTGTCTTTCTGGTGTCTGTTGTGATGTTTCCCCTTTCATCTCTGATTTTGTTGATTTGGAGATGCTCTTTCTTTTGGCTAACTGGGCTAGCGGTCTGTCAATCTTGTTTATCTTTTCAAAGAACCAGCTCTTGGAATTGTTGATTCTTTGTATTGTTTTCTTTGTTTCAATTTCATTAATTTCTGCCCTGATTTTTGTTATTTCTTCTTGTCTGCAGGGTTTGGGTTTTGTTTGCTGTTGCTTTTCAAGTGTGTTGAGTTGCAGTGTTAAGTCATTTATTTGTGTTCTTCCGATTTTTTGATATAGGCACTTAGAGCTATAAATTTCCCTCTAAGGACCACTTTCAGCACGTCCCAGAGGTTTTGTTGTGCTGTGTTGTCCTTTTCATTTAATTCCAGGAATACTTTATTTCTTTCTTAATTTCTTCTTTGATCCATATATAATTCAGGAGTATGTTTTTACTCTACATGAGTTCATGTATTTATTAGAGCATCTTTTGCTATTTGCTTTTATGTTTTATTGAATTGTAGTTTAATAAAATACATGGAATTATTTCAATTTTTAGTATTTGTTGAGGTTTATT
>NW_008349073.1:2142455-2264922 GCF_000622305.1 Nannospalax galili | reverse complement strand
ATGTTGACCTATCTAATGGAGACAGTGAGGTATTGAAGTCCCCTACTATTAATGAGTTGAGATTAATCTGGGTCTTAAAGTCCTGTAGAAATGTTTTTATGAAGTTGGGTGCACCAGCGTTTGGTGAATATATGTTCATGACTGTAATATCTTCTTGGTTTATTGTTCCTTTGATCAGAATGAAGTGGCCCTCTTTCTGTCTTCTGATTAGTTTTAAAGTCTACTTTGTCAGATATTAGAATTGGATCACCTGCTTTTTTCTTAGTACCATTCACTTCGTATATTTTTTTTTATTCTTTAACCTTAAGGTAGTGCCTGTCCTTGAAAATGAGATGACTTTCTTGCAGACAACAAAAAGTTGGGTTCTGTTTCTTAATCCATTCAACTAGTCTGTATCTTTTGACTGGGGAGTTCAGTCCATTGATATTTAAAGTTACTAATGAAAGATGTGTATTGATTCCTGTCATTTTTATTTCTGTTCACATTCTTGATATAGCTGTGCATTTCCACAGTTATACCTTCATTAAGTTTCTTTCCATAACCCTTTG
This sequence comes from Nannospalax galili, assembly GCF_000622305.1. Lineage (NCBI taxonomy): Eukaryota > Metazoa > Chordata > Mammalia > Rodentia > Spalacidae > Nannospalax > Nannospalax galili. The sequence goes on along the minus strand of NW_008349073.1, from coordinate 2,264,374 downwards.
AGTATCATTGTTCCTTTCTTCACCTCTTTGTATTGCTTCAAGAACTCTCTGAAGGGCTGGTTTTGTGGACATGAATTCTTTCAGCCTATTTATGTCATGGAAGATTTTTCTTTCCCCTTCAACTCTGATAGACAATTTGGCTGGGTAAAGTAATCTGGGCTGGCATCTGTAGTCATGTAGAAGTAAGAATACTTTGGTCCAGGCTCTTCTGGCTTTCATGGTTTGCACTGAAAAGTCAGCTGTAATTCTTATGGGTTTTCCTTTTTATGTGACTTATTGTTTCTCTTTTGCAGCTTTCAGTATTGTCTCTTTGTTCTTTACGTTTAGTGTTTTTACTATGATGTGCCATGGAGAGTTTCTTTTCTGGTCCTGTCTGTTTGGTGTTCTATATGCTTCTTGTATTTGTATGGCCATGTCTTTTTTTAATTTTGGGAAATTTTCTTCTACAATCTTGTTGAAGATCTGTTCCATACCATTGTGTTGAGATTCTTCTCCTTCCTGTATGTCTATGATTTGTAAGTTTGGGGGTTTTTTTATGATATCATACAATTCTTGCATATTCCATTCTTGTGCTTTTAAAATTTTTTCATAATCTTTGCTTGAGTTTTCTAATTTGTCCACTTTATCTCCCAGTCTTGATATTCCATTTTCCATTTCATTCATCCTATTGGTGAGGCTTTCTCCTGTCATTTCAAATTGGCCAATTGAATTTTTCAATTCTATCTTCATTTTGGCCTGAGCTTTCTTCAATGTTTCTATCTCTTTTCAAATCCTGACTTGTCTTTACCATTTCATTCGTCCACATCTTTGGATTTTCTTGAGCTTCTGTCCAGAGTTTATCCATGTCTTGTTTGGGTGCTTTGAGTTGTTTGTGTGTTCTTTAAATTTGTTGAATTCTTTGATTATGTTTTGTTTTGGTTTTTCATGTTATTATTTTTTTCTTTGTGACTTTGACATGTGAATTTCCTTCCCAGTTTCTGATTCTTGGGTGAGACTCAAGCCTTCCTTTGTTGAGTTTAGATCTGCTTGTTTTTGTGTGCCTTTGTGGTTTACTTGTTGGGGATGAAAAGCTGGTTGGTCTAGGCTTCAGGTTCTCTCTTTTGATTTTATATTGGAGTGGCCTAATTGCTTTTGTCTCCAGGAGTTCCCACACTGGCCCACATGAGATGTGGCTCAGATGATCTCAGGCTTTCTCCTAAGGTCTGAGTCCCTTCAGGAAAGATGCCGCCCTCAAGAATTTGGGGGCTGGGCTGGCCTGGGAGAAGGGCCCAGGATAGATGCTGGTCTCAGGAAGCTGGTGGCTGTGCAACTCAGGGAAGTAAAGGGAGGTGAGGGTGGGACCAGGCCCAGAGGGTTCCTGGGGGCCGCAGGGAGGAACTGGGTTTGTCTGGATGCAAAGGATCAGGAAGCAATGGTGGCTCTGGGCCCAGAGGTTAGCCCTGGTGTCTGGGGTATCAAGACAAGAAATGGGCCTGTATCCGGGCTAGGAGGAGAGTCTCAGCCCGGAAGCTGGGAGGGTGAAAGAGGCTGGGGGAGTCAAAGCGTGCTGGGCATGTTGGACTTACTTAGGGAAGGTGTTGGTATCAGGACACTGGAGGCTGTGAAGCCCAGGAAGCAAAGGGATATCCAAAAAATCTTAATATAAGACTTGAAACTCTGGATCTGTTAGAGGAAGAAATAAGGAAAACACTTTACTATATAGGTATGTGCGAGAACATCTGCAAATAGAGCTCTAGTCACTCAGAAGAGAAGACGTACATTATCCTTTTTAACATGTAAATGCAGCATAATTTTTTTAAGCTAACTATCAACTAATTTGGGGAAACTCTCAAAATATCAGTGTTATAACTAATATTGTGATAAGCATACATGTATAGACATCTAAGGGAACTTACTTATTTAGATCTATAAGAATAATTCATAAAAATTGAATTGAGTCAAAGTGTAAATGTATTTTAAAGGATCCTGATGTCTATGAAAATTTGTTCCTAGAGTACTTGGAGTAGTTTTATTCTCACCCCGTATAAGAGACAGCTCACTGCCCCACATTCTCACCTGTCTCCAAAGTATATCATTCTTCTTTTAAATTAATTTTAAAATGTTTAAAATATTTTATTTTTGTGAATATCATATGTGAGTATAATCTTTGCATTATTTTCCTCCCTTACAGTCCCCCTCCAATTCCTTCCATGTTCCCTACTCCCTCTCAGTTTCTTCCTCTCCTTTATTATTGTTACATATACATATATACATTCACATACACACATATGCATATATATATGTATATATAATGCACTGAGTCCATTTAGGTGAGCTTATGTGTGCTTGTGTTTAGGGCTGCCCACTTGGAATTAGATAACCTCTCAGGGAGCTAATCCCTGAAGAAAACTGATTCTCTTTCCCTTAGTATCCATTAGTTGCTTGTTGCTCTTCATCTTGAGGTGGGACCCCTTGATATGTCTCCCATCCACCTTGATATGTCAGTTCGTTTTGTCCTTATATGCAGATCTCATTAGACTACCATATTGTAGAGATTTCATTGGTACAGTTTCCCTTTCATGTCTAGAATACATACACTAGCAGTAGGTGTCTTGTCTCACTGGCTCTTACATTCTTTCCACCCCCTCTTCCACAGTGTTCACTGAGCCTTAGGTATAGAGGCTGTAGATGTGTCACTTAGGGCTGGGCACCTCACAGACACATATTCTCTGCATTTGACCAGTCATAATAGTCTCTATTTATTGAAAAAAGAAGCTTCTTTGATAAGATACACTTGTCTGTAAATATAAAGATATGTATTTAGAATATAGTAAGAAATTACATTGGTCTAGAGAAGTGTCAGAAGTAGGTTTTGCTCTAGGGCCTATGACATTTCCAGCCATGTGTTCTTGGTTATGTTTACAGTACCATGCATGAGTTCCCTCCCACTGAGCAAGTCTTAAGTTCAATTAGACAGTTGTTAATTACCCCCAAGATAGAACCAAATAGAGATAACTTGCTGGGATTGCCATTGCTGTGGTTTGTAGACTACACAACTGGCTTGGATCATTGGTTTTCTCCTTTGGCAACTTGCGTAGTGTCTTCTGATACTATAAGAGCTAGTCTTCAGGGAGGAGGCTTCAAGGTCAATTGTTCCAAGTCCTGTGTCTGAAGTGTGTCCTGTCTTCAGCAATAGGGTCTTACCTTCAAGTTCTGGGAGGCAATCAAAGGCTGTGGCCATAGCTTGTATTATTTTGGGTGTTTCTTGGACTGCTCTGACCAACAACTCTAAGGGAGGTTTCCCTTGCTTGGCACTGTGATTTTTGTTATATAGTTTTCAGCTATATGTGTCTATTCACATTTATATGTGTGTTTTTCAGTAGGCTTACTAAATACTACATTTCCCTTTGACTTTTCACACCAGCTTAGCATTATTTATCTATCTTTCCTCTTTCTCCCCTTATATAGCCCTTTCTAGTCCCTCCCCAGATAAAGTAGCCCCCATTTTCCCACTACATAACACCTGTCTCCTACTCTCCCCCTTGCTCGAGCTCCTTCTTCTCCTTTAACGCCATGGTTCTTTTCCATTTTCCTGGCTCCTGTGGTTGGAACAGTGTATATACTCACATCTAAGGATTTAAAGCTAGGATCTACAGATGAGAGAGAACATGTGTCACTTGTTTTTCTGAGTCCATTACCTTATTTAGTGCTTTTAAATTAATTTTTTTTAAATTACATTTACTTATTGGTATGTGTGGGTGTGCACGTATGTGTGTGTAGATTTTTTTTTTTTTTTGGTCTTTTTGAGACAGGGTCTCCCTGCAGCCCCACCTGTCCTGAAACTCACTATGTAGACCAGGCTGATCTTGAACTCACAGAGATCTGCCTGCCTCTGCCTCCTGAGTGCTGGGATTAAAGGACATGTGTGTGTAGATTTAAATCTGTATTTCACATATGAAAGATAGTAAGTAATATTTAACTTTCAGAGTCTGGCTTATTTAGTCTTTGCTATTCTTACACTGTGAAAATTAAATCCCATTTCAAAAATTGTATTATTTATTAATAAGGCTGAATATTTGCATTGTTTTATAACAGCAACTTATTGGGCTAGGGATGTACCTTAGTGGTAGAGCACTTGCCTAATATGTGCAAGGCCCAGGTTTGATCCCTGGCAACACACACACACACACACACACACACATTTTTTCTTTTTTTTTCTTTTTTTTAGTCTTTTTGAGTAGTCCCAGCTGTCCTGGAACTCACTATGTAGACTGGCTGGCCTTGAACTCACTATTTAGACCAGCTGGTCTTGAATTCACAGAGATCCACCTGCCTCTGCCTCCCAAGTGCTGGGATTAAAGGTGTGTGCCACCATGCCCGGCTCATTATATCTTAAAAAAATTTTTTTTAATTTATTTTTATTTTATGTGTATGAGTGCATTGCCTGCATGTGTGTAAGTGCACCTGTTCATGCAATGCCCGGGGAGGTCAGAAGAAGGTGTTGGATTCCCCTGGAACTGGAGTTAGAGATGACTGTTAGCCACCATGTGGGTGCTGGGAATCAGTGCTCCCAACCGCTGAGTCATCTCTCCAGCCTCCACTCATTATATCTTAAGGACATTTATCTTTATGTGTCATATTGGAAATATTTTCTTAGCAGGGATTTGTAACATGATATTTAAAGCTTTCTCACATAGAATGCTTCAAGTGTCTATAACGAAGGCAAAATTGTGTAATGAATTCCCACATCCCCACCACCCAGTTTCAACTGTTATTAATAGTCAGTTTTGTTTCAAATCTGCCGCTCCCAACTTCCCTCTATTATTTTGAAGCAAATCCCAAGCATCATATCATCTTTTCCTGAAAATATATTTTTCTGTAAACATTTCTGTTATGTGGTATCTTTGAAATATGGAAGGAATTTGTGTTTCAGTAAATCAAATCAAATGAGAAGCAAGCAGTCTTCCTGTTTCCCCGACTGCATCTCCTCAACGGCCCTTCTGTCCCCCACCAACTAGAGGTACCAATTGAATTTCTGCCCTGCTCCTTTGTTCTGTTTGCCCTGACCCTGGGACCTTACTGCAGCAATGTCTATGGACTTAAAGATAGATTTTTTTTTTTTTCATATTTGATCTGACTAACATGCCCGGCTCCCATTCAACCTTTTTTTCCCCCAAGTTTTATAAATTTCTTCACCGTTCTTTGTCCAGACAATGACAGATTCCTTAAATCAGGTTCTACTCAAAACTCAGCTGAGACTTTGATTGCCATAGTGGAAGTGTTTAGGTGAGTTGGAGGAAGATTAGCATTTTTACAATATAGAATCTTCCTGACTTGAAACAAGGCATGGCACTTGATTAACTGGAATTGTTATGGGAAATGTGAGCCTTTATTCACCGGAACCTGAACTCTGCTGGTTGAGACTCGTCGCTGACTACATAATTATTTGTTTGTTTATTCATTGTGCTGTGGTCCTAGCACCCAGGACCTAGCTCATGAGCTGTATCCCTAATCGTGTCCTCTCCTAATATTTTATATTAAGCTTGCTATTGTGAGTGAAATCCTTTTTCCCATTATGTTTTCTTTCTGGTTATTACCATCAGCTGGAAAAGCCAATACAATTTTCAGTATTTCTTTTAAAACTACCTGCCCTTTCCAACTTAGCAATTAGAATAATTTTCATTTAATCTTTAAGTTTACTATAGAAAGAATCTGATTTTTAACTCTCCCTGTCGAATAATGATATTGCTTTTTCTTTTCCTTTAATGGCCATATTGACTGGAACTTCTAGATAACTTGATGCTTCATGACTGCTCCTATCAAGACATCCTGTACAGTTACAAGGTAGTGTTTCTTTTTTTTTTTTTAATTTTGAGATATGTCATATGAATTCCTAGATAGCAGGTTGAGTGAGTATTTTGGTCTCTTTTGAGGCAGGGTCTCCCTGTAGCTACAGCTGGCCTAGATTCTCTGTGGGCACCAGGCTGGCCTTGAACTCACAGAGAGCCACCTGCCTTTGCCTCCCAAGTGCTAGTATTAAAGGAGTGCGCCACCACACAAGGTAGTATTTTTTTGATTTTAAGGATGACCTTGACTCCTGGCTTAGATTTTTTATCCTGTTTTCATCTTATGCTCTGATTTCTAGAGAATTCGACTTTATCAAATGTCTTTTAGGTTTCTTTCAAATGATATACTATTTTTTTTTCTTTTAGCATATTCCTGAACTAAATTCTATTAGATTTCCTTCACCGCCTTCATATTCCTGGAATAAGCTTCATTTGATCATTTATGTTATTGTTTTTATTATTCTTCTGCTGGGTTCTATTTGTAATATTTTATTTTTGTTCTCATTAATGTTGGTCTATAAAGGAATACATCACTGTTTCAAAAGGCTTAGCTGAGGAGAGGAAATTGAGCCAAAGTTCTAGAGAGTCGCAGAGCTGAGGAAGGGCCACGTTTAGAGCTTAGGCTCTTCGGAGGTACAAGGAGAGAGCAAAAACTGAGAGAAAAGAGAAATGGGCTGCCAAGCAGCTGAGGAAGGAAGTGACAGAGCCAGCGTGTGGCAGCAGAGTGGCCCATGTAGGAAAAGGAAAAAGCCATGGTATGAGACTGGAAGGGAAGGACGATAGCGCAAGTGACACAGGGCAGACCACCGAGGGCAGGAGGATGCTGGGGTAGGTTACAGTTGAGGGCTTCAATAGGCACCAGAGTCAAAGCTGTCCACAGGTTGGTGGAAAATGCTAGAGGCAAATAAATCACAGTCGAAAGTACTTGGTGAGGGAAAGCCACTCATAAGCTGGTTGTGGGGTGTCAAGGCCCCACTACGGTTAAAGACCACAATTATTATTTAGTAGTAGTAGTAGTAGTAGTAGTAGTAGTAGTAGTAGTATTTGAGATAAGATCTCATGTAGCTCAGGCTGGCCTTGAACTGTCTATGTAGTTGAGGATAATCTTCCTGCCCCATTTCCTGAGTGCTAGAATTATAGGCATGTCCCACTATACTCACTGGGGATCAAACACAGGCCTTCATGCATGATAGACAAACACTGTAACAACTGAACTACATCTCCAGTCCAAAGGCTATGCTTTCTGTTTGTTTGTTTGGTTTGGGGGTACTTGGGGGTGAGTTATTGTTGCTTCTGCCATGCTGGAGACTGAACACAGAGCCTCAGATAACAGGCAAACACTACTATTGAGCCACATTCCCAGCCCTGGATTGGTTGGGGTTTTTCTTTTTTGACAGGGTCTCACTATGTAACCCTGGCTGGCCTGGAACTCATTATGCAGACCAGACTGCCTCAAACCTGTGGTAATCCTCCTGCGTCAGCCCCAAGAGCACTGAGATTTCAGGCATGTTCCACTATGGACCCAGACATAACATTTTTTTGTTTGTATCATTTTACAAAATGGTGGTGTGAGGTTTTTTTGTTTTTGTTTTTGTTTTCTGATTGAGTTGTGTGAGTAGAAAGGGACTGGAAGGCTGAGTCAGGTCAGGGTTTTGATGGGTGACTGTGGAAGGCAGACACTGAGGCCAGGGAGGTTCATAGGTCCCATGCACTGTCAAGTGTGAAGGAGAGGAGCCATGGAGACAGGCATGACACCAGGCCTCTCTGTGAGAGGCTATCATTGTCTGTCTTTGTTTCATATTTCTGCCTTGAGGCAAAGAATTTCCATTTTAGCCCTGTCACAAAACAAATAGAATGCACCCTGGCTTCAGCTAGATCAGCTTGACAGTTACAAAGGGTCTATGCTGTTGGGAGGTTCTGTTGGAACACCAGGAAATATGCTCCAGTGTGTGTGTGTGTGTGTGTGTGTGTGTGTGTGTGTGTGTGTAGGGGGTGATGAGGGGACCCTGGAGCCCTTGCCTGAGCTTGGGGACTTTGGGGGCACTTAGGGGTCACATGGGCAAGCAGCTCAGGGCATGTGCTTTTTCCCTTTAATCACTTCCTCCAGCTTCAACATCCTTCCCTACTACCTGTGAACAGCAGTTTCCCTTCCCTTGACTAGAAACTTCTAGATGAATAACTCCACACCCACTCCACCCCACCCCCATTTTCACTGACCTCATCTCCCCAACTGCTCTCCTGATTCCTCAGAAGCCCCTCTGCTTCCCTGGTAGTGCCCCTCCTCTTTCTTACCCTACTGTCTCCCCAAACACCCCAGGTTTTCATCCTCCCCCTCCCCTTCCTCCTCTTCCTCTTCCTCCTTCTCTCTCTCCCCTTACTTCCTTGTCCCCTTTCCTCACCTCACCTTCCACCTCCTACTTCCCACCTTCTTTCTATTCCCTCTTTTCTCCCTCCCCCCATCTCCCGTTCTCTTCCCCCTCCTCCTGTTCTACCCAGCCCCATTGCTCTCTCCAAACCCACGTGGTTACCAGGCAGCTAGCCTTGCTGGCCCCTCCCACCTTAGTGCTCCCTTGATCTCAGCTCTTCAGATCCTCTCCCATCTTAATTCATATGCTGAGTCTCTTGCCCTCCCAGCGTCTGACCCAGACTCTCCTCCTGCCCTCCAATCATCTCATCCAAATGCCAACTAACCATTTCTTCTGCCTCCCATGTGGTTTCTCCAGTGCTAAAGGTTCTGTCCTCCCAGGAGCCACAATGCACCTTTATACTCCACATGCACCTCACCTCAGCCACCTGTGGACTACTTCACCCCCTCCACAGTGCTTTTCTTTCCCTTCCCTTTTTTAGTTTTACGTTATTATGTGTGTCTATGAATGTGATGTATATGCACGTGTGTGTGTTGGCCCGCACCTGCACACGAAGGCCGGAGGAGGACGTTGTGTGTCCTGCTTTCCCATTCTCTGCCTTATTCCCTTACCTTCACTGAACCTGGAGCTAGGCTGGTGGCCAGCAAGTCCCAGGGATCCTCCTTCTCTGCCCCAACAATGCTGAGGTTATAGGTGCCATCAACTTTTTACATGGTTTCTGGGGATTCTGGTCCTCATGCATATTCAGCACTCAGACTGTCAGCTGAGCCATCTCCCTAGCCTAGTTTCATGCTACTTTTGATTGACACATAATTGAAGATGTTTATGGGATGCAGTGTGACTTTTTGATATATGTACACATTGTGTAATGATCAGATCATGGCAATCAGCATATCCATCACTTTTAATATGTATCATTTCTTTGATTGTTAATATTTCAAAATCACTGAAACAGAGGATTTTGAATGTTCACAATGCTTTTCTGTTCTCTTTTAACTGTTACACATCATTACCTAAAAATAATTACAAGGTTAGTTTTTTCTTCATGGCAAATAATATATGTTCATGGTAGACAGTTTGGAAAACAGGAATAAAGACAAAGGGGAAAAAAAAAGAAACACCCACAAATTCATCAACTAGAGATAATCACTGTTAATCACTGTTAATGTGATTTTTTTCAAGTCTAAATATTATCATGAACCTATCTACCTAGTTCAATATATACCTTGTGTTTTATTTTAAAGGTGTAAGTAATTTCGCATTGGATAAAAACTTTGAAGGTTGTAATAGACAGAAAGTGAACTTGGAATATTTTCCCTACCTGAAATCAATAATTATTTTAGTATTACCCTGGCCATGACCAGGTGGCACCACGTAGGAACAGACAGATGAAGGGACCTTGAGTGCATAGAAACTTGATTCATGGCAAGGAGGAGCACTGCAGCATTGTTGAGATGGGGTACTATTCAATAATGATGTGGGGACAATTGATTATGTATATGGGAAAAATGAAATCATTGCCGTACTTCACTTCCTTCACAAAACTCAATTCCAGGTATATTCAATATTCTATTAAAAATATTTTATTATTTTCCTGGGCATGGTGGCTCATGCCTTTAATCCCAGCACTTGGGAGGCAGAGACAGGTGGATCTCTGTGAGTTCAAGGCCAACCTGGTCTCCATAGTGAATCCAGCCAGATGTGACTACAGGGAGACCCTGTCTCAAAAAGAACCCCCCCAAAAAATTTTAATATTTTTATGTGTATGAGTGTATGTAAGTGCACCTGTGTCATGCAATGCCTATGGAGGTCAGAAGAGGGTATTGGATCCCCTGGAACTGGAGTTATGGATGGTTGTTAGCCACCATGTGGGTGCTTGGAATCAAACCCAGGTCCTCTGTAAGAGCAGCTAGTGCTTTTAATCACTGAACCATCTCTCCAGACCCTCAGTATTTTATTTAAAAGACAAAACTATATGACTTTTTGAAGATCACAAATTATCTATAAGAACTTGGAGGAGGAAAGATTTTCTAAACAAGACACACGGAATAACCACCTTAAAATAAAAGGCCTCTATTCATCAAATAAATAACAAGAAGAGTAAAAAAAATTAAAAATCGCAAATTGAAAGAAACTACCAGAAACCCATTAAACCAGCAAAAGGCCAAATGTAGTTCATAGCTCAAGGCCTACAAATAAAATGCAGGGCTGGGCATGGTGGCACACACCTTTAATGTCAGCACTTGGGAGGCTGAAACAGGTGGATCTCTGTGAGATCCAGGCCAGCCTGGTCTACATAGTGAGTTCTAGGCTAACTGGGGCTACAAGGAGACCCTATCACAACAAAACAAATACAAATACAAATAAAATATGAAAAAGCAACAAAAGAACAAGGTTGAAAGGCGTGGGAAGAAAGTTTATACATTATTCATCATATATTCACTGAAGCCGACCGCAAGTTAGAGGACCATCACTGCCCTTATAAACTTCCATTCAGCACAGACACAGACAACAGTAATAGACATTAGGGATAGACACATGGTGAACTGGGTGTGCTGACACACACAACACTTAGGAGGCAGAGGCAGGAGGACTGACAAATTTTTGACCAGAACAGGCTACTGAGGGAGTCCCTGTCTCAAAAAACAGAAAAGAAAAACAAAACAAAACAAATACCTCCCTCTCCCCCACAAAAGCATAAAGTAAATTAGCAAAATCAAAACCAAAAATAGAGACATAAAGCCAGGTAAGGGTTATAGAGTCTGAGAGGGAACAGTTTGTAGTGCTAAATAAAGGAATATAATGTCAGGTATGGTGGTAGAGACATGTGGATCTCTGTGAGTTCAAGGCCAGCCTGGGCTACATAATGAGTTGCAGGCCAGCCTGGGCTACATAGTGAGACCCTGTCTCAAAAACAAACAGCCAGGCATGGTGGTACACGCCTTTAGTCCCAGTACTTGGGAGGTAGAAGCAGGTAGATCTCTGTAAGTTCAAGGCCAGCCTGGTCTATATAGCTCCAGGCCAGCTGGGGCTACTGAGAGACCTTGTCTCAAACCAAAAACAAGCAACAAACAAACACACAAACAAACAGCAAAAGCAATAAAGGGAAAAAAGGGGATTTACAAAGTCACTGATGAGTAAGTGAGAGCCAAGCAAAGACCTGAAGGAAGGAAGGGAGTAATCAGGACTGTCAGTGAAGAGAAATCCAGGCAGAGGGAACAGCTACAGTAAAGGCCCTGGCATGTCAGGTGAGTCTGACGGACAATAAGCAGGCCAGTGTGGCCAGAGCCTAGTGGCCAACAGGAGCTTGCAAGAGAAGAGGGTAGAGAGAATGAGGGAACAGAGCTTTCAAGCCGTTATGAGGACCATAGCATCACTCAGAGCTGGGCTAGCTAGGGCACATGGGGCCAGGAGAAAGAAAGGGCTCCCTCCAGCCTCCTGCCCTGGTTATGGTCCCCTGCCTCTGTGTGGTCACCCCAGTGCACCCATTGAGGGGGCTGGACTAATACAGTCTCTGCGTCCAACTTTGTTGTTTGGATACTCTAGAAGCTTCAGATTTTCTTTCCTTTTTTTTCTAGAGGGAAGCATTTATTTGAGCTTACGGTTCTAGGGGAATTACAGTCCATCATGGCAGCATGGTGGCCAGAGGTGGCTGGAGCAGAAGCGGAAGCTAGGCTTTATAACTTCCATCCAGCAGGCACAGGAAACAAGAGGGCAACTGGAGATCTGGCAAGGCTTAAGAACTCTCGAAGCCCCCCTCCCACGTGCTTCCTCCAGGATAGCCACACCTTCTAAAACCTCCCAAAACAGCGCCACCAACTGGGGACAAAATGTCCAAATACTTGGAGCCTATGGGGGGACATTTTCATTCAAATCATCACAGATGGGACTAGAGAGATGGCTCAGCAGTTAAAAGCACTGTTGTTCTTGCAGAGGACCCAGGTTCAATTTCCAGTATTCAGATGGCAGCTAACAACCATCCGTAACTCCAATTCCAGGGGATCTGATGCTTTCTTCTGGCCTCTATGAGCATTGCACTCACATGGTGCACTTAATATACATGCAGGCAAAACACACACTCATACAAATAAATAAAATAAAAATAAAGTGAGAGTGCTTAAGAAAGACACCCAATGTCAACCTCTGACCTCCACACATAGCTTCACAAACCCAAACCAACATAAATATAAATTACACATGCAGAAATAAAATAAATTTAGGTGGTGAAGCTTCAGATTTTTGTCCAAATTTTCTGGTTTTTGCATAATTGAAGTATATGTTATACATAATGAAATTCGCTTGTCCAGTTTGATAAATTTAGTAATTATATGTTCACATGTAGACCCACCAAATTTGTGATATAGAACTATTCCACCTCAAAAGATTTTTCTTTATATTCTTTTGTAGCATAGGCCCTCTTCCCAACTCTTGGCCTCAGGCCACCCCTGATCTTCCTGTCACTGGGGTTTCACCTCTTTAAAAACTTTCACATAGATTGACGCCTGCAATACATAGCAGTTTATGTCTGGCTTTCTTCACTTAGCATAACGTTTTTGAGATCTCTTTTGCTACTGCATCTATCAGTGCATGGTGGAGATTAGAATTTGCTTCCTTAGCAACAAGCAGGCCTGCTTACTGTGGTTCTACATTCCATGAAATGTAAGAATTTACAGTGATGTGCTGGACAGATGGTTCAGTGGTTAAGAGTACATACTGCTCTTGCAGAAGACCCCGATTTGGTTCTCAGTACACATGTCATACAGCTCACAACTGCCTGTAACTCCAGCTCCAGAGGATCCAACGCCATCTTCTGGTCTCCACTGGTAACTACACTTACATGCACATACCCCCAAACAGTCACACATGCATAACAATTTTGTTTTGAAAAAAAAGAATTTACGGTTGAATCATTACTTTTTATCTTTTGTGCTATTGTCATATAATTTACTTCTTTTAAGATTTTTTTTCTGTGTCTGTGTCTGTTCCTGCATGAGTTTATGTGTACCACTTGCATTCAGGTACCCATGGAAGCCAGAAGAGGACATTGGATCCCCTGGAACTGGAGTTACAGGTGACTGTGTGCCCCTGATGTGGGTGTTTGGGACCAAATCTGGGTCCTCTGCAAGAGCACTAAAGGCTCTTAACCACTGAGCCATCTCTCCAGCCCTATATATTTGACTTTATATATGCTGTGTACTCAACAATATTTATTTATTTATTTGTTTGTTTGTTTGTTTGTTTTTGGTCTTTTTGAGGCAGGGTTTCCCTGTAGCCCCAGCTGTCCTGGAACTCACTATGTAAACCAGGCTGGCCTTGAACTCACAGAGATCTGCCTGCCTCTGCCTCCCAAGTGCTGGGATTAAAGGTGTGCGCCACCACGCGTGGCGTCAACAATATATTTTTAATATTTATCTTTAAAACAATTAACCAATGGACTAGAGAAATGGCTCAGCAGTTAAGAGCACTGGCTGCTCTTGTAGAGGACCTGGATTCAATTCCCACCAACCACATGATGCCCAACAACCATCTGAAACTCCAGTTCCAGGGGATCCAATGCCCTCTTCTGACTCTGTGGGCATTGCACGACATGGGTGCCCTTACACATATGCAGGCAATACACTCACACATATAAAATAAAAATAATAAACAACATTTACAAAACAATTAACTAAGGGAAAATAATAGTCTTTTACATGTACCCATATTTAGTGTCTGGTGTTCTTTCTCCTGCACATCACAGAGCCTATCTGGTATCATTTCCATTTAGCTTGAAGAACTTCCTTGTTATTGTTCCTATGCCTATCTGTTGGCAGTGAAATCTCTCAGCTTTTAATTTTCTGACAGTTTAATCCTCCAGTTTTGAAAAATGTTTTCACTGTATATAGAATCTAGAGTTGACAGGCTTTTTAAGGGGTGGTGGTGGTGGTGTTTGTTTTCTTTCAGCTCTGTAAAGCTGTTCCATTGCCTCCTCCTCATTGTCTCTGATGAGAAGTCAGCTGTAGTTTGTGGTGTTAATATGTCCCTGCCCACCTCTGGTTTTTAAGCCTTTTCTCTTATGCTTTAGTGTTCAAGATACTGATAGGGGTGTGTGTGTGTGTGTGTGTGTGTGTGTGTGTGTGTATTTGTCCTGCTTGCAGGTTTTTGAGCTCCTTAGGATCTGTAGATTGATGTTTTCCACCAAATTTGAAGAATGTTTAGCCATTATTCCTGAAAATATTCTTTCCTATTGAATTCTGTCTCTCCTCTCCTTCTGATTCTCTGACTATATGTGTTAAATTGTATGGTATTGTCCTATGGATCAGTGAATCTCTGCTCATTTTAAAAACTATCTTTCTTGGGGTTGGAGAGTTGGCTCAGTGGTTAAGAGTACTGGCTGATCTTTCAGAGGACCCAGGTTCAGTTCCCAACACTCACATGGCAGCTAACAACTGTCCTTAACTCTAGTTCCAGGGAATCCGATGCCCTCTTCTGGCTTCTGTGAACATTGCACACTTGAGTGCACTTATATACATGCAGGCAAAACACTCATACACATAAAATAAAAAAAATTTTTTTTAAACTTTCTCCATGGTATTCAAGTTAGATTTTCAGGTTCCATTACAATACTATCCCAATTTGTTTCTTCATTGCTGTGACAAAATACTCTGACCACTACCAACTTGGGGAGGAAAGGGTTTATTTAGCTTACATCTCCCAGGTCACAGTTCATCAGGGAGCCCAAGGTAGGAACTCAGGGCAGGAACCTGGAAGCAGGAGCTGGAGCACAGGCCACAGAGGAATGCTGCTTACTGACTTGCTCCCCTGGCCCCTGCTCAGCCTGCTTTCTTATGCAACACAGGCCCACCTGCCCAGGGGTGGCACCACCCACAGTGGGCTGGACCCTCCCACATCACTCAACAATCAAGAAGGTACAACCATGGATATGGCCACAGGCCAGTCCAATGAAGGCAATTCCCCACTCTGAGGCTCTCTCAACCCAGGTTGTGTCAAGTTGACACTAAAGCTATCCAGCACAAATACTAAATTATCCAATGAGTTCTTAATTTTAGATCTGGTAGTGTTCAAACAGTTCTAGGATTTCCATTGGATCTTTTTTCCGTCTTTTCTGTTGAGATTCCTGTATGATTTCACTCATCGTGAATGTCCTCTTAACTTCTTAAACATTTATAATAGTTGTTTAAATCTCATTTACTAATTCCAGCTTCTCTCTTACTTGAGGACTGTTTCTATTGGGTTTTAATTGTGAGTCCATCATTCTTAATCATAGATCACATTTTTTCTAATTCTCATGTCTTAAATTTTTTTTATTATGCACTTGACATTGTGAATGAAACATTAGGAAGAATCTAATTTATACTTTCTTCCTTTGAAGTATATAGAATTTTGCTCTGATAGACACTGAATTATAGGGAGATTATATTGCTCCTGGCAGTCTGAATATTTTTTCTTTCCTGTGGTTCTATAGTATGGCACTTATCCTAGGGATATAGTTGTATAGAAAGGTGTACCCTTTCTAGGATCACTCCTGAATGCTTGAGGACTTCCTGAGATCTACTACCCTGCTGGGTTGGAAACATCTCTATGGAAACATCTCTACCCCTGCATGAATTTCAGTAACCCTGTTCTTTCTCATCCCACAAAAGGACTTTGGGGAGTCATGCAATGTAGCCCTCAGCCAGTCACCCACCAGGGCCCATGTATTATAGAGTCCACAGCCTCCCTCTCACAGTTCTGGAGCCACAAGTAGGAAACCAGGTGCTTCTTTGTGGCTTCTAACTATTTTCTTATAAGAACACAGATTGTGGGCTGTAGTAATGGCTCAGATGGTAAAGTACTTGCCACACAAGTGTGAGGACCTGAGTTTGATCCCAAGACCTCACATAAGACCTAGGTGAGGCAGTACACACATGTAATCCCAGCACTGTCAGAGGCAGAAGGATCTCTGTGGCTTGCTGGCCAGCAAGTCTTGCTGAACTGGCAAGTTGCAGGTTCAATGAGAGAATCTGTCTCAAAACATAAGCTGGAGAGTGATAGAGAAAGACATTAAGTTATGGCCTCAACACACACGTACACACACACACACACACACACACACACACACATACACACACACACATAAACATGTACATATATACGATGGCCTCAACACACACGTACACACACACACACACACACACACACACACACACACATAAACATGTACATATATACACTAAAGCACAGATTGTGTGAGAAAGGGAATCGTGGAGGAATATACAATGCATATTTGTATCAAAGTGTCCTTATATAAAACAACACAATGTACAATGAATATATACAATGAATTTTTTTTATCTTTTTGAGACAGGGTCTCTCCATAGCCCCAGCTGGCCTGGAACTCAATATGTAGACCCAGCAGTCCTTGAACTCACAGAGATTTGCCTGCTTCTGCCTCACAAGTGCTGGGATTAAAGACAAGTGCCACCACACCCTGCCCAGTGAATGAAATTTTTTAAAAACACATAGTAGAATAGTGCCTACACTAACGACTTCATTTAAAACTAATCACTTCTTTAAAGTCCTAATCTCCAAATGCAGTTGCATCTAGAGGTGCTGAGAGTTAGAATTTCTACATGAGAATCTTGGAGGGACATGTGCACCAAGACACCATGTCCACCTAACAGCCACGTCCACCCTCCAATGCTAGCCACATCAGCAGCTCTGCACTCTGTTCTCTGCCATCTGCAAAGTGCCCTGGGCAGAGGACTAAGGCAAATGCCTCACCTTATTTGATTTCCTGCTCTCAACAACCACAGTCCTGTGCTACCTGTTATCCTATGACAGGAAAGAATGGCTTCCATGTTTTGTTGCTCAAGTCAAGAGAGCAAGTCCAGTGCTGGTGACTACCGTGGCTAGAACTAGAAGCCCTACTCCAGCTTTTTGCATGCTCTGCTCTAGCTCTGTAGTCAAAATCACTCCTGATGCCAAATGGACTTTTCTCACCACATCTGTGTGTTCAGATTTCTTTCCCTTGTGCCACAGTCACGATGTGGCACTCAGCAAATGACTGCTACCCTATTAGTCTCACTTGCCTCCAGTCTCCCTTCCAGGCAGCCCTGGTCTCCCCATCTTTAGGATGGTGTATTAGTCACTTTTCTGTTGCTGTGATAGAAACACTGACCCAAGCGGTTTATAGAAGGAAGAGTTTATTTGAGCTTATGGTTCCAGGGGAATTACAGTCTGTCATGGCAGGGAGGCATGGTGGCTGGAGGTGGCTGGAGCAGGAGCAGCAGAAGCTAAGCTCTCACATCATCATGCAGACACAGGAAGCAAGAGAGCAACTGGAGATCCAGCAAGGCTTAAGAACTCTCTAAGCCAACCCCCAGTGACGTGCTTCCTCCAGGAAGCACACCTTCTAAAACCTTCCAAAACAGCGCCATCATCTGGGGACAAAATGTCCAAATACTTAGAGCCTATGGGGGACATTTTCATCCAAACCATCATAGATGGGTAGAGATTGGGTGGAAAATACCTTTTTCTTCACTTTTCTTGCAGCCTTTTCTTCCCTTATCTTTATTTATTGCCCTCAAACAAAGTTCAAGTTTCCAGGGAGGTAAATTTGATGAGGAAATAGAGAAACATAGGTGGGGGCAGAGGAGAGAAGGCAAAGACCTAGAGACAAGATGGGGAGCAAGAAGGTAAAGGAGGGAGGCAAAAGGGTCACAGATGGATTATCTTTAGGGCTTCATATAAGCCTGTGCTTTGGGCCTCAAGTCCAAATACAGCCTTTGCAGAGTCAGAATCTGACTTCCTGTCCAGGTACCCATGATATGCTGATCTAGGGCCCCCTATTGTGTTGATAATCATAGCCTAGGAAGCTGTGTTGGTCTCCAAAGGACTTTACCAGCCTGGGATGAGGTCACTGTGTAGAGGGTATGGTGCTTAATATTGTCCACTTGTTAGGATCTAGAATCACATGAGACAAATCTGTGGACATGCCTGTAAGGGCATTTTTCGATTTGGATAACTGAGGTGGGAAGACCACCCTAACTATGGGTGGTACCATTTCATGGGCTGGGGTCTGGGGTGGATAAAAAGGAGAACATGAGCTGAATGCTACTTTTTCTCCCACTCTGCTTCCTGATTGCAGTCACTGTGTCTGTCCTGTCTCCTCAGGCTTCTACTGCTCCATGATGGACTGCATCCTCAAACCATGAGCATGTGTGGAGGTCAAGAGACAATTTGTGGGAGTCAGTGCTCTCCTTTTACCAAGTAGAGTCTAGGCTTGACCTCAGGCCTTTACCTGCTGAGCCATCTTGCTGGTTCTTAAGTGGCTTTTGTTAGAGCAACAAGGAAGTAACTAATACAGGGGGTGTGTTCTAGAAAGTGAAGGCTTCCTCCAGAAGGCAGCCTTCCTAACAGAGCTGTCACACTAGCTCACCTCAGCTGCTCCCACTTCCTGTCTTCAGCTCTCTCAGCTCTATTTGCATTTGTTAGAACCAGCCTCTGACTATTTGTCTGCAGTGCTGAGCCCTGGGACCATCTCTGAGGACTTCTCCAGGAAAGTCCAATATCACTATTCCCAGGGCCACTACTGGGGTACAATATAGTCACCAGCTGTGTCACTAAAAAAATTTTTTTATTTACTATTTATTTTATGTGTATGAGTGTATTGCTTGCATGTGTATAGGTGCACCCTTGTCATGCAATGCCCGAGGAGGTCAGAGGTGTTGGATTCTCTGGAACTGGAGTTACAGATGGTTGTTAGCCACCCTATGGGTGCAGGGAATCGAACCTGGGTCCTCTGCAAGAGCAGCCAGTGCTCTTAACCAGAGTCATCTCTCCAGCCCCCAGCTGTGCCATTTTATGTTACTTCTCCCTCTCCAAGTTCAGAGAATGATGCTGATTGGTCTAGTCTGCCCTTGAAACGAGAGAGATTTCTCTCTGTACAATTTGGCCTTCTGGGAAAGTTCTTTTTCTTGAGGTCAGATTCTCTAACTCATCTCTCATCTCTCTTTCCTAGGTTCAGGACATCTAGGGAAATATGCCCAAGCTGTCCATCTCATGTGGAAAACCCCAGTGGGGGGTGACAGCCTTCAAGGTTTGAGGCCCCCTCCTCTACCTCATAGTCCAAATTCCCTGATGTGGTGAGTTTAGGGAGGTAAAGTGGGAAGCAGGTGTTGGAGTCTCATTATCATCAGAAAGAAACTCTAAAGATATTAATAGAATGGAGTTCTATAAATGGTACTATCTCAATTCATACACCATTCAGAGTATGCAGTGGTTATTTTTATCTAAATTATTTCAGAACAAGGATAAGAATTTATATGTTAAATTAAACAATTGTTACTCTATTTAGTCTCATTTTATGGCTAATGAAACCATGAAGACAATAAGAATCTGTAATAGATCTGGAAAATATTATTACTGAGCTGATAAAGAGAATATAAATACTGGACTATAAATTAGTGAGGAACACTTGAATAAGAAATATTTCTGTTTTAACATGAACTGGGGAAAATAAATACTCAGTGGAGAAAATTACAAGGAATAACTTGTTGCCAGGAAGGCAACAAGTCAAGAAAAATGAAGCTACAATGAGGAAAAGATGAGCCACTCACCAGGTGATGATAACAACATGAAATTACACCGTGTCTTCTCTGCTTTCTGTTGCTGTAACAGAATGTCTGAACACAGGTAATTTATGAAGAAAATCCATTCACTTTGACTCACCATTCTACAGGTTCAAGAATAAGATACCAACATTATCTCAGCTTGTGGTGAAGACTGCATGCTGCCCGATGTGGTAGAGAAAGTGCAAGTGTGGGTGTGTGTGCATGTGTGGAAGGCAGGAAGGGGATGTGGAAGCTGACCTGCTTTATTACAACCAACTCTTGAGAAAACTATCCCAGTCTCAAGAAAAATGAATGAATTTCTCTTAAATGCCTCTCCTCCCGGGCTGGAGAGATGGCTCAGCGGTTAAGAACACTGGTTGTTCTTGAAGAAGACCCAGGTTTGAATCCCAGCACCCACATGGCAGCCAACAACCATCCATAACTCCAGTCCCAGGGGATCTGACAGCCTCTTCTGACCTCTGTGGGTATCGCACAACATGGGTGCACTTACCTACATTTAGGCAATACATGCATACACGTAAAATAAAAATAACAATAATAAAAAATTTTAAAAATGCCTCTCCTCCCAACACAGCTATCAAATTTTTATTTTTTAGAAAAAAGATGTATTTTTATTTTATGCATATGAGTGTTTTGCCTGCATATATGTAAGTGCAACACATGTGTGCAATGCTCATGGGGGCCAGCAGAAGGCACCAGATGCCCCTGGAGCTGGAGTTATAGATGGTTGTGCACTGCCATGTAGATGCCTAGAACTGAGCTTAGGTCTTCTGCAAGAGCAACAAGTGTTCTTAACCACTGAGCTATCTCTCCAGCCTCCACAGCTACCACATTTTAACACAACTTTTTGTGGGGGCAACCCCCAACCCCAGCTCCCAATTGCTGCACAAACAAATATTGTATACCCATTGGAAGAACCCCACCCAGAGTTCTCAAGGATAATAAAAATTACAACATGAACATGTGGCCCTTAAAGAGAGGGCTTTGCAGTCAATTGCTGACCCCCAAACCCACTGCCACTTGCAAGGGCCATGAGCAATGTGAATCCTTTTTGTGAGTGGGAACAACATGGTTCTTAAAACAAGATACAGGCCCAAACCAAGGGCCTCCCCTGCACAGCTTTGCTCACTTGGTTAAAAGGTGCTAAGGCCTGGGTCACAATGCTTCACTGCCTCGGCTCTTGGTCCTGCCTTAAGTCTAGCCACCTGTATGTTCATGATGACCTTCTTTGGCTTCTCTTTCTTGGTCACATTTCTGGTGACTCCCCAGTGACCCACCACAGAGCATGGAGCCTGTAACCCTGCTCTGCCCTGTGGGGAAGGATGGGCAGTTCTGGGTGGATTTCTTTGCAGACTCTGGCCAACCATCCTTTCTGTCTTGAATCTTAGAACCGTCACAGACCCTCCACTTAGAGATGGCCTCCAATTTCTGCCCCCAGACTATCCCCCCGCCTGCATGTCTCTTCTTTCTTCTTTTCTTCCTTGTCATCATTGCCCACTTCCACCTTTTCTTTCATTATATCAACACTAATTATGAGCGTTGGGTATACAGCAGCTAACAAGACTGACAAGACTTCTATGCTTAGAGATTTAGTCCAGTGAGACAGACATTAAACCAACCAGCAGACAAATCACAGTCATATACATATATTTGCAAAAGGAGATTAAGTGTGGGGAAGAAGCACAGAGTGCTCTGGAATGGACTAACAGGGTCTTTTGATTCGGTGCTCCTGGAAGGTCTCTTAGTGGGGGTGATAATTAAGCGCCATGCTGCAGGCTATGTTGGCGTTATCCAGGGAAGTGGGAGGGACAGTGTTCCTGGCAGAGGGGACAGCAAGGGCAAAGACCCAGGGGCAAGCTTGGAGTGTTCAAGGAGCTGGAGGCATGCCAATGAGGCTGGAGCATCCAGAGAGAGGGGAAGATTGACACAGGAGGAGCTTGGGGAGAAGGCGGGTGATCAGACGTGATTTACTTTTAAGAGTGGCAAGAAACCACTTAAGGATTTCTTAAGCAGTAGAAGAAGAGGAGCAGGTATGCATTTAAAAACTTGAAGATTGGAGGAGCCAGGGCCCTGTGGAGAGAACAGGTAGGAAGCCACTGTGGTCAAGAAGGTCACAAGGGCACAAGGTCGTCTTCTTTAGGGCAGGGCAGAAGAGTGGCAGGAGACAAGTAAGTAGCTTCAAAAGACATTTATAAGTATGACCTTGAGACTTTGGAAACGAGGGGAAAGGAAACAGGAGCCACAGAGGCAGGAGCAGAGGAGCATGGGGCTCTGTTCACCATGGTGCAAGGCAGAAACGTTGCGTGGCTGTTGATGGCCTTTGCCAGGGGAATACTGAGTCACCCAAGGTCATCCCCACACTGTTCAGAGCTAGGACTCAAAACCCAGAGGCTCTGCCTTCTGGGGTCCTTTTCTTGAGATCTTCAACTGCTAGGAACTCTTGGTATGGGTGTAGCTCCTGTAAGCCTCCTTACTGACTTGGTCTATCCTGTCCCCAAACAGCTGGGACCGTTCTGGGAAGCACTGTACATCAGCCTGTCTGCAGATAAGTAGAGGTGTCCGTGGTGCAGTGACCCCTGCCCTCCAAAACCTACTTGCTCTCCTCCAGCTTCTATTTCTGCCTCCCTCTGTCACTTTTCCCTTCACCTATCTTCCTCATTATCAAATCCTACACCTTGAGAGCTGACAGTGACATTGTTTGTCCCTGTGCATCGTGGGTCGTTAGCATCTTTATTAAATTGGTATATGATCCAACCACCTCGCTCTCCTCCTGTGGTGGCCTTTCTGTCCTCTGCTGGACCCTTCTGCCCACCTAGCAGATGACCTGTACCCTACCATGCCTCTCTATTACTTTTTTTTTTATTTTTTTGGTCTTTTTGAGACAGGGTCTCCCTGTAGCTCCAGCTGCCTGGAACTCACTCTATCGATCAGGCTGGCCTGGAACTCACAGAGGATCCACCTGCCTCTGCCTCCTGAGTGCTCAGATTAAAGGTGTGCGCCACCATGCCCGGCTTTGTCTATTACATCTTAAGTTTTCTGCATCCTTCCACCGTTAGGTCAATCTGTATCCCAATATGGCTCATCTGAATTATTAGAAAGCTACTTTCTCTTCCCCCAGCAGCTCCCTCCTCTAAAACCTTCACAGACTGTTCATGGCCTGCCGGGAGAGGTACAAACTTCTCCACTGGCTTGAAGACCAAGTTTCAAATTCATGAAGTCTAACAAAGGAGATAAGGACAGAGAATGAAGTGTGTGTGTGTGTGCGTGTGCGTGTGTGCGTGTGAGCGTGTGTGCGTGTGAGCGTGTGCGTGCGTGTGTGTGTGTGTGTGTGTGTGTGTGTAGATTCAGTATTAGAAACTGGTTCACAGGATTATGGAGATTGACAAATCTCAAGATCTGCTGTCAGTAATCTGCAGACCCACGAGAGCCAAAGTGTAGCTCCAGTCTCAGAATGACCAGCAGTCTTGGGACCAGGAAGAGCCAATGTTTAGGTCAAGTCTAAAAGTAGAAAAAAAGTGTCTTGTTTTGAACACAGGTAGAGGAATTCTGACTCAGTCTTTGTTATATTCATTATTAATTACTTTTCTTGTTGCTGTGACCAAATACCTGACAAGAAAGAACTTAAGGGAACAGGCACTTAATTTTATTTCACAATTTAAGGGCACAGACCATCATGATGAAGAAGGCATGGTGGCCAGAGCCACTCAAGACTGGGGCTGCTTGCTGTGAAGCAGAAAACAGACAGGAAGCAGGTCCAAGTTATTAACCTCAACCATCACCAGTGACCCATTTCCTCTACCTAGTCCCTAATTCCTAAAGGGTCCACATCTTCCTAACAGCCCCCCCAATTGGGGACCAAGTGTTCAAATACATAACCTTATGGGGGACGCTTTATATCCAAAACATACACAGACCTTTGAGGATTAGATGAGGCCCACTTGTATTAGAGAGGGCAAATGTTTTATTTGGTATTGATGCAAATGTTGATCTCATTTTTTAAAATGTCCTTGGAGACATATTCAATATAGTTGGGTATGCTGGGGCTCAATGAAGTTAACACACAAAAAAACCTAACCATCACAGCTTCTCCAATAAGGTCTCAGTTTAAGAAGGGACCTTGGGAGGAGTTGGGGTCAGACTTGGGATATGCAGAATAAGATCATTCAGGCCAAGGCATAGTTGACAGTATGAGAGTGAGCAAGGCCACTGTGTCTAAAATAAACAATGAACCAGGTGATACAGTTGAGATCTGAGGGGTAACAGGGTGTGAGAGTGATGGGGCTTATTAACTGCTGCTTTGCCAGGGATTATGGACTTTAGTCTGTGTGAGATGGGAAGATAACTGGGGAGGAAGGCTTTAAGTAGAGACAAGACTGATCTTGAGTTTGTTCGTTCTCTCTTTCTTTGTTGGGTTTTGTTATTGTTGTTGTTGATGCAGGGTCTCATATATAGCCTAGACCAGCTTTGAACTCGCTATATAGCCAAGGATGACCTTGAACTTCTGAGCCTCCTGCCTCCACTGAGTGATAGGAACCTACCACATCAAGTTTTTGTGGTGCTGAGGATCACATCTAGGGTCTCACGCATGCTAGGCAGACACACCACCAACTGATCTACATCCCAGCCTTGATCTCTGTTTTCAAAGAATCGCACTGGGCACTGTGTAGAGACTGGACTCTGGGCAGCAAGTATAAAAATAGGGATCTTTCCTTGGACTTTGGGCCTTAAAGATGGTGAAAAATAAATTCCTCATTTTTAAGAAATGATCCAATCCTACATGAAAGCAGAAGGAGGGGTTATAGGGACGGAAGAGGACTAGTTGGGGAGAGGGGAGGGGAACGAGGGTGTAGACAAATAAGAACAAAGTATGTATAAAATTACCATAACTGAAAACCATTACCTTGTATGCTAATTTGAAAAAACTAATAAAATATTTTAAGAAAAGAAAAAAAATAGGGGTCTTGTTAGGAAGTGATAAGACTGGAAGAGGTGGTAAGAAACAGGCTAGCATCTTCTGAAAGACCCAATGGTGTGCTGATAAATGAGATGAGGAATCTGGGATGACTCTGAGGGGTTTGCCCTTGAACTGGATTTCCATTCCTGTTTGGAGGAAACAACAGCAATCCCACAAGGAACGCTCACAGCACTGTGTAGGTTTGTAGAAGCACTGGGTAAATGACAGGGTAGGAAATGAAGAATCAGATGGATGAGCCTTGGAGGAGGGGGTATGGGGGATGCCAAAGGGAAAGCATCCTCAGGGGCAGATTCATACAAGAGAGGCAGGGTTCTCTGCACTCACTCCATGGAGACCCTTACCAGCCTGTCAGGCTGCTTAGTCTCTAAGGCTGTTGGCTCAGTTAAAAGCCGGGAGGAGGAACGCATTCTTCCCCTTCCCCATCCATGTTGTCCCCGCCCACCTGCTTGTTCTGGCGCAGACTGCAGGCAGGAAAGAGCTAGGGAATAGGATCCAGAGATTTCCTGGGGACCATGCTGCAGGGGTGGAAACCAGCTATGGCTTGGAGCTGGCTGCTGCACTGCAGCATGATACAGGTGCCTGCTGCCTGGGAACTACCTCCAGCTTTAGGGCCCTCCCCCAGGTGAGCACCCAGGAAGGAGAGCCCCCTGACCCTTGGGGGAATAGGACAGGAAAGGATTCCCTCCTACCCATCCTGAGAGTAAGCACAACACACACACACACACACACACACACACACACACACACACCCAGGGAGGCAGCCTAGAAGTCTCTCTTGCAAAGGTGCCCTCAGAGTCTCAAGCTGTGTCCTCAGGTGATTTTCCACAGTTTGCTCTGGAGCCACACTGTCTCATTCTACTTTCTGCTCTTCTCTGGACAGATGTGGAGCTGGACCAGTGGATATCTCCAGGCAGCCTCTGCTAATAAGCTGTGTTGTGTTGGCAGGTGGATAGCTGCTTTGACCCCTTCAGGAAATGCAGGAGATGGGCCAGCTGACCTGAGCTGGTAAGCAGCCCCCCAATGTTCATTCTGCTCTCTGTGGCTGGGAGTTCGGGAACCTCCAGGTAGGGTGGGGAAGACCTACACTGTTGGGGAGCAGGGCTCCTAGGAAGCTCTTAGCTTCTCATTCTGGGAGCAACAAACCACCCTAGGAAGGGGGACTATAGCTGCTACCTCCCCAGGTTTAAGGCCATGGGGGAGGTTGGCATAAGCCAAATGGGGCCTGGCCTGGAGCCTCTTATCTTCACCATACCATGGTTACCTGCTGAAGCTGACCAAGGTCCACATATCTGTCCTCAGCAGCCTCTTCCAGTGACAGCATCTTCTTGGGGCTCTCAGTGGGTCTCCCAGAGGGAATCAGGTGTCCCCAATGCTGTGAACGCCCATGGGGTAGAAGACCCCTAGACTGACTAAATCCCAGTCACAGCAGGAGGCTGTAAAACCTTCCTGGAGCAGGAGACATAGATTCCAACGCCCCTTATATTGGGGTGTGCTACAGCTTTGCTCTTTATCGACCTGCCAGATAAGAATGAGATTGGCATGGGGTGGGCAGAAGGGATCTCACCTGGGATTCCTGCCACCCACCTGCCTGCATGCATCCCAAGGCTCTGACACAGTCCCCTCCCCTCCTCCACTCTTCCTCTCCTCAGGTCCTGGCTCTGCTTCCCTGACCCCCATCTCTGCCAGACGCAAGCCAAGCCCCGGAGAGTCTGCCCCGCCCTGCCACCTTCCTGCAGCTGTCTCCTTTGGATCTTTTTGCGGTCTGGGCTTGCTGTTCCTCTCAACAGTAGTCAGGAAGCCCTTACCCCAAAAAGTATCTACGGGAGGCCTGGTCCACAGGGGAGACTCCCGAGGGTTCCAGGTGAGTCATACCAAACTCAAGAATACAAGGTGGAACCAGACCATCCTCGCTGTACCGTAGCATTGCTGGAGTAGCCTTAGGTCAAGCACTAAAGGCTTTCTCTGGCCCAGTCATGCCGTACCTTTAATCCTTTTCTGGTGGGTAATGTTTAGTGGGAGTGGCTCCATTAGAAGCCAGGGAAGGCCACTAGGTGGATGTTGGTGGCCATCATGGGCACTCTGGACAGGACTGTCACTCAATGTGTCTGGCTCTCACTGCCCACTAGGTAGGCATGAGATCCAAGACAAGCCTGAGTGTTGGAATCCTGTGTAGAGTCACCTGAAACTAAGAACAATACAGTAGATGCAGATAGATCTGAGCAGAGCTTCTGCAGGCCAGATCACTGAGGTATCTGCTTCTGTGGCATGGGATCACTGAGGTGCCTGGCCTCTGGCCTCTTGAGTCCTGGGTCTGCTGCTACCTGCTTCCTCTGGTGAGCCACCTTAAATCCTTCAAATAAAATCCTTAATTGCTCAAGTTAGCAGAATGGTTACTAGTGCTTGCCTCTGATTCATAACCTCTGTGTTATCCAAAGGGGAGGCCACCTGGGCTCTAGCCAAGAGAGGACAGAGAATCGGCGAGGGGCCATAAGTGAGGGTCAGGCTAGGACCCACAGAAACTTCTCTAAAGGTGAGCCGAATGTTGAAATAAAGAGCTGGGGAACCCACATACTACAGAGAATTTTGGAAAAAGGTCATAAGTTTCTTAGTTTCTACGGGTGTGAGGATGATGACAGTGGCATGTGGCTGTGTGTTCTTTGTTCCTCCTCCCCGTGCTGGGGCCCTAGGGATGCCTCTGCAGCTGTGATGAGGCCACAGTATGCCAGGGATGGCCACGAGGCCACCCATCTCGTTCCCTTCTTCCCTGGTTCCACTGAGTCTGAGAGGCCCGGAGCACCTACGTTGTTTCTGGCCAGGAGGTCAGGCTCCATCCCCCTCCTTGTCCAGATCCCCCTACTCAACCTTGGGGCAGCGAGGAGGCTGCCCAAGGTAAGGGACATGGTGTCAACCTCTGTTACAAAGTCACAGATCTCAAGAAATAAGGCCCCCAAAGGTTCCTTTCCCATGCAGAAACCACGGGAGGCAATTCTAAGGCAATGTGTGAATTCTAAGGCGGTGTGGTTCTCGGGAGTTTCAAATTCAGGAGTGTCAAGGGATCCTAGGTGGAGCTGGGGGTACGCAGAGGAGGAAGGAGAGATGAATTTACAGTTCAGAAGCAACGACCGTGTGTGAGGCTATTCGCCCCCACTTGGAGACAGGTAGACGTCAACGGAGAAGGCTTCTTGGCGACAGGCCATGCTGCAGGGCTGACTCATGTTTGTGATCCCAGGAGCTCCGCCTTCATGCTCCCTGACCTCCCAATCTGCACCCCTGAAAAGCAGGTTTGCTCCACGGCCCCCAGCGTTGCTAGGTGGGAACTGTGTGTGTGGCTCAAGGGCGGCATCGTGCGGTCATCATGGGTAATGCACCCGACAGCTTCCTTAATGTGTGCGGTTGTTTGTTACCTGACTCCCAAACCAGCAAAGGTCTTTCCCAGCAGATTTCTGTGCAAAGCAGTCACAACCGGAGGGGCACAGAGCATGGGGCGGGGTGAGGGTGGGAATGGAGGCAGGAAATGTTGCTGGATGGAAGCTCTCCCACGGTGAGGATGTTTACAGGCAGCTTACCACCTGGTATCAATCACCTCTCAAAATGGGTTTCTGAGTCCACATCCTGGGCACTTAACTGCCCTTAACTCTTCAGTTGAGCATCTCAAGTCACAGCCCTGCACCCCGACCCCGACCCCCGCCCAGGGCAACTGTTCCTATCAGAAGGCATAATTCAGAAAAGGATTCTGTTCCATTGTTCCTAGGAAGACCCTGGACTTTGGAGTCAGTCAGATATGATTTGAGATCCCATGTCATCCCAGTACAATCTGTGTGCCCTCAGGAAAGCGTTTAACCCCCCCCTGTACTTCCATATCCTCACCTGTAACCAGGGATAATAACACCTACCTTACTAAGTCGTGGGTCTGACTCTGGGTCTAAAGGATGTCAGCTCTGGAATGACATCTGCTTGGCCATCAGAGTGTGGCTATGTCTTTCTACTTGTGTGTGTGTGTGTGTGTGTGTGTGTGTGGTGTGTTTGGCATTTGGCAATGTATTATTTGAAGTCATCCATGTCTGTTTACTCTCCTACCTCAGCACCCAGACACAGAGAGGCCTGCTGAGAGCCCAGGAGGCTGAAGGAGTGGGAGGTAGAAGAGAGGGACAAGGAGGGAAGGCAGCTGCCAAGTCTGAGAGGCACAGGTGGGAGGGCTGCCCCTACCAGCAGGTCACTACCAGGCTGTGGAGAGAAAGGAGGGGACAGAAGAAGCCAAGGGAGGTCAAGAAGGAAAGAGGATGCTGGGAAACAACATGGGAAGTCTCTCCAGGAGGCTGACATCCATCTGTCTGAGGTTCAAGGTGTCATTTGGGCACCTGGGCAGGGTTCCCCTTCTCCCAAGAGACTGAAGACTGAGATCTGATCCAGGCTGGGCCATGCCAATGGAGAGGCCTTGAGCCAGTCTCCTGCCTCCGGATGTCAATTTCTTCATCTGTGTAAGGAGAGGAGTACACGGTATTCCTCGGCTACCACCTGCTCCCCTCCTAGGCTTGCCCCGTTCCTAACAGGCAAGCAGGACTGGAGTCCTGGGATAACATGGGTGTGGGGGCTGCTGAGGCCTGGGATAGGCTCGTGGGCGTGGTGGTGAAGGACAGCTGGAAATCTAACCAGGATCTGAGAGGCAGGAGAGGAGGAAATTAGCAGCAGCGACACGCCCAAGGGTGTCCCCCAAGTCCAGTTGGAGCAGAGACGTGAAAGGTGTCTGGAGTCACTGCTTCCCATAAGCCTAATGATATGTGACCCTGCACACTAAAGTGACATTCAGCAGCTTCAGTCATCCTTCCCTCTTCAGAGACTGCATGGCCCCATCAGCATCTCTGTTCTGGACTCTTCTTTCCTTGCCTCCCTCTGTCCTCTCCTCTCTCTTCCTTTTTTTCCTCCTTTCTTGTCACTTCCTTTTTTTTTTTTTTGCTCAAAGTCTATGCCTTGTCCAGCCAGGAAATGTCTCTGATATAATTTTGCCCTTCATGAGTCCCTGGGATTCAGTGCACACCCATCCTTCCAGGCTTGTGTCCTTTAGAGGGCAGTGGTTAGGGAACTCAGGATGGGAACAGAACCTGAAGGCCAGTGGTCCAGATATAATGCTGTTATCTTCATGGCTGCCTGGGCTGGCCCCATGACATGGCTCCTTTGCTAAAAGATCAGCAAGTCCCCTATTGAGCTCCTTTAATGTCAAGGCTGCAGGGTCATTGGCACAACCTGGAAATGCCTTCCTAAACTCACTCATGGGCTTAGCCTTCTGGGACAGAGGTGCTTCAAATAGGAACCACTTTGGGACCTAAAGCTCAGCATCACACTGTGGAAGCTGCAGATACTTCAGCTTGGTGATTGGCTTTTTTGTTTGTTTGCTTTGTTATGTCTTCAAAGAGTGTGTTGTTCAACCATTTCTAGCACCCACTGACTCCATCCAGAAACTGAAGGTGGAACCCAGCAATGTCTTAGTAAGCCTTCCAGAAGATTCTGATGCACACTCATATGTGAGAATCAGTTCCAGGGGTCAGCTCTGGTGGAAGGAATCATGAGAAAGAAAGGAATCAAGGAATTGATCCTTAGAAGGGGGAGTTGCTGCATGGCTACAGACTCCGCAAGGAACCTGGGAAATTCAAGGAAGGAAAAAAAAAAAAAAGACAAAGAAAGAACTGGACAGGGAATCTTCCCTCTGGGCAGAGGGGCAACTAGGAACTTGGCACGCAGACACTGGCCAGACTTCCACTGGTTAATGAGGCGGTTGGGGTAGCCAACTTCCTGTGCTCTCCTTGTTGCCCTGTGTCTGAGTGAGGATTATGGTGTTGATTTCTGTGAGCCATGAGAGCAGAAGGACATAGGATAATTGACTGAAAAATGCCCCTGTGGGTGCCCATTTCTTCAGCAAAGAAAACACACTCGTGGGCATTCATTGGAAATACAAGGTAGGAAATCCTAGGACGTTTCTTTCAGGGAAGGAATGGAAATGAAAAACTATAGTGCCTTACCTGTTTACTACTCGTGCAAATGTGTGCAAAATGTTGCTGGACTTTTCTTGCTTTCTTTTTCTCAGTTTTGAAATACTTCAACCTTAGAGCAAAATAAAACAAAAGCCTCATACCTACCCTGCAAATGAGAAATGCTAACATTTTGCCACATTTATGTCAGATTCTTAAAAATAAAATAAAAAGGACCTTAAACACCACTGTGGTCCCCTCTGCAGCCCTTTCCTCTCTCCAAACACACTGCTATCCTGCGGTGGTAGGTGTTTTTTTCACGTGTGCTCACCTCATGTTACCCATAAATCATACCCAGCAATACTGAGTGCTTTTTATTTTACATAAGTAGGGTTACAGTGACCCCATCGTTTCAGAACTTGCTGTTTTTCACCTAGCATTTTGTTTCTAAAGTCTGTCCACGTTGATGGGTAGCATTCTAGCACATCCATTTTAACTTCTGGGTAACATAAGACTGGACAGAGAGACCACAGTTTGTCCCCTCACCTCTTGGGCATTTCAGCTGTGCGCTGAATATGGTTTGTTTCCTCTGAAACTCATGCTGAAATTTGTCTTTGTGGCCATGTTAGGCAGGGGTCTTTAAGACATGATTGGACTCTGTCCTCATAAATGGATTAATCTACTCATGGATTAATAAATTAGCACATGAATGACTTCATTATAAAACTGAGTTCTCACTGGGCGGAGCAGTGCAGGAGTGCACCCTCAGCATTCCTAATAGGCTGAGGCAGGAGAATCCTAAGTTTGAGGTCAGCCCTTGACAGTTTAGCAAGATGTGTCTCAAAATAGAATAAGAAAATACTTGGAGATATAGGTCAGTGGTCCTTTATTCAGTCATCAAAAAGAATAGATAAAAATAAATAGATACGCTGGGTGTGGTGGCACACACCTTTGGTTCCAGCACTGGGGAGGCAGAGGCAGAGCAAGCAGACCTCTGTGAGATTGAGTCCAGCCTGGTCTACAGAGCAAGTTCCAGGCCAGCTGGGTTGACAGGGAGGCCCTATCTCAAAAAAGAAAAGAAAACAAATAATAATAATAAATTAATTAATTGGTGTAAAAAGGGGATGGGGTGGGGGGAGATGGTTCAGCAGATGCTTGCCACCAAGCCTCACAGCCTGAGTTGGCTCTCTAGTACCCATGTGGTGGGAGAACCAACTCCTGCAAGTTGTCCCCTGACCCCCACACACATGCAGAGGCATGTGTTGCTGTGTTGCATTGCTAAGTGCTAAGCAGTGCTGCCGCATGTGCACACATGCACATATGATAGTAAAATAAATGTAAAGAAAAGAAAAAAAAAAAAACCAAAAGCAAGAAAGCAACAAAACCCAGTGAAGTTTAGCTAGGTTTCTGTCTCATCATGAGTCTTGCTCTGTCGTGTCTTGGTGCAGCAGAAGGCCCTGTTCTGTCCAATCCAGAGAATAATAGCCATGCTTTCAGTTTCAAACGAGGGAATTTATTATATGCATAGCAAACAAAAGTAAAAGAACAACTAGTAACTAACGGATAGATTGAAGCAGAAGATAGAAGGCAAAACAGCATCAAATTGGGAGCTTAAAACATGCACTAGAGACCGCAAGGGTAGCCTAACAGAGAGCAAACAAGTGAAGCCTCACCAAAACAGGGCTTACAACATCAAGCGAAAATTTACTGCAGAAGTTGAGGCAGTCAGCCGGAGTTCCCAGTTGAGCTCGCTCTCCATAGTTGAGGTTCCCGTCTCTCTTTCCCACTGCAGACCATAATCTCTGTTGAAAATAGTCTACCTTCTAGACGTTCTCAAGGACACAATGTTTTT
This sequence comes from Nannospalax galili, assembly GCF_000622305.1. NCBI lineage: Eukaryota > Metazoa > Chordata > Mammalia > Rodentia > Spalacidae > Nannospalax > Nannospalax galili. The sequence continues at coordinate 2,231,778 of NW_008349073.1, read as the reverse complement.
AATATCTTTAGGATGCTTACTGTTTTTCTGTCTCCCCATTATAGAGCAGGGAAGGGGGCAGGTTTGAGAGGAGACAAGGGAAGGCCTCCTCACTCCCAGAATCTACTTTCAACAAGCTTAAACAGCACATGATGATTTCCCGATATAGCGTAGATTACAGACCCTCACCAGGCAATGAGCAGATGCTGGCACAATGCTCTTAGAATTCCAGGCTCCAGAATAATGAGCTAAATAAGCCTCTATTCTTTATAAATTACTTGATCTTAGATATTTTTAAAATTTTATTTATTTTTTATTTTATGTGTATGCGTGCATTGCCTGCATGTAGGTAAGTGCACCTGTGTTGTGACGTGCCCCCGGAGGTCAGAAGAGGTTGTCAGATCCTCTGAGCCTGGAGTTATGGACAGTTGTTAGCTGCCATGTGGGTGCTGGGATTCGAACCCAGGTCTTCTGCAAGAACAACCAGTGTTCTTAACTGCTGAGCCATCTCTCCAGCCCGGTCCTTAGATATTTTTTTAAATATTTTATTTATTTTTATTTTATGTGTATGAGTGTAATGCCTACAAGTAAGTAGGTGCACCCCTGTCATGCAATGCCCTCGGAAGTCAGAAGAGGACATCAGATCCCCTGGAACTAGAGTTACAGACACTTGTTAACTACCATATGGGTACTGGGAATCGAACTCGGCCCTCTGTAAGAGCAGTCACTGCTCTTAACCACTAAGTCATCTCTTCAGTCCCTTAGATATTTTTTTAATAGCAATAGAAAATGGACTAAGACAAAGTTTTTTTTCTGATTTGTTACTGTCACAAATAATCTTCCTTCCTTCCCTCCTTCCCTCTCCCCCTCCCTTCTCTCTCTCCCTCCCTTCTCTCTCTCTCCCTCCTCTCTCTCTCTCTCTCTCTCTCTCTCTCTCTCTCACACACACACACACATTTTTTTTTTTTGAGACAGGGTCTCCCTGTAGTCCCAGCTGGCCTGGAACCTGCTGTGTAGACCAGACAGAACTCACAAAGATTTGCCTACCTCTGCTTCCCAAGTACTAGGACTAATGGCATGTGCCACCATGCCCAGCTAAACAAATAATTTTTCATTTTTTAAAAAAACATTTTTATTTATTTAATGTGTATAAGTGTTATGCCTGCATGTATGCAACTGCCACCATGTTGTTTAATGCCCATGGAGGCCCAGAAGAGGGCGTTGAATCCCTTGGAATCGGAGCTACGAACGGTTGTTGGCTGCCATGTGGGTATGGAATTCGAACCCAGGTCTTCTACAAGAGCAGCCAGTGTTGTAATCTCTGAGTTATCTCTCCAGCCCCTAAACAAATTATTTTTCAATGAACATCTTTGAACATGTTTCTCTAGAGTGTGCTGTTGGGCTGTAAGGAGACTGCAATCCCAGTTATAGATGTGTTAGTCATTTAACTTGTTAGCCTATCTAAATCACTAGCAGAATGTGATTCTGTGATGGTTAATCTTGAGTGTCAGCCTGATTGGGATTCAAAATAGCCAAGCAGATACAACTCTGGGTGTGTCTGCAAATGTTGCAGGGTCCTAGAGGTTTTCATCAAGGTTCCAAAAAGCTTCAGAGGCCAGACAATGTGTGGCAGAGTTGTATTCCATGGGAGAAGACCCTGACAGACCAGAGAAGTTAAACTGAGAAGGGAAGACCATCTTGAATGTGGGTGGCACTATCCCATAAACTTGATTCATAGACTAAATAAAAAGAGAAGAAATGAGGAATCCAGATGAGTCCCAGCATTCAATGCTTTCTGTTTCCTGACTATGAACACAATGTGACCAGCTCTCTTGTGCTCCCACTGTCATACTTTCCTGACCTCGATGGCCCATCCCTCAAATGTGAGCCAAAATAAAATCTTCTTGTGTATGTTGCTTCTTGTCAGGTATTTGATCACAGCAATGTGGAAAGAAACTAATGTAGAAAATAGGTATCATGAAGTGGGGCCATTGCTTTTAGGTCTTTGAAACTGGCTTGCAAGAGGAATTTGCAAGTTTTGGCTCATGGGCTAAAGAAGGTCTAGAATGCAGTAAGCAGAACTTAATGAGCTGTTCTGGTGGACATGTAGAAGACCAGTATGTTGCTAGAATTACAGATAGTGAAGTCCAGGCTTACTAGGCTTCAGAGGGTAATAAAGACTACCAGGAATTGTACCAGAGGACATTCATGTTGCATTCTGGAAAAAGTGACACATTCTACCCACGACCCAAGAACTTGAATGAGGTTGAACTCAAGAGTAATGGAATAATTTGTTTTGTAGCAGTGATTTCAAGGCTGTGGTATGGTTACTGCTCACTGCTCTTCTCCAGATTTATAGTGAGAGAGAGTAGAAAGTGGTTAAGAGATATGAAAATGTGCAGTTTTGGGAGGAAAGAAAAGTGAATTTAAAGTTGTGGATAAGAAGGGTGCATAAAAGCATCTGTAACTGTGAAAGAAATTAATGCAACTAAGATGCCACCTTGTATTTTGCACTGGAACAATAGGAAAAGTATCTTGAGGGCACAACTCCACTGATTAAAGATTCTAGCTTATAAAGATGCAAATTCATTTGAAAGGAAAGAGACTGAACTGCAAATGCTGCTATGGAGCTCTCTGCTAGAAAGCAAGAACCTAAGAAAGTATTTTCCCAAGGTCAGCCATCAGTTCATACATGATAGCTATGGTAGAGGGAACCAGACTACATGTTGAGCTGGCAAAAGAACTTGACAGAATCGCCAAGATGTTGTGGGGTTTGCAAGTGTACAAAATGTAAGAGTCAGGCCATAGAAGCTTACACCAAGATTGCAGAAAGCTGCTGAAACCAGGCAGTGTGGGCAGAGCTGGATTCCCTACAAGGAGACCCTAACAGATATTGTGTGAAGCTGTGGAAGTGAGTCCTAAGTTGTGACGGAGACTCCAGGATGTTGGAAATGCCAGGACCATGGGATGCATGCTAAGGAAGGCTATGGACATGGAGTTGAGCCAGCCCAAAAAAAGAGGTTACATGTGTTGTAGACAGGAAAAGTAGAGATGCAGGCTACCCAAGGCTGTTGAAACCAGTTGATGCCACCAAGAAGCCCAGATGCTAGACATGGAACTGCAAGGTTAGACATTTTCCCTACTGGGTTTTGATCTTATTTTAATCTAATCTTTCCTTGCTAGCCTCCCATCTCTCCTTTTTGGAATGTAAATGTTTGCCCTGTGCCATTGTATATTGGAAGTATATAATTTGCTGCTGTTATTTAACATGGGCTCACTATTAAAAGGCTGCCTTAAGTCTTAAAAGAGACTATTATTTTTATTTTATGTGTATGAGTGTATTACTTGCATGTATGTAAGTGCACTGGTGCTGTTCAATGCCCACAGAGGTCAGAAGAGGGTATCAAATTCCCCTGGAACTGGAGTTATAGACAGTTATTAGCCACTATGTAGGTGCTGGGAATTGAACCTGGACCTTCTGCAAGAGCAGTCAGTGCTCTTAAGCACTGAGCCATCTCTCCAACCTCTAGAAAAGACTTTGAAGTTAGGCTTTTGAACATTGTTAGAAATATTAAGACTTTGAGGACATCATCTTACAGATGAAGTAGATGCATTTTCTAGTATGCAGTGACCATGACCCTTCAAGGACCAGGAGTAGCATGGTGTAGCATAAAGTAGTATGTTTGGATGTCAGGTTGACAAGTGATGGACTTGTGATGGTTACTCTTGATTGTCAGCTCATATAGGATTTACAACAATCATGTAGGAAACATATGGATGGGTCTGTGAGAGTGTTTCCAGAGATGTTTAACTGAAGAGGGAAGACCCATCCTCAATGTGGACCACCCCACCCCATTGTCTAGGGTCCTACATGGAATAAAAAGAGAAAAATGAAGAAGCCAGATGAATACCAGCATTCAGTTCTCTCCGCTTCCTGACTGGACACAACGTGACCAACTGTCATATCCTTCCCTACCATGACGGACCGTGCCCTAAAACTGTAAGCCAAAATAGCTTCCTTTCCCTTAAGTTGCTTCTTCTTGGGTATGTAGTCACAGGAACAAGAAAAGTAACTAATACAGACACATCCTAAAGTGTCTCTAATTCAGTATATCCTTGGATTGTGTTCTTCCCTAAATACAAAATCAACTGTAAGGATGGAAACATTCCTCACCTTTGTTTTCCTGACTCTCCTTTTCCCTTAAAGTCTTGAATTCTTCAACCATGAATTCTTCTACCACTAAAGTTTTCCAGAATCCAAACTTAATGGCCCAAAAGGGACAATTGATAGTCTGTTCTGGGTGGAGTGTGTGTGTGTGTGTGTGTGTGTGTGTACGTGTGTGACCCTATGTATGTGTCTTTGTGTGTACAGCTTTGTACTAAAGGCAAGAAGAGAAAAAGACTGGTAAGGGCCAAACTTCCACAATATTGTTTCAAGAAGGAATTATTCCGTGTGACAAAAAAAAGAGTCACTATCAAGCTGTAGGGTCCTTCCCTCCCTTTTATCTGTTGTGGGTGAAGGAGAAGGTGGTCCTAGGATGTCACCCCTTGGTTCTGTCTTCCCTGCTTCCCTACTCCTACGAAGCCCCAATAGTTCTCTAAACTACATCAATCCCAGAAAGAAGAAAAGAGGCATACTTCGTGGGGGTGGGGCAGCTCCATGTGCTCATCTGGGGTAAAGGGCTGACTTTTGGCCTCAAGCCTAAGGGTTCTCTATCTGTGCCAAAGACTGCTCCTGCACTAAGCCTGTGAAGATGAACAACTGCCAAAGGTCTGGACTGGGCAACGTACAGCTTAGCTTCTGGCTATTGACCCTATGCCTCCACCCCAGTGCCAGACAGAATGGATCTGGAGTTCCTTTCCCCCTGGAGCAGGGAGTTATCAAGGCCTTCTTAAACTGATTTGAGAAGAGGGAAGGGTGGTTAAAGGGAACACCACCAAATTGCCTGTCTCTGAGGAAAGGCATTTCAAGAGGTAGGGAGTTCAAGGAAATGAAAAAGGAAAATTTGCAGTTAAGCAAATGGAGGGAGGCCCAGGGTGGAATGGGATTTTTCACACTGACACCTAAAGACCATGTGCCCGGGGCATCCCTTCAGGAACCTCACCTCAGAGCCCCACCCACCAGCCAATGAGGACATGTGGAGGTGAGGTCACTACATCCTGATTCCCAGGCCAGCAAGGGAGGATGGGACTTGCAGGAGGGGTAGGAGGGGCAGTAAGTGACAAATACCACCACTGATATTGGTAAAGAGGTGATGAAGGACAAATGAGTCAGCAGCGAGTTTAAGCAACGAACAATTGCACCACGGGGTGTTTCTCAAATTCTTGTCTACTTTTAGAAAGTACGCAATGCCATTCAGTGGGCATCTTGATTCTGAAATAGCTACAGAAAATGTTAAAAATGCTGTGGGTGAAGATGTGCCCGTGTTGACCTCTTTTCTAAAACAATAGTCCACAATTGTGCTACGAATCCTTCAGTGAATCTCTCAACCTGGTTGTTCCTTACTATCCTTGGTGATATGAAGGGAATGTATGCAAAATATCTGGAGGTTCCTTCCAATCTTGTCTTCTGCATATGACAACTGATGCTATGCTACATTCTTATGCTCAGGCTGTGTCCACAATAGGGCCAAGACCACCAAGCACTGAGTGTGGACTAGATGTTCTCCCCAGTCAATTCTTTAGCACAGGGTGAATAAAACGAGTTAACTGGCATCGGTTTCATCTCACAACTGATTGCTCTGGCATGGTCTTGAACAGTGGTTCCTTCACGGTAGTGTCCTGACATGCTGCGTGCCTGGAGCAGTTATGAGGTGTGTCATAGGCAAGTGACTGCTAATAACAAACTGTTGAGGTTTTCAAATGATTGATGACCTTTCTTTTTCTTTTTTAATCATTAGAACAGACTCAGTGTTCTCCTGTAATAATGTCCTGGCCAGTCACTTGCCTCTCTGTGTGAAAGAAATTTTATAACAGGCAGACACTGTTTGGAGCCCCAAGCCTATTAAATTCCATGGGAAGGGTGTCATATGCCATACATGTGAATAGCTCGTCAACTACAACACCTGCAGGGTGGCTATTGGAAATCCCTGATATATGACTAGATATTAAGCCAATGAAGACCCAGACCCTAGAATGATCTGGTCCAAGTGTGGCCTGCCACCTGCATCCTGTGACCCAGCAAGCCAACCAGTGAAGACAGGAAGGGTCAGCAGAGCACATAATGAAGGGTTTGTTTGTTATACCTGACTTTTGGTCTAAAAAGAAATTCTACTCTAATCTGTTCCCTGGTGAGGAAGGGAAGGGAGTGTGACATGGTTGCTACTGAGTACTTAAGGTACCAAGCCCTGTGCTGATCACTCATGCCAATTTAATACTGTTTATTGGAGACTTTGGGTTCTTAGTCCATGGGATTGTGCTTTCTCTCTCTTGAAGTGTGGAAGAGCCCTGTAATAGAGGCCATTGAGTTAAGATAGAGGAGATCTGTTTCAACACAGTGCCAGAGCATTGCACTGCTAGCCTTAGCCCCACTAGCACTCCCTCCCTCCTCCAGTATGAGGACTGCGGTAGTGTTGACAGCCTGGTGGCTCCTCTGCCATAAGCCTGAGTTCTGGGGTAGCATGGAGCAGAGCCCTCAGCCCAGTGGTACTGTATGTCAATCACACATTTCATGGTTATAGGCCATTAAGATTCTGCGGTCACTTGTAACTGTAGTACAAGCTAATTTTCTGCTTACTAGTACAATGTTTTATATAACAGAGTGACATAGTGGAAAAATGTGAGGTTTCGAGTTAAAAAAGACAGGTGGAATCTTAACACTTGCTGACCATGAGCAAATCTACTAATATCCTAGACTGTGGGCAAACCTTGCTTCTTTGTCCATAAGAGCAGTTCTGACTTGTCTCTCATAACATTTATTAGATTTAGAAATAGCATGTATACAACATCTAGCACAGAATTGGTACATAGATGCTCAGTTATAGTGATTTCAATTTTATGTACTCCTCAAAATAGCCCTAGGAATGGAAAAAGAGAAAGGGAGAGAGAGAGAGAGAGAGAGAGAGAGAGAGAGAATGAGAATAGAAGTGTAAGGGTAATTCATTGTTCACTTTCAAAAGGCATCAGATATTATGGAGGTCATTGACCAGGGACCCCAAGGGTAAGTGAACATGTGAAGTCATCTGTGTTTCCCCTTCCCAAGCTCAGAGAAGTTCTAAAAGGTAGAGCAGGCCTCGAGGATGACATTTACAATTTAGCCTTTCTATCGCCAGAGTAAAGGCTGAGTCTACTAGGGGAATGATCACGGACACCTTCAGCACATAAAACAAGAACGTGACAGTGGAGTGTGGTGGTAGCGTCAGGCTCACTGCAGCTTGTTATCCTGCCAAGCCAAGTGCCAGCTGAGGCCTCTCCCCAAGGTCCAATGGGCTAAACTCTTCTCTTAAATCAGCTTATTGGTGTTATGACTGCTTCAGTGGGCTCAGCCAGGATCCAGGAAAATTTTGGAGGATAGACTATAGAGGAAGAGAGAACAACAGAATGTCCATGACAGGAGGGGATTGAGGGGTTCCTCCCCCGCCTCCTGACTGCCACCAGGACTTTCCCTTCCTACCAAGTCTGACCTGATGAGGAAGCAAGGAAGGAGGTGGGGGACCATTCCAATCTGGTGTGACGTTTTCTTCGTGATACTGGTTGCTCTGGAAACCATTAAGTTCCAGGGTGTCTTCCAGTTATATTTAATTTGGTGGAATGAGTTAGTTTCAAACCCAGTATTCTGTAAAGTCTGCCTCTAGATCACTGTTTTCCTCTGATTAGTATATCTTGGTCACTAACTTGGAATTATAAACCTTCCATGGTCTGCCCTATTAAATTCCTCAAATCTGCCTCTGGTAAGGAAGCTCCCTGGATGTCTTACACCTTAGAGTACAGAAAGTCATATGGAAAGCACTTATTTTGGTCTCATAGCCTTTGTAGGAAAGAAAGTGTGTGTGTGTGTGTGTGTGTGAGAGAGAGAGAGAGAGAGAGAGAGAGACCCAGTTCTAGACAGAGCACTACGTGTGTGGGTAGCATTTATACCTGCCATCAATCTGACTCTGACTTGCTATGGATTAACTTTGACTTACTTTTCCATGCAGACCAAGCTCCTGTGAGAATTCCCAAGGCCAGTGCAGTAATTCTGACCTCCAGCAAATGGGTGATGCTTCTACATTTAAGGGTTATCAAAGTATGTATTAGCTATACATGGATTTGTGGCCCATGCTCAGAGGTTAACATATGAAAAAAAAAAAAAAAGAAAGAAAGAAAATTACACCAGGTACGGTGGCACATGCCTTTAATCCCTGCACTCAAAAGTCAGAGGCAGGTGGATCTCTGTTTGAGGCCAGCCTGGTCCATAGAGTGAGTTCTAGGCCAGCTATGGCCACATAAACAAAAAACAAACAAAATCTCACCAAAAACAAAAAACAAAACCCCCACCAAACAAGCAAACAAACAAAAAACAATATAAAATTGTGAAATTAAGTCAGGGAGATGGGGATGGGCAGGGGACAGGTTATAGTCAACCTCGTTTTGGTCAAGATACAAGATTGTACCCCTAACCATGGTTAAAATCTATAAATTGGGCCGGAAAAATGGCTCAGTGGTTAAGAACACTGACTGTTCTTGCAGAAGACCCGGGTTCGAATCCCAGCACCCACATGGCAGCTAACAACTGTCCGTGACTCCAGTTCCAGGGGGATCCAACAGCCTCTTCTGTCCTCCACGGGCATTGCACGACACGGGTGCACTTACCTACACACAGGCAACATACACATACACATAAAATAAAAATAATAAATAAAAAAATCTATAAATTGTGTCTCTGTAACTATGAAAGAAACAAGGGGTGGTATGCTGAAGCACTCAGAGTAGCTCCAAGTGATAAAGCTAAGTGAGCCAGGCATGGTAGCACATACCTTTAATTTCAGCACTGGGCAGAGGAGCAGAGGCAGGCAGATCACTATGAGTTCGAGGCCAGCCTGGTTTACATAACAAGTTCTGGCCAGCCAGGGCTACATAGTGAAACTCTGCCTCCAAAAAACAAACACAAACAAACAAAAAAGAGTCAAGTCAAAATATTCAGAAGCTCTGTGGGTTTTTAAACCCCTAGTAGTTTAAATCTATTATGGCAGGAGAATTTACACCATGGAAATGGGCAAACCTCCTAAGACAGAGATTGTTATTATCAGTCATCATTGTTCTCATCCTTACTCTTCATGTTGGAGGTAAGATTACCCCAGTATGTGTGGCTCCTATTCTGGGGTATGAAAATTGGATCGGAGGAATCAACTTTGTACACAGTGAGAAGAGGGCCTTCTGGAGCCTTAGATAGCTTTGAGGACTCTTAAAAATCACTTTTAACATTGAAAGAAACTCTGATCAGACAGGGGACAGAGTGTGGCTTTAGTCACTGAGATTTTAAATTTAAAAGCTTTAGCTGAAATGAAAATTGCATATAAAAGTTGGGTTGTGTACAGCTGCAGGAGTCTGCAGTAATGCTCAGGAAAAGGCTTTTACTGAATTCTCAGTGAAACACTGTCTTGTTGATGTGGCTTCCAGGGACAGGGAGAATAGCTCCAAGCCTTGCAGAGGAGAGCTGACACCTGCATTATAGTTGACTATACTTCTTACTGTGTAGCTTCTGTGAGTAGGAAAGGTTTGAAGGTTTGAAGAATCTATGAATTATGTCTCTCCAAAGCTCATATGTTGAAATCCTAACCCCTGATGTGTCTTTATTTGGAGACGGGACCTTTAAAGGGTAATTAGGGTTACATAAAGTCATAAGGATAGAACTTTCTTTATAGAAAGAAGGAATGTGGACACAGAGGAACCAGGGATGAGTACACACAAAGAAAAGGCCTGGTGAGGACACAGGGAGAAGTTTGTGCCTGTGAACCCAGGGGAGATGCCTCACTAGAAACCCACCCTGTGGATACCTCCATCTTGGACTTCAGCCTCCCTGACTATGAGTGTGTGAATTTCCACTGTGGAGCACATAGTCCCTGGTGGTGTCATGGTGGTGAGTTGACAAAACCAGCTGTAATCCAAATTGTTTATTTTCTGTTCTTGTCTGCTTATTGGTTGGTTTTACAAATCACTGATACCCTCCCCCAATTCTGCAGACCCTCCTGAGTCTGCCTGAGATGCTCAGCCTGCCCAGTCACCCCAGTCAGGAAGTCAGAGATAAAGGCCAAGCAAAGTCTGAATTTGATGTGTTCCTAGAGAAGTCCTATTGACAGTCCTATTGAACATGGGCGGAACTCAGCTCTGCCAGCTTCTGCAAACCTGTGTGCAAATCTTGATCTCTTCTGTGTCTCACTGTCCTCATTTGCAAAATGAGGGCAAAAATATTACCCACCCTCTTAAGATTACAGCAGCATAAAAGCAAGCAACCAAATGATGAGCCTGAGCCACAGTGCTCAGGTAGCACTCCCTCCTGAGACCAAGCTAGCCTGGGCACAGCTTGGATCAGAGACAGGCTGCTTGCCTTGGCATGGGTGGTAGGGACACTCAGGGAGCAGAGGTAGGGTCCCTGGGAGGACAGGGTCTTTCTAGATAGCCTGCACTGTGAGGCAGTAAATGGCACAAAGTCCTTCCCCCAGTTGAATTCTTGTCATCTCTCCCCTCCTAAACATGAGGAGCCTTTCAAAGAGAGCACTGTGTGTCTTAATAAGTAAGATAATGAAGTAAAGGTTTCCCAAAGAGCCTGGCTTGCCGTGAGCACTCAATAAATGGTAACGAGCTCTATATAGACAGCAGCTTTCATGCCACTGCCCCCCACCCCAGTGTAGCTGTGGTCACAGAACTGAGGCATAATTTGTACACCATTGATAAGAGTAGATTCGGTAACTTCATTAACCAATTTGGTTCAGCTTTGCTATACTACAGAAGAGTATTCATGTCAATGGTTTCTCTATGTCCTCCACATTTATCCAGTATCAAACAGGCTGATCTCACCCAAGAATGACTTTCCCCCAGAACCTGGCAACCCCAGCAGGTAGCCCCCTTCCTGACTCCAGATCTTCTGGACCTAATAGCTGGTGGAGGACTCAGCCTTCTAACTCTTTTCCTTTCAATAAGCAAGAGAATTGGCAAGCAGGGGAGGGAGCAGGAACCCGTGCCAGGCCTGACTGCTGACAGGAGAGTCCAGAGCTGCAGAGTGGTAAGCAGGGCTCTGTTCACAGGTTTTCTGAATCCTGGAATGGTGAACATATGATGCTGAGAGTTTGCCTCCTCCATCAGCTCTGTGACATTTGGGCCTTGTGCTTTGTGCCTAGCTCCCCATGGGGGCTTCCACCTACCTTGATTAAAGTGCCTTCAAGAGCTTTTCTATTTTCACATACCCCAGGATCTTGCTGAGCACACAGGGAGACTCAGGTAGAAGTCATTTTGTGTCTCCGTGTCACCTTTTGCTTAAAAGTACTATATAAGTCATGTTCTGGAATGACCTTCTTTGTACCTACCAAATAGCAGGCTTTGCAAAGTCAAGCGACTTAAAGGATCAGTTTACAATCTAACCTTATCAAGGCCCTGGTTGCTAAGAGACCTTTCTGTGGAGATTAATGATGACAAATTCAACAGAGCCAGGGCTGAGAAAGGAATTCAAGAAAAGAACATCTTCCTGCTGACCTGGGAAAGGCAGTCATGAGTTTCAAAACATTCTGGAAACCTCACACCTTACTATAATTGCTTTCTGTTTCTCTCTGCAGGAAACAAGGAAGAGGGCCTGAAACCAAGAAACCAAAGCTTCCTTCAGAGATATTGGAAAGAGTTGAGAGAAGGTCCTTAGGCATCAGACATAAAGGCTGGAGAGAAACTAAAGACTAAGACTTTGGGCAAATATGACCGCATTTGACACACACCTAAGAAAGCTGAAAGGTTCCAAGTCAATTAACTCTACCTGTTTGAAGAAGTGGGATTAAGCCAAATAACAGGTGATAGCACTTGCAATTGAAGATACTGATTTATGCTTGTATCTTTATATTTCTTTGACTCTAATTCCAACTGCTCATTCTATTTTAAATTGATATTTGAATTTGGTATTCCTTGCTCTTGGTTACTTTAATAAAAATCTCTGTTTAAATTTATTTTAAATAACAGCAATGCCACTGGAAATGAGTGCTTTAATTATTACTGCTTTGGGGGAGACGAGCAATTCAAACCAGGTTGGTTCTTTGGTGGTAGTCTCATCCAAGTACAGGCAAGGGGCTTCAAAGAAAATAAACAGTTTGTGGGGGCTAGTGATGAGAATCTATAAAGTTCTTATAACTGTCACAATGCTTGATCAATAATTATGAACAAGACACATCCTAGGGGGGAAACGCCTTAAAAACCTGCAAACACAGACCACCAGTGTCCTGAAGATGAACAAGATGCTTCTGAACATTAGGTAGAAAAGGTGACAGGTGATTCAGCCTCCAGTTGCTTAGATAGAGGAATGAAAGGATTGTATATACACGTACATGCGCGCACACACACACACACACACACACACACACACACACACACACACACACTGCAACAGTGAAAGATGGAGGCTTCCTCTTTAGTGTAAACTCAGGAGATTCCAAAAGTCCAAGGGAGATCGTTGAGCTTCTGAAATATCCTGAGACAACACATAGGTTCAAAGATGTAGAAAAGGAAGCATCCCCCAAAAGAATTACTGTGTCAGAAACTCCCATTGTATCCAAATATCCATGTGCTGATCCTCGTTTCTAGTCTTCTATTAGTTGGTGGTCATGTGGCTAGAAGGAAACGTGACAGTCATTGTGTTAAGAACTGGCCTTCTCTCATGTCCTGCCTCAGGGGTCAGAAGCTGCATGTTGGAATGTCAGGACAGAATGTGGGGTGTCGGGGGGGTCCCTTCCACTAACCTGAGCTGTGCACTATGCAAGCACAGTCAGCCTGGGAGGTGTGGAGGTGGAGATTTAGACAGCTAAATAAATTGATCTTCTGATCTATCATTCTACAGTTTAGTGTTTTGGGAAAATTCAACCTAACAAATACTGAATGAAAAGTTACTAGTTGCCAATAGTTTGTTTTATGATGGGGTCTCCCTATGTAATCCTGGGTGGTCTGGAACTCACTGTGCAGACCAGACTGGCTTCAGACATAATCCTCCTGCCTCAACTTCCCATGTGCTGAGATTACAGGCAATTATATGCTATTGCATGTAACTTTCTACCAACCTACTCATCAACCCACTGATCAACTCATTCACTCATCACCCATCCTGCTATCTACCCACTCCTATCCATCCTCCTATCCATCCATCCACTCATTCATCTATCCATCCTTCTATCCACCTATCCATCCATTCATCCACCCTCCTATCCATCCATCTACCTACTATCCATCTATCCACCACTCATTCGTCCACCCTTCTATCCATCCATCTACCCATTCTATCCATCCTATCCCTGTTTCATTATATGGCGATCTGAGGCAGCTGAAGTAGTGATTCAGCCATTGCCTCCCCTTCCCTGGTCCTGGAGAGGATCCTAGGAATCCCTTCTTGTGGTAATTACTTTTATGTGTTAAACTAAAGGGTAAAAATCTAGGGAGAAAAAACATGATCTGTTCCCAAGGACTTCTCAGTCTCGTGGGTGAAACAGAACCTAAATATTGGCTCCAGTTTGAAGTTAGAGAAGACTAACGGAAATTATATTTCAGTCGGTGGACTTTGAACAGGCAGCTTGCCCTTCATAATGTGGGTGGGCCTTATGGAGTCTAGATGAAACAAACAAAAACAAAACAAATGAAACAACAACAAAAATCCTGACCATCCATAAGGAAAAGAAAATTCTCCAGAAAAAATCCTTTCAGATTCAAACAGGAATATCTGTCCTTCTGTATCTTCAGCCTGCTGTCAGCCTACCCTGAAGATTCAAAACTTGTTAGATACTGTAATCACAACAGCCAGTTATTACTGATAAATGCCTTTATACACACATGCATGTGAACATACAATGCACCCCTTATTCTTTCTGTTGCTCTGAAGAATCTTAACTACTACACTTATCCATGGAAATGCAGAGTAGATCCCTGGATCTGAGTATAAAGAGGAGATAAGGGTCAAGCCAGAGGGGTCAGATGCCAGGTCTATGTCCTGTCTCCCTCTATCCACTTTCTGCAAAATTGTCACCCACTTACATACACACACACACACACACACACACACACACACACACACACACACATACACACGTGTGCACACACAAGGGAAGGAGAGTCACTTTCTAGCACTTGCTAGCAAACAGTGCTTTAGGTTTGAGCTGAAGGACAAAGCTCATCTGAGCCAGCTTGGCCCAGATCATACCACATTAACTTTGGTCCTTACCCATGAAGACTGTACCTAGCAGAGAACTGCCAGAAGGACATGGCAACAGGGGACCTAGGAGTCTGGAAACATGTTCTCCAGTCCAACCTCAGGATCCTCACTAAGGAAACCAGGACAACAACACCTACCTTTGTGGCTGAGCTGAGTTGCTAGGAAGTCAATGTATGGAAAAGTTCTTGGTGAATGGAAAAGTGCTATACAAATGTGGGGTGCTGTTACCCAACATTCATTCATTTCACAAGCACACTTACTGCTAAGAACTGTGCTGGAGGGGGAAATCTAGAGAGGAGAGATGCACTCTGTTTCCAAGGATATCACAGTCTAGTGGGTGATTTTTTAAAATTCTGTATGTGTATAAGTGAGTACAGTGCCTCTGGAGACCAGAAGAGGACATCAGATTCCCTGAAGCTGGAATTACAGGTGGTTGTGAGTGCTGGGAACTGAATTGGGATCTTCTGCAGGAACAGAAGGTTTCTTAACCTCTGAGCTTTCTCTCTAGTACCAGAGAAGGGATTAGAATATGGTATGGGAGTGAGGCTGGAGAGATGGCTCAGTAGTTAAGAGCAGTGACTGCTCTTGCAAGGGACCCGGGTTCAATTCCCAGCACCCACGGAGCAGCTAACAACCATCTGTAGCTCCATTTCCAGGGGATTTGATGCCTTCTTCTGACCTCTGTGAGCACTGCACAACATAGGTGCACTTACATACATGCAGACACACTCACATACATAAAATAAAAATAATAAAATATTAAAGTATCCCAATCACCACCCATCAAAGAAGCTTCTTTTTCAAGAGATAGAGATAATTGCAGAGTTCCACAACTGGGCACACACAGAGATTGTCTGTGAACTGCCCAAGTCTAAGTGACACATCTAGGATGCAACTTCTATACCTAAGATTCATGGGACATAGAACAAGGGATGAAGAGAACACTAATGCATCTTTCAAGTCTCATCAATGAGGCTCCCTCATGCAATAGAGGACTAGGAACACAAAAGGCCACAAATGGCCAAAACACAGAGAATAAGAGTCTGTAGAGTGTGAGTCCTTGGACAGGACTCCTATATTAAAATCCACCCACCCAGGGCTCAAGGGACCATTGTGGAAGAGGGGACAGAAAAAATGTAAGAGCCAGGGAGGAGGTGCATGACCATACAGAAATAGTCCTACAGGTACCTGGGACTCTTTTCATACAAACCTACAGCAATGGTGTCAGCATGCACAAGACCCATGCAAACTTAAGCACATAAAAACCCAGCATAGAGCCAGGTGTGGTGGCACACACCTTTAATCCCAGCACTCAGGAGGCAGAGGCAGGTGGATCTCTGTGAGTTCAAGGCCACCTTGGTCCACATAGTGAGTTCCAGGACAGCTGGAGCTACAGGGAGACCCTGTCTCAAAAAGACCAAAAAAAAAAAAAAAAAAAAAAATCTCAGCATAGAACTGTGGAAATGAACAGCAAGTCCCAATCTTAGTTGAAGAATTATTGTCAGCTGATTACTGCTTGGTGAAGAAGAGCTGATCTTCTTAAAGGGGGGGGACTCTAGATAGGCTGACTAAATCCCAGTGGATGAACTTGCACTGAGGGATATCTGAGGACACTAACTTTACACGATAGCCTTAACATAAATGAGAGAATCTATGAATTCCAGTGGCAGGGGGTATGGGAGGGTGCTAAAGGGGAAGAGGGTATAAAGATGATTTTATACCCTGGAGAGATGGTTCAGTGGTTAAGAACACTGGTCGTTCTTGCAGAAGACTGGGGTTCGAATCCCAGCACCCACATGGCAGCTAACAACTGTACGTAACTCCAGTTCCAGGGGATCCGATGGCCTCTTCTGTCCTCCACGGCCACTGCACAACATGGGTGCACTTACCTACATGCAGGTAATACACTCATACACATAAAATAATAAAATATTTTTTAAAAGATGATTTATGTATGAAACACAAAAATTCAATAAAAAATTAAAACATAATAACAAGCCAGGCATGGTGGTACACGCCTGTAGTCCCAGCACTTAGGAGGTATAGGCAGGCGGATCTCTGTAAGTTCAAGGCCAGCCTGGTCTACACAGTGAGTTCCAGGACAGCTGGGGCTACAAGAAAACCCTTTCTCAAAAAAACCAAAAAAAAAAAAAAAAGTAATAATAACAACAAATAAAATATTTATAAAAGAATAGGGTATGGGAAGGTTGTAATGGAGGCCCACCTAAGGTAGGTAGAACCCTAGCAGGGATTCCTTCTTCAGAGGAGCTGGAGAAAGTTTCCTTCAGGTTGTGACACCCTGAAGGATGCACAGCTTTTAGCTAGATGAAGAAAGAACAGAGTTCTCTGGTCAGAGAGGCCAGGAGGTACAAAGGAATGCAACCCTGCCAAGCTCTGGGCAAGGAGAGGACGTGATGGATAAGGTACATTGTTCGGGCCATGGAGGATGAGAAGGAAGAAAGCAGGTGGAGCATGTCCTGTCAATCACCCCAGCTTCAGTGTCCCTCTCCTTCTTCTGACACTGCCTAGGACCGCAGAGCTGCTGGTCTAGCCTTAGCTCCAGCCTGCCAGGCACATTCCTGTAGAACCCCCTCGCCTCTGATAGCATGCCAGAAGGTACACACACGGGACCCTCAGACACAGGTACACTACAGGACATTCCTGGAGACCTATATGTGTGTGAAGAAATACAGGATCTTTCCCTGAATTTCCTAACAGAAATATAAATGGGGGCTGGCAAATGGGTCAGTAGGTAAAGGTGCTGGTTCCCAAGTCTGACTACTCAAGTTTGATCCTGAGGACTCGTGGTGGAAGGAGAAAAGTGACTCCCGCAAACTGTCCTCTGAGCCCCCATAGGCTGTCAAGATACACACACACACACACACACACGTATGTCTATTCACTCCAGACAGGAAATGCACTTGGGAGGCAGAGGCAGGCAGATCTCTGTGAGATCAAGGCCAGCCTGGTCTCCATAGAGCACTCCAGGCCAACTGTGGCCACAAGAAGATCCTGTCTCAAAAAGACCAAATAATAATAATAATAATAATAATAATAATAAAATAAGTAAATGAGGGAAAAAAGCACACACTAAAATTCAAGCCACTGCTTGGAATTGGTCAGCACAAAGCTACCTCTATTGTAATTCCTGCAGTTAATTACGGGTCCTCACCATCACTATCCAGAACCCCAGACCCCCACCCCCCAGAGTTACCCAGTGTCCCCTGCACCAGTCACCTCTCCCTTCATTGACCTCAGCACCTCTTTCACCTCTTGCTGGAAGGTTCTGCCATGACTGTTGGAGACATGAACTCTCAGAACATGGGAAGACCTAGCAACAATTGACCTGGCCTTTACCCCTTGCCCAACTCCCACTCCCCAATTCCTTTTCTCCTTTTGAGAGTACTTAACAGCAAAGGTTAATTTATGAAGTCCCTAAAGATTTGAACTTTTCGCAGAATTGGCCACAGCTTCTAGTGGGTTAGAGTCTAACTAAAGCTGAGCAGAAGCTGTGAGCTGTGCTGGGGAGGAGCAGGAGGGGAGACCACCACATGGAAGACACCAGCCAGGCCAGGTCATCATCCCCAGGCAGCCCTCCTCCCAACAGTGAGCCGAGAAGGAACAACTAGAGTATATTTGGGGGCTGTGGAGAAAAGGGATGTGACACAGGGCAGTCACAAAAGGGCAGGAAGTAGAGCACTGTGATCTGCAGGGCCTTCTATGGTTTGTGGTCCCTCCATCAGTCATTACATCCCAATGAAATCCAAGTTCCTGAGTCATCTAAAAGCCTCCTTTCCCACCTCCCAAGGTCTCCAGATCAGATCCAGCTTAATTCTGCTCCTTGGATTTTATGTTACAGCTGAGCCAGCCAACCACTGCCCCTGGGGCCAAGCATTCCTATCCTTCCCTGGCAGGCACTACATGAAGGCCAAAGCTGAATTCTGTAAGGACAAATGCACATTCAAAATAAGAGGCTTAAATAACAGAAGAAGCTGGGTGTGGTGGTACGCACCTATAATCCCAGCACACAGGAGACTGAGGCAGGAGGACGGAGCTCTAGAGAGCCAACTTGGGCTACAAAATGAGACAAACAAATAAAAAGCCCCCAAATTATACATAACAGAAGAGACCTCTCATCCCATCACATTCCCTTTTTTTGGTGCACTTTCTGTAGGAAGTTTATAACTGGAAGTCTTCTCGCTATCTCTTCGAAGTGTATAAACATGTTTAAATTTCAGTGGGATGGGGGGTGGGGGGACTGGAGAGATGGCTCAGTGGTTAAGAGCATTCACTTACTGTTCTTGCAGAGGACCTGGGTTTTATTCCTAGTACCTGAATGATGACTAACAACTGTCCATAACTCCAGTTCCAAAGGACCTGACACTCCCTTCTGACCTGCACAGGCATTGTATGACACAGATGCACTTACATGCATGCAGACAATACATATAAAATAAAAATAATAAATAATATTCTAAAAGTTCAGTCAGGGGCTAGGGTTCGGTGGGTAAAATGTTTGCTGTACAAGCATAAGAACTTGAGTTCAGATTCCTGTATAAAAGCCAAGCATGGCAGCACACTTTTTAAAAAAATTTTTAATGGACTTCTTGTGTATTTCATATAGAACATCTCAATCAGTCTTAATCATCTTTATACCCCTTCTCCACTGGCACCCTCCCATAGCCCACGCCCACTGGAATTCACACATTCTGTCATTCATGTTAAGGCCTACTGTGTCAAGTTAGTGTCCCCAGGTGTTCTTCAGTGCAAGTTCATCTACTGAGATCTAGTCAGCTTACCTAGAGTCCCTCACTTTAGGAAGATCAGCTCCTCCTCACCAGCACTAATCAGTTGCCAATAATTCTTCAGCTAAGATTGGGGTCTGCTGTCCATTTCCCCAGTTCTATGCTGGGTTTTTGTCTGCTTGAGTTTGCATGGGTCTTGCACATGCTGACATCATTGCTGTAGGTTCATATTAGCAGGGTCACAGGAACGTGTAGGATTCTATTTCCATATGGTCATTTACCTCCTCCCTGGCTCTTACAATCTTTCTGCCCTCTCTTCCACAGTGGTCCCCGAGCCCTGGGTGAGTGAAGTTTAATATAGGAGTCCTGTCCAAGGACCAGCATTCTGCAGACTCTTAATTTCTATGCTTTGGCTATTTGTAATCTTTTCTGTCCCTGGCCCTTGGTTGCATGAGGAAGTTTCATTAATGAAAATTGGGATATTCATTAGTGTCTTCTTTACCTCTTGTTCTAAGTTCTGTGAGCCTTAGGCACAGAGGTTGCATTGTAGATGTGCCACTTAGATTTGGGCAATTCATAGAAAATGTGTGTGACCAGTTGTGGTACTCTGTAATAGTCTCTGTCTGGTGCAAAAGAAAATTCTTTGATGAGTGGTGACTAAAATATTTGTCAGTAAATATAAGGGTATATATTTTGCACATAGTAAAAAATTACATTAGTCTAGGGATAGGCAGCACACACTTCTAACACCAGTGCAAGTTGGGAGGTGGAGACAGGGCTCAGTCAGTCTAGTTGAAACCAAGAGCATCTGTGCACATATGTATACAACACACACACACTCACACACACACACACACACACACACACACACAGCTCAGTAAGCCCATTTCTAGATCCCAGTCAGGTCTCTTTCTCAGAAGTCTGAGAATCATTCCCTCTGAATATAATCACCAAGGAAGATTGCACCCCCAAATCCTAGTTTTGGGGTGAGGAGAGGAACCCAATTGTGTAATAAAGAGATGTGAAAAATCTTTTCCTTTAGATGAAGAGAGTCAGCTTGGGTTGGAGGTGTGGCTCGATGACAGCTTAGCATGTGTGGCACTCTGGTTTTGAACCCTAGTATGACAAGAAAATTAATTCATTTAGGAAACTCAAAGAACTATCCAATGACCGGGAGCTCTGGATAAACTGCGTGACACATGGTGATGCTGGCAGATGCTGAGGACTAATTCTTGCTGGTCCTGACAATGTGTGGGGTGGCTTGGATCTGCTAGGCTCTGCCGAAGTTGAGGCTCCCAGCTGTCTACATCTCGGTGGATTACCAGCCGTGCACCTCATACTGTTGTGTGCTTATTCGATAATAAAATTTGTTTCTCTCTCTTCTACCTGTGAAGTGAGGTCTTCTGGGTTGGAAGGGATTTGGATTTTAACTCTACTTCCCAGCTCTCCTACTGAGAAAATGAGCAAGGTCTTCATAGGGTCTTCAAAAGGAGGGAGAGAACTGAGGGAAGAGGCATGTGAGCCAGATCAAGTCCATCTGGGATAAGGAGTCTGGTGTCACTGAGTAGAAACAGCCTAGGCCACCCCTTCCCCAGCCCCCAGTGCTCCAGCTACAGACCTCTTCACAGTTCTTACCTAGCGTCAGGCTTTCCACCCACTTTCCATTATGTCTTGGTTGTTAAAATTCTCGTTTTCCCTTCAGCACTTCTTGTCCCTCTGCATACAGAACCAGAGTATCATAGACTCACTGCAGAGGTTTCTAGAGTACATTTCTCCTGAGTCATCTTTGTCTCCACAATGAAACGTATTCATGTGGGGCCATTTGTGACATTTCTTACAAAACCACTTTTGTGGGCAAAGACAAAAATGTCCTTTGCTTTTCTATGAAGAAAGATTATGTCAAGTAAACACGTCAACAAATTGTCTGGAAGCACTGACTTGAGAACAGGATGACTTCTTTTGAGCATTTGGCATCTGGGCACACTGGGCTTGGAAGTGTTGATGGCTCTCTCTTTCACCCTCGTTCCCTAGAACTTAATGGGATCCCACAGAGGCTGGATCACACCACCCTGGGCAGGCTGGGGTAGGCTGACTGTCTAAGGGAACAACTTGGAAATGTGATTTGTTTTGAGCCTCTAGCCTCTAACTCTCATCACTGGCCACATTTGGAGTTCCAAGGAGGCTTTAAAAGGACAGAGGCTAATGTGCAAACCTCCTCCCAGAGCATCTGCCTTAAATGATGCCTCCTGAACTTTGGTCACATCTGACCTGAAAGCCCCTAGTGATTGTAATGGGAGTCTGGGTGGGTGCCTCTGTCACCTTAGTCAGGGGCTGCCTATGAGTTGAATCCTTGAGGTAAAGGCTGTGAGGTCAAGACCTATCCACCTGGGTGCTCACTTTAGCACCTAGGGAACTTTTGAAACTACTAATGCCTGGGACCAAGCCCAGGCATTTTGATCTGTTTGGGCTAGGGTTGAGACCTGGGCCCCAGGAACCTCTACAGCATAGCCAGGGTATGACTGGCTGGGACAGGAAAAAAGCTCTGTCTTCTCAAACTGTCTGGGACTTGAATTGGGGCTCTGTTGGACAATTCTGAGAGTTAATTGACCTCTCTGAGCCCCGACTTTCTTACTTTGAATATGAGAATGGTATTACCCAACTCTTGAAGAGTTGACTGCAGCTGGTTCCCATCGCTGGTACAGAGCAGGTTAACTACCTTATTCTTATAAGCTACATTATCAATACAAATTCAGTTCTTATTAATGTAAAAGTGATGCTTCTGGAACCATGGAAAAAGAAGATGTCAGACCTGCCTGTTTGCCTTGTGTCTTTGGCAGGTATCACTCCTGTGAATTCTCTCCTTATCTCATAAACTCCTGTCTTGGGAGGCCAACTCCTTTGAATCAAATTATAGTTAATTAAATCCTCTTTGAAACTCTCCAGGAGGACTTGTGGTATATATTGAAAATCCTGCCAGACTTGGTGGCATGTGCTTATAATCTCAGAACTTGGGATGTGGAGGCAGGAGGATCAGGAGTTCAAGGCCATTATCTACCACATAGTGAATGTGAGACCCACTGGACAACTCAAAACCTTGAAACAAAACAATAATTGTTTGGGATGTGGAGGCAGGAGGATCAGGAGTTCAAGGCCATCATCTACCACATAGTGAATATGAGACCCACTGGACAACTCAAAACCTTGAAACAATAGTTGTTTATTCTAAACAAATGAGTCTCTTCTATTACAAATAACCATATTGTATCACAGTACAAACAGGAGGCCATTCAGCTGAATAACTGAGCCTAGGTCTTAATATCAGATCCCAAGAATTCTAGACCAATTGTGTGCCTTTGGCCAATGCCCCTTCCCTTTTCCAGCTTCCAAATGTTTGATAATATTGTAGGTTGCTACTCTGAAAGGTGGGGTTGAAAATGTTCCTACTGCCTCTCTAAGCAGCATGCAAGTCCACTGCCCATGCCTGCTGCCACTGTCAGCAGCAGAAGGATATCGGCTCACAGCACTTCAGAGTGTGTCTGAGTCACTAGAAGAAACTTCACACTTTCTACACCTGGTCTTGGTGTGGTATCCTGCCTTCTGCTGGTGTGAAGCAGGGTAACAAATTAATAAATAAATATGGATTCTGTTTGCCTGCTCTCAGAAAGACTGCGATTGAGAAGTTCAGATAAGTCATGCGTATAACTGACTTCAACAAGCACTAAAGAGGAGACCCTGCTGGGGCTCAGGGCAGGCTGGCTAGAGGAGAGGGTATAACTGCATTGGGAAGAGTGGGGCTTGGGTAATGGGTCAGGAAAGGATGCCAAGTAACTCAGGATGTGAAGCAGACAGGAGTGGGTTCCTAGAGACCTTGGTTACTTTTAAAGATATTCCTAAAGGAGAAATCATTGGTCAAGAGATATGCTCCTTTCAAGGCATTAAGTACACATTGCTCACATTGCCTACTGGGCTGAGGTGGGTGTGCAGACACAGAGCACACATCTCTGCCTTCCCGAGCTCAGCCAGCTGGGAGAAGCAGCCTACAATCTAGTAGTCTGGGTGACCCAAGGCTCCCTGAAAGCTGCGTCAGGAATTTGAGCTGGAAATCTGTCCTTTCTAATCCTCCGTACCCCGACTCCTACCCCTGTGAAGTAACTCATTCACCATGGAATTGTTCACACAGTTCTGTTTGGTCTTTAGGGTTCCCCTGTCTCTTCCAAGAGGTACTTAAATGTCTGGCTACACATGAGCTGATCATATTCTGCCATTATCCTTGTCCCATACACTCTCCTTAGCAATGTAGGAGTTTCCAAGGTGCATGGTTACCTGCCCAGCCCTCAGCTCTTTGTGAGTGGCTTAGCTTGGTCTTTGCAGGCCCCTCGGTAGGAAAGCCATCACTGGGAGCCTCATCTAGGGAGTTGGTGCAGTAGGCATCCAAGGCCTCAAAAATATGCATGCCTGTTGGCCAGTTTTTAGAAATAAGCCTAAGGAATAAGTATGAATATTTGCAGAGATTTATCTACAAGATTATGCATGAGAGCCTTGTTTATGAGAAGAAAGAAGATCACTGAAAATGTTCTCAAGTTTCAACCATACAGATTGGTTAAATAATTTATGGCACATTCACACAATGCAGGTGTCATAAATTACATCATGGAAAGATATTTGATGATATAGAAACTTGAGAAAACTGCAAAATAATGTGTATTACATGATCCTACTCTGATAGAAAATATATACATATAGAGGCACCAGATGAGAAACAAGTTATGCCTCAAAAATATAAAACATTTGTGATTTCAGGGTAGTGGAATTGTCATAAATTTGAATTCCCTGGATGTTCATTTCTTGTATATCAAAATGAGAGGTACTTAATTTTTTTTTAAGTGACACCTCCCAGGCACACACAGAATGATGATTCCCTTTTAAGACATGCACAAGTAGGTGTTGGGTGCTGGGGAGCCAAGCTCAGGAGTATGCTTGCTACAGGAGAGAGCAGCTTTAGCTGCTGGGCTGTCTGCTCAGCCATGCCCCTCCCCGCAGGGGGGTCATGCAGCAATCCCACTACTTATGTAACCGAACTGCAGAAGAAATGCACTTGGCAGTCTCAGCCCTGGGCAGACAGATCTTCTGACTCCTCAGGTCCATTACAGACCATAATGGGACAAACCAGAACTGATGGTTGCGTAAATGCAGGAAGGATGGATTTTTCTGGCCACTGCGTTCCAGTCTGCTGAGCAAGGCACGTTGGAACTCCTTCCCTGCTGGCTGCTCAGCACATGCATAGCTGGCTGACTATGCCTGTACTTCCAACGCTCTTGCTCTGATGAATAATTAACACTTGCAGAGTACTTCACTTGTAATAACCCAAATGATCCTCACAGCACCGTGAGGTGCTACTTTAATGTTTTCATTACAGATGACGCAAGGAGGCAGAGGGATTGTAAGCAGCTTACCCCAAGTCATGCTGCTGTAGGTGGTAGAGCCAGGATTCAACCCACACAATGTGGTCCAGGGTCTGCTACTGAGACACCATGCCTGAAAATCCCATGGAGAGTCATGTTGTTTCCATGGTGATTTTGGATTTTTCAAGGCTATTCCTTCAGGATATGAACTACATCCTTATGTTTATGGTCCCTGATAGGACCCAGTGTAGTACTGGGGACCCTGTACCTTCCTAGGGACTTGCACTCTGGTCATGCAGTCTGCCTTTCCTTCCCTAGTATGCCATTGGCCAGACTGTACCTGCTGGCCACTTGTCCATGAGTGACTATGAGACTGAAGATGCCCCAGATGCCTCAAGTCTCAACTTCCAGGAAGATTCAAGGCTTCTTGCTGTTTCTAGAGAGCATCTTCCTAAATACCTGCTCAGCCTTAGGTTCTTGAATCCATCCCTGTGAATGATCCTGGCCTGAGTCCTTGCACTCTAACAGGAAAGGTGGCCAGGTGCTAGAAGGAGTATATAGCCCAGACAAGGAGGCTGCTGCAACCGACTTCTTGGCTCTACTCTTTCCTTGAAACTTCAAGGCTGGAGTCCAACCAGAAAGTACATCACTGTTAACTGGGGCAGACACATGAGCAGGGCCATCTCAGTGTGGTGGGACTTTGGAAGATCTTGTCTATGGCTTTGCTTCTCTGATTTTTTTTATTTTTAACTTTCTACAATGAACATGAGGCCTTTTTTGGTATGTGTATTTTTGGTAAATTAAATAATGAAGAAAAGGCAAAGTCATTCTGACCCTGTCCTTGGGGGACTTTCTCCCAACCTTGTGTAGGCTTGGGAGCATCCTGTGGCCTCTTCATACTCCTGTCCTTTGAGGACTTTGTGTAGGCTGCCAGCATCTGTAGCCTCTTCAGACTCCCATTTGATCATCACACCAGCAAATTCCCATCACCCGTTCTCTTCTTTCATTCCCTCCACTGTAGACTAGTTTATTCAAAATCTTGCAGATCATAGGGTATTCCACAGGTCTAACCTGCCAGCCCCACAACCCTGGCTTCAGGAAAAATTGCTCATGCCTTCTAGGTGATGCTTGGATCCATAGCTCGCTCCTTGGTCTCTCACTTGGACTTCAGTCACATTGACTGTCAAACATCTACAGTCGGATGTCCTGGGCAACTGCATTCACCACAAGCATCTTAACTGGCCACTCCCTCTCCCCTTCACATTCGGCCACTCCCACCCCGACTTCTCTGTCTCTACCAGCTGCAGCATTGGGTTCTAGGTGGGAAAGTTGAGAGAACTCTGACTGCTTTTTCCTTCTATTGGTCATTCAGCTAACAGAGCTGGTGTTCTTCAAAATGTCTTTTGGATCTATGTATTATCTGTTGATATATCTGAATACCACAATCAGGGTAATTTATAAAGAATAATGGCTATTCAGTTTACTATTCTGAAGTTTTTCAGATATTCCATTAATGCATTAACCAATAGGTAATGACATAATCACACTTTACACATTCTGCTTGATATCCCTTCTTGGTTCCTCACAATGGGGATTAGTTTCAAGGTAAGTTTTGGTGGGGTTGGTCAGCAAGGGAAGATCTCCTTCCTCTGTCTCCCATCCCCCCTCCTCATGTTTCTGAGCACTGCTGAGGCTGGGTCCTATCTCTCACTTGCCTTAGTTCTAGGTTTAGCCTAGAGCCCAGTGCACAGTTGCCCTCAGTGTAAGCCCTGGATTCCATAAATGAAGAAATAAGCAAATGAGTGAACAAGTAATTCTTGATCATTTGTCATCTTAATTTTAGGGGTCCCCCCATGCCGACAATCTTTCCTCTGTTTCTCTACCAGCAGACCCTTCAAAATGGTGGTTTGACTGTGGGAATTCACTTCTGTGCCACTACATGTACACACTGGCTGCCACAGCCTTCAAAATCCAGCCCCTTGTCATTTTTCTTGAAGCAGTCTTTGCTGCCACTCCCTGAGCCCCGCTTCCACTCACCGGATCCCTCAGCATCATCTCAGGGCCTTTGTTTAGTTGCTCCTTTGCTTTCTACTTTACAATTTCACGTCTAATGCTGGCTGTTGCTGTTATTTTCCTGAGTGCCTTCTCTCCTGTGGTAGATTGGTTACAGTAAAGGCCCCAATCTATTCACACCTCCCTGTATGGTTGCAACTGAGCAGTCTCCTCCCCCAGCACCCCTGACCTTTGGTGGGAAACAGCAGACATGATGTTAGCTGAGGTTTGAAAAATGCTCGCACTTGAGGCTTTGCCTCTTCTATTGTTCTTGGGAATCCCAGCAACTGTTACTAAGAGACAAACCCACACTAGTCCAGCTACCCTCCTGATCACAACTGACAGCCAGCACTCATAGTAATAAGGCTATACCATTGACTCACAGAACTATGAGCAAACATGACTGTTGCTTCAAGCATTGGGGCTAATTTGTGATGTCACTCATGATTCTGCAAGACTGCTTGCTGCCTAGACAAAGAGATACCAAGAAGACTGCCTTTTAAACTCCCCAGGTCCAGCTATAGACATCCCAATAGAGGGATAAAACTATTCACTAAGCATGTTCTGAACCATGGGAGGCTGTATTAGTGATAGCATACTATAACAATGAAAACCAGTCACTACAAGCTGGAGAGATAGCTCAGCTGTTAAGAGCACTGGCTGCTCTTCCAGAGGACCCTGGTTTGGTTCCCAGCACCTACACAGCAGCTAACAACTGCCTCTGACTCTGGTTCCAGGGGATCTGACACCCTCTTCTGGATGCATGGGCATTGCATGCACATGGTGCACTTATATCCATGCAGGCAAAACAATCATACACATGAAATGAATAAAAGATTTTTAAAAATAGCCACTAAAATGTTTCATTGGTTTTTCATTATTTTGTGTAAGGAAGTCCATAGTGGAAGGGGAAGAATACAAGAAAAAGACCAGAGGAAAGGGGAAGAAGCAAGCTCAATGCCAACTGAGCACCATGGCTACTTCTGAGGGGATGCCTGTCAGGGCCCAGGCAAAAGAGCAGCCAGCCTGAAACTCCCACAGTGACCTGTCAGAGGAAGGTGCCGCCATTTGTCCAAGGGACCACCCTCGCCTCTTGTTCCCTATGGCAATACTGGCCGGGAGTAGGGCATGGCCAAGACCTGTCTGTGTT
Source organism: Nannospalax galili (assembly GCF_000622305.1). Lineage (NCBI taxonomy): Eukaryota > Metazoa > Chordata > Mammalia > Rodentia > Spalacidae > Nannospalax > Nannospalax galili. Next base: position 2,204,082 of record NW_008349073.1, on the reverse strand, counting down.
CTAACACTGAGGCCCCGGGTTTCTCATTTTCCTAACACCCACTGACTAGATCTAGCATTCAATATCTGAGGCACTAAGGCACAGCTAAGGTGATAGACCTTCCTAGAAATCAGTCCCAACTCTCACCTCCTCAGCCAGCCCTTAGTCTAACTTACTAAGTGAGGAGGAGGGAGTAAACTTGGCAGCCTGGGGTTTTCATAAAGTAAGCCATTAGAAAGTGGGACCACCTGGAGTTCTTTGCTATGTGGGGAATGTGAGCAGACCCTTCCTAAGAAAGAGCAAGGATGCCGACTGTGGCTGGCTGCCATCACCTGTCCTCTACGGTCCCCCTTCACTAAGAAGGCCTGCTGGAGGTTCAGAGCTTGAACTCAAATCACCCAAATGCAGCAAATGAAGCAGAAATCAGCTTGGGGGAGAACTAACTAAATGTAATGAATCATTTGTTACTGAACAAAGGCATCAGGCAGAACTAGAGAAAGCTGAGAAGCAAGTGAGACCCGGGAGTGATGAGCAACCTGCAGGTGTGGGCACCATGCCCACGGAGGCCAGCAGTCAGGCATTCCTGCCCAGATTTAAAACATTTCAAGAAAAGAAAATGGACTGCCTCTGTGCCACCTTGCCTATTGGTATGAGGACCACCCGGATGCCTGCAGGGGTAGCATCACTCTTGCTACTGTGGAACCATAAGCGCAGGGACACAAGGGAAACAACCTCAGAAGGATGAGGATTGATTCACATTGCAGCCACTGTGCACTACTGCACCTGCCCTCCTCAGGGCTCCTGGGTAGCAGAGATAACTCAATATCCTTAATGCTTAAACTGCTGTTACTTGCAGTCAATTGCATACGCAAATTGGCACAATCTCTAAGGAATGTAACTTGGCAACATATTTCTATTTTGAATGCACATACCCTTTGACTGATAATTCCACTTATCAGAATCTCTCCCACAGGTATACTCACACAGGCATCAAAGAAGTATATTTAAATATATTAATTACAACATTACGTATGTAACAATATGGTTAGGTAGATTATGGTGCATCCATAAAATGGAATACATACTGACTTTAAGAAGATGAAGGTCTATGTACAGCAGAGAAAAATTATATGCCAGATATGTTAAGGGAAGGAAATATGATTAATAATAGTTGAAACTGGATGCTAGGAATATGTATTCTTAGTGCCATTTTTTCCTTATGAATGTATTATGGAGATTTGAAAATTTCAGAAATATAAAAATTAAAGTCAAGAACAAGAACAATAGTATGAATTTATGAATTTGTGTGGGTGGACTGTTTTGTTTTTTAAAGGAGAAAATACAAATGTGTGAAAAGTAGAACAAGAATAGTCCAGAAAGGCCATGACAGAGACAGGTTCCGGTGACCTCTAAAGAGAGAATGCTTGATAGGGACTGCGGCTTCATGTCTCTTTATCCCTTTTGAATTTTCATTTCAGTCTGGGCATGGTGACACTTATAATTCCAGCTACTCAGAAGACTGAGGCAGGAGGATTGAGAGTTCAAGGCCAGACTGGGCAACTTGGTGAGACCATTTCAAAAACTAAACAGGGCTGACGGTATAGCTCAGTGGCAGAGTATTTGTTTACTACACACAAGGCGCAGGTTTGATGCCCAGTGAGATGACCTCATCCTCCTCCACCTCTCAAGTGCTGGTATCACAGGTGTGCACCACCATCCTAGCTCTTATTTTTCAAATAAATTAATATTTTAAAAATCAACCAAATGCATAAAACAGGTGTTGAGAAAATATTCCATCTCCTCACAATGTGAGGTCTTTAGTACTGCTTGAGTTCTGGCAGGAACCCCAGACATCACTTCACCTGTGACCCCAAAATGGTGATGTTGAGGTCAGCCCAAGGCTGCCAAGTCCCCAAAACACTAAGTCTTCTCCTAAAGCAAAATCACAAGATTTTAAGGACAAGGAAAAATGCAACTAGATATGAATGCTACAGCCTACAGATGAAAAATATATCCATTCATATTGGATATAAAAGATTTCTCTTTAAAAAGTAATTCAAAGGCTGGAACTTGGTGGGAGAGTTCATGGTCCAGATCCCAATCCTTTAGTTAGCATCCCCAGTACTGCCAGCAGTGGGGAGGATTTCTTTTTTTAAAAAATTATTTATTATGTATGTGGTGTGTGTGTGTGTGTGTGTGTGTGTGTGTGTGTGTGTTTGTGCACATGAGTGCCAGTGCCCACAGAGGCCAAGAGGCATCTGATGACCCGGGAGCTGGAATTATAGGCAGTTGTGAACCACCTGATATGGTTGCTGGGAATGAACTCAGTTCTTTGGCAAGAAAAGCACTTGCTCTTAACTGCTGAGCCACCTCTCCAGCCCTGCTCTTTTTAAACTTTTTCTTAGCATATACTAACTGTACAAAATAATGGGTTCATCGTGTCACATTCACAGATATACACTTTGATCATATCCACATATGCTCCATTGCCCTCTCTTCCCCCCTCCATTCCTGCTGGTCCCTTTTCTCAAATAGCTAGCGTGGGCATTTTTAAAAATCAGAAAAGTAGGCCAGGTGTGGTGGCGCACGCCTTTAATCCCAGCACTTGGGAGGCAGAGGCAGGCAGATCTTTGTGAGTTCGAGGCCAGCCTGGTCTACATAGTGAGTTCCAGGACAGCTGGGGCTACAAGGAGACCCTGTCTCAAAAAAGACACACACACACACAAAAACAAAATCAGAAAAGTACAGAGAAGGGGTAAAAAAAATCATTCCTAATCATACTCCCAGCAATGGCATTCTATCTTGATATGAATATGTGTGTATCTGTTCATGTATGATCAGGAAACACACCATTTGTAATCTTATCCATTCCCATTAAAAATATAATTCTGCCAGGTGTGGTGGCACACGCTTTTAATCCCAGCTGTCAGGAGGCAGAGGCAGGCAGATCTCTGTGAGTTCAAGGCCAGCCTGGTCTACATAGCGAGTTCCAGGCCAGTTACAATTATATATATATATAATTTTTCTGCATCATGAAATATTTTATAACATAACTTTAAAGGTATATTGCACTAATACATCTTTTCACTAATCTTACCAATTCCCAATGTTGAATACTTAGCATGGTTTCCCTTTCCTGGTGGCAGTACATTTCCAAGTCATAGCTAATGCTAATAATTTCTGACTTCCACAAATATATACCTCAATTTCCCCCCCACCCCTTCTCTCCTTCCTTCAATAAATACTTCTTGGGACTGCAAGTGTAGCTCAGTGGTAGAGTACATGTTTAGCACCAATAAATGAATAGTTATTAGGTAAGATAAAATAATCAGGCTCAAACAAAGCAACTATAGAAGACAGTTTTGAGACTTCTGGAGGAAATATGATGAGGATAAGTTATTTTGTGATATTGAGGAATCACTACTGTGTGATAATAGTCTTATGTGAGAAAAACTTATTATTTTAGAAAACACTAAAGTATTTAGAGAGAAACTGTCATGGTGTTTGCAGTTTGCTTTGAAATCATTTTTTTAAAAATGAAGCAAACGTGGAAAATAGTAATTGTTACATTTAGGTAATAGGTATAATTTCACTGCACTATTGCTTATTTTTCTGTATGTTTCAAATTTTCATTTACAAATGTGTTAAATCCAGAAGACACAGATTTTTTTTTATTATTACCTGTCCTTTTCTTTTTAAAATTATTTATTTATTTTTTGTTTAAATGCCTATTCATTCTATTTCATGTCTCTCACATGCTCCAGGGTGTGGGTCCATGCCCTGGAGTCTGGTCAACCTACCAGGTGTCACACCAGTACAGAAAACTGACCGTCCCTCTCCCTGCTTCCATCATTGCCAATAGGTCCTCAGTCAGAGCTGGGGCTTCCTGCCTGCCTCCCCATCCATGCTGGGTCCTTGTCTAGCTTCAGTTTGCACAAGTCTTGTGCATGTTGTCATAGGTGCTACGGGTTCATATGTGCAACTTCCCTGTGGTTTCCAGACAACAGAGTTTCCTTCTAGTTATCTATCACCTCTGGCTCTTATAATCTTTCTACTCCCTTTTTTGGCGATCCCTGCATCTTGAGAGAAGAGGATACCATATAGGTGTCCCATTTAGGGTTGAGCACTTTGTAGTCTCGTATTCTCTGCAAATAGACCATTTGTGGGTCTCTGTGTTAATTGCCATCTGCTGCAAGAAGAACCTTCTCTGGTGAGAACTGAGAGATGAACTAATCTATGGGTACAACAAATCTATGGTATAAAATTATTAGTCAATTTAATATTATATCTATTTAGCAGAATGATAGTAGTAGGTTCTCCCTATGGCCTATGATTTTTAGAAGACACAGATTATTAAATGAAAATCTCTGTGCCACGTATGGGACTTCCCTACAAGTTATTGATCAGGGAGGTCCCAGAGGCCCCCAAAACAACTCGGGCTATTGTCTTTGCTCTTGGTTGCCTACCAGAACCAGATGGTAAGTCTCTGTTGCAGAAGACACAACATACTTTAGTTACAGGGCATAGAGAAATCAGGTTGGAATTGACCCGAAAACTTCTTCCCTGATGGCTACCTTCATACTGTCAGAAGGTGCTATGCAAGCCACTGGGGGAGAAAAAGCTATCAATGATATTACCCAGTGGTGAGTCTTGCATGCTACAATACTGATCTGCCAGGAAAGACATGCCCACTGGTACAAGAGTGACACAAAGGTTATGGGGGTAACCAACTGCTTTTGAATGGAATTTGAGGCCTGTTTCACAAGAGAGAATTCATACTTGATACTATAAAACTGGTCAAAAAAAAGCCCATGGTAAAGGGGGGTCATAGCTCCTAGGCAAGAACCTTCTACTAAATGGACATGTTGTCAAACTGCCTTCTAAATATTTATGTTTATACATATAGATTAAGGCTGCTATCAACTTTAGTCAGAGGGGCAGCAGTGAAGGCCAAGACTCATGACTGGTCAAAGTGCTGAGAATAAGTGCCTATTAAGTGCTCAGCCCTAAATGGGACATCTGAATCAACCCTACCCTCAGGGCTCAGGGAATGTCTTAGAAGAGGGTAGAAAGAATGTAAGAACAAGAGGGTCGGAAAGAGTGCTGTGAAATGCTGCCTTCTGGACATGACATGTCCACTGCACTCATGAACTCACTGCAGTGATGGTTGCCTGCACAAAACCTGCACATGAACAAGCCAACACGAACAATTAGCATTCCAACAGGCAGCCCTAATTGGATTTGGTGAATTACAAAAAAGGGGAGGACTTGAAAGAGGAGGGAGTGATGTGTTGGGGGTGTCTGGGGGCATGAGGAAAAGGACTGGGGTATATAAGATGATGGAGCTCAGTTCTGCGGAAGGTGAATCAAAGACAAGGTAGAATCCAGCTGTCTCTTGAAAACAAAAGAATGTTTGGACATTGGCTGAATGCTGCCTCGCAGGCAAGGGCAGAACACTGCCTTGGGATAGTAAGAATGATAGTGGATGGGCTTGTGTTTTCCTTTCTCATGGACTAGAGCTCTGGGAAAGAGTTTGGTTAGTATCAGAAAAGAAAAATACCCTTTACTTGAACTTTGCTTGATTTATGTTTTGTACACTGTATCCTTGGTTGACCCCACTCATTAGGTATAAAGAGCCACTCTTAGAATTAAACTCGACTTTCTCCACCTCAGAGTTTGTTCCTTTGCCTTCAATCATTCTGTCATCCACCAGCAGACCTGAGTCCCTACAATAAGATCAAGACACATTGTTTACATATATTAAATTGGCAAAGAATAAAATATATTCTATTAAAATATGTTAAAGATGAATACTTTGTGCTAGGTAGGCATTGGGCTCTTAACTTGGGTGCAGCAGTGAACAAAGTGGACTCCTGATACCTCACAGAATGAGTTCTTTGGGGACCATGCTTCCACTAGGAAGTCTCAAATGCCATATGACCATTGCCCCCAGGACCTGCCTGGACCCTGGCTTTTCTGTTCCACATCATCATGACTGAAGGTATATTTTCCCAAGTTTAAAAAAAAAAAAAGAAGAAGTGGCCTCAAGTCTAAAGGAATTCTCACACAGTAGTGCATTAACATGGCATGTCAAAAACCAGCTATGTGGTGTGTGGTCATCTGGGATTCAGTTCAGCAAACCTTTCCTGTGCTCTTACATATTGTCAGAACTATGAGTGTGCCAGGACTTCAAGAATAAATGGGAGAGGCCCTGCTCCCTGCCCCAGTCAAGCCAGCTCTCCTCAATGATAGAGCGTAAGGCTCCAGCAGAACAGGGAGTTTCTACCTGCAGAAGGGATGGGGGAGCTGCCAGGCATCCCCACACAGAAGCTGGCAGTACTGAGGGCCTAGAGGAGCCAGTGCAAGTGGGGCTGCATGTTTCCTAGTTCAGGGGTTGGCAAACTTTTCTCTAAAGGCCCAGATGGCAAACACTTTGTGTTTGCAGGCCAAGAGACAAAATGGAAGCTATCTTGTACGTACTTACACAAGAGAAAAGAGACCAACAAATTTTTTGTTGTTAACACACTTCAAAACTTTTGTTTGTAATCATTAGAATTTAATTTTTAATTTAAATTTAATTTTATGTGTATGAGTGTTTTGCCTGCATGAATATTAATGCACCCTGGTCAAATAATGCCCTCCCAGTCAGAAGAGGGAGTTGGATTCCCCTGGAACTGGAGTTATGGATGTTTGTTAGTTGCCATGTGGGTGCTGAAAATCCAACTGGGGTCTTCTGGAAGAACAGTCAGTGCTTTTAACAGCTGGGCCATCTTGCCAGTCCCCCAGAATTTAAATTTCTTATAATTTTCACATCAGAACTATTATTCCTTTGCTTGTTTGTTTCCCAGTCATATAATCATGTTTAAAAAAATCATTCCTATTTGGCAGGTGGTACCAAACCAGGGCAGGCAGGGTTGGGGGAGTTTGTGTCCTCCTACCCAATACGGTCATCTGGTTGGTTCTGAAAGTGGTGGCTTTTCAGAGATGTTCTCAGTTAGAGGGACCTGAATGGACCCGAATCTGGTATTGGCACCAGGGTCCCTTATGATCTGAGGTTGTAAGAGACATCGCTGAACTCCCCTGGACCTAAGAAGGAAAAATATTGCCTGTTCTGGGGCACTCCTCCTCCCCTGTGACTGGTCCAGACTGTCCCTAAAGGTCACAGTGCTTGGAACCTTCAAAGCAAGTGCTCTCTGTGGTCCTAGAGGCAGACATCTTATACCTATGGGGCAGAGGGTCTTCGGGGTGCCAGCTGAGCTGGGGACCTGGGTCTCCAGCAGAGCAGGGGTGGGGCGAGATTACCACCTACTCTGGGTCTGACTCAGGGCTCTGGGCACGCAGCAGAACGCTCCCTCCAACCTGAGCTGGGCGCGCAGGGCCGTCGGAAGAGGCAACCTGTGGAGTGTTTGGCTCACCGGCTGCCGGGACCCCCAGCGGGCCAGGCAGAGCCACCGGGCGGGGCAGAGCTACTAAAAGCCGGATCTTCAAGCCACAGTCGAGCAGGAGCCTCTGGAAGGTCCTCGAGGATTTGGGACTCATAGCAAGCACCGCCCCCCCAAACTTGCGGGACGTACCTGAGGGAGCGGCCAAGGTCCTCCCTCGAGGCCGCTGGTGCTCGGATCTCAGGGCCACCGCTGTCGCGGGGCGGGGCAGGAGCTGGCGCTCGCCGGGGCCAGAGCCGGCTGGGCAGTTACGCAAGTGGCGCTGGGGCAGCTATAAGAGGGGCAGGCAGGCATGGAGCCCCGGAGGAATCCCCGCGCCAGCAACTGCAAGGTAAGGCCCCGGGCACACTCCTTTCTCCACCGCCAGTCTTTCTTGGCACGTCATTGCACCCCACCCCGCTCTGGACCCTAGGGAAACTGAGGCAGAAGAGAGGCAGTGTGGACGGCTTGCTGCTGGACTAGGTGGTTTTGCAGTAAGGTCTAGACGGCGGCTGGGAGCTTGGGTGCGTTGCATTCCAGGCCGGGCTGGCCTGTACCCACAGGGCACGAACCTGTCCTTGCAGAGCCAGCCGGGACTCCATGCCCTGTCCGCAGACCTAAGACAGCTGAGATGAGCAGATCCCACACATTAGCACAAAAAGAACAAAGCTGGGCGCCCAGGGATGCAGGTATGAGCTTTCCCCTTCTAGGGGCTAGATGTAACCTTGCTCTGTCCAGTGAAGGTCCTGCCTGAGGTGGAGCCCCTGCACTAGAAGTCCGTGGAGTAGAAGTGGGCAGAAAAGCTGGCAGGAGGAACCCAAATCTCCCAGAGAGAATGTGCCAGGATTCACCACATCTGCTCTCAAAGCCATGCAAATTGCCTTCTTCAAGGCGGTCATAATGGATGGCTTCAGGGCGACAGAACAGCAGGTCATGAAAAAGGCCCGTTTTTCACTGTTAAGCATTTCTAGCCAAGATGGCTTAAGTGCTTGTTGCCAGTCGAGGCTCCAGCAGGCCCCTGATGGCCCACCTTCTCAGGGTGCTGTAGACTATATGATCCTCTTTCAGTGTCTTATTGGTAGAAAGGTGCCTTTAATATGGTTAGAGCCCATGTTGTCATGCATGATAGCTGCTTTGGTGAGGCCAAGGCAATTGATTCATTCTGTTGGAAGCATAGTATCAAAGGGAGGTAGACAGGGCGTGGACTTGGTGACAGCATCCCAGGGGCACAGGCTCTCTGGATACCCTTTGCAGGGTGGGGATTGCCCTCTGGTAGTGCTGTTTGCATTTTTCTGTAGAGCCAAGATGGCAGTGGTCAGCTGAGACTGGAGGAATGTTTCCAACCTCTTTCCCATCTGAATGGTGTGTGGAACCAAGTTTCAAAGAACAGTTTCTGATAGTCTTCCTGCTCTCTTAGGAATGGAAAAACCATATTGGTCATTGATCTCACTTAGGCAGGGAGAGAAGGTAAAGATAAAAAATGGATTCTTTTTGGTTCTTTGCTTTCTCAAGCAACGGAGGACACTGGACTGAGGGGAACATTTCCATGTTGGCCAAAGGAGTATCCTTCTCATATTTGGTACATCTTATACTCAAAATAACTCTTCTTGGTATCTGGAGGAAATATTTTCTTCCCCCTCTGTTCCAGGAAATAGCTCCAAGCGCCAAGGACAGAGCCAGGGAAGTTACAATGAATTCCTGTCAGTGAGCCCCAGGCAGATGCCTCTCATGTCTGAGTGACCCAGGTGGGGTGGAGAGGCAGCTACCTGTGAAGACTCTCTTCACAGACCTTCAGTCAGAGTCCCACTCCAGCCTAGATTCCCCCAGGGGCACATGAGAGCCAGGGAGAGAATAGGGTCTCCAGGGAATAGGAGTTTTTGTGGGGTGTGCCTCCCTGAGCAACTTCTTCTGTATTTAAAAGAAAATCCAGTCATCATTTTATCAGTCATTAGACTCTGTCCCCACAGGGCAGGGATAGAAAGAAGAGACTAGCAGCCATTGTCCCATTCTGTCCTGTGGACAAAGAACCCTGAAATTCTCTGTCCACAGAGTTGCCTCCCAGAATTGCAGTGGGATTAGGTTGTTTGTGCTTATAAACAGATGCTCAGGTCTACAGACTCCTTTGTATTTGTTCCACATGTGACAACAGGCATGCCCTGCTCTGCAACAAACTGCACACTCCTGATTTTCCTGTAGCCTATGAGCCCTCTGAATCTATAATCATGTCCATGCTGACATTTTACCTAAGCCACAGATTTGTGTTTGTATTCCGGAGTATCACAGAGCTCTGCAGGGGAGCCACCAAGGAGACAAGAGGGCTGAAGTGAGGTCTCTGGCAAAAGCAGGGCACCCAGAGTGCTGGAACAGGATAGGATTATGGATGGGTCTATGGCAGAGAGCCCACAGGAAGACAGTCCATACGCAGCAGAGCTCAGGAAGCTGAAAGAAATCAGGGCTACATGGTGGCTGGGTATGTGGAGGAGGTACAGAGGCAGACCAAAGTGTCTGAGAAAGGGTCAGGCACAGAAGCATTTTGAGATAGCTTCTTACGAGTTTTGAGTAAATCCTAAAATGTGACTTTCAGCTGGGCATGGAGGCACATGCCTGTAATCTCAGCACTTGGGAGATAGAGGCAAGCAGATCAGGAGTTTGTGGCCAGTGTGGGCTGCATGGTGAGTTCAAGGCCAGGCTGGGTTATATGAGATTGCCTCAAAACAAACAAAGATGTGACTTCAGATGGTTGCAGGTGCTCCACCTTCGGGACAGGTTAATCTGTCAGCCAATGAAGATCAAGGATGGGGAATAGTTCACTTATTTCATTCAACAAATATTTAATAAACACCTGCTCCATGTCAGGCCCTTGGTAGAAGCTGAAACAAGTGCAGGTGTCACTAATTGATTGTGGCACCCTCTCCCTCTCGGTCTGGCTGGAGCTTCAAACTCCCTTCCCACAGTGCTCCAGGGAGCCACTGAAAATTGATGGGAGTTGACACTGGAGTTGAAATTTATTTGCTTTTCCTGATGGGATCAGTTGTAAGGGAGTGCCTGTGAATCAGAAGAATATAACCCTGAACCCACATCGTGTCTACCAGCTAAGAAGGATAACATGATTTCTCAAGCAAGGCTTTTGGTTGCAAAGAAGAGAAAATTGCTCCTGCTAGCTTAGTGATTTTCAAATTACACACTGTGGCCAACATTTGAAGAATTATTTGAAGAAATCCTCAAGAGTGTGCTACATAGTAAGGGCATATTTTATTTATTTATAATACTTATTTTATTTTAAATTATGTGTGTGTTTGTATGTGTGTGTGTGTGTGTCTGTCTGTCTGTCTATGTACATACCTGAGGAGGCTAGAAGCATCGGATCCCCTGGAGCTGAAGGTATAGGCAGTTGTGAGCCACCCAGTGATGTAAGTACTAGAACTGAACTCAGGTCCCCTGCAAAAGCAGTAGATGCTCTTAACCATTGGGCCATCTCTCCTGGCCCAAATTTTATTTCTTGACACATATCTTACACATGTTCCTGAGTGAAAAATCTATCTACAAAGTCCAAAGTTATTCAAGTATATTAGTTCATTTTCTTACTATAACAAAATACCTGAGGCCAGTAACTGTAGAAAGAAAAGAGATTTAGCTTAGTTTGAGAGGTTCAGCGTTGTGGCATTACTACAGCTCAGCACTGTTGAGGGTCCTCTTAGCTATGTCACATGGAAGATGGCATGTTAAGAACATGTGCAAGAGAGCAAGCTCACATTTCAAGTCATAGCAAGTCATAGAGAGACTTGGGGTCCTACAGACCCTTCCAAGGGTAGGTCCTCATCTGATCCAAGGATCTCCTACTACACCCCCACCTTTTAAAGATTCCACACTACTTCCCAAAACTGCCACCCTAGACACCAAGCTCCCAACACATGAAGGACAAACTACATGTAGCATCAACTAAGCATAAGTGGAAATGAGTGTGCTAGTTATTTTTCTACTGCTGTGATAAAGCAACATGACCAAAAGCAACTTAGAGGGAAAAAGGGTTTATTTTAGTTTAAGAGGGGGACACAGTCTATCAACGTGGGGAAGGCATAGCAGCAGACAGGTATGTGGCAGAAGCAGGAAGCTGGATAATCACATTTCATGAACACACAGGAAGTAGAGACAACAAACAGGAAGTGGGAGAGGCTATGAACTCACAAAGTCTGCCCCCTGTGAAGTACTTTTTCCAGCAAGGTTCCACTTCCCAAAGGCTCCATAACCTCCCCAAACAGCACCACCAACTAGGGACCAAGTATTCAAATACACGAGCCTATGGGGGGCAGGGGTGGAGAATTTCTTATTCAAACCTGCAGAACTAAGCATCTTTCCTAGAGGTTAAGGTCAAGAAGGGCCATGGAGCCTCATGAGGACCCAGAACCAAAAAGCTCAAGAAACAAAAACAGGGCCAGGAGGGAAGCCAGGCAGTCGCCACAACTCTCTTAGTGACTATGAGGACTGCAGGTATCTCTCACTCATTCCATGAACAGTCAACTGTGGCTTCACTAGAGTTTCTAAACCCTCACAGATGGATCAGACTCTTGGAATTTCTGGAAGAAAAGTAAGTTGGTCTAGTCTGGAGTTGGAGAAGAAAGGGATGAGGAAAAGGAGGAAGGAAAGCCTCTTAGCTGTTTGCCACCCATTGGTCAGGCAAAGGGGGTGCTGGAGTGGAAATGTAAACACTGCCACCAAAGATTATGAACCATGTGCAGGGAGGGTTGTATGTGTGTGAGTGTGTGTGTGTGTGTGTGTGTGTGTGTGTGTGTGTGTGTGAGAGAGAGAGAGAGAGAGAGTCCTGGGTAGTACAAACCCCACAGGTTCATGTGCCATGTGGAATCAAGTCCACAAAATCTAGTACTCCATTCATCTACCATTCCAAACCACCATGATTTTCCCCAACTCCCCAACTTGGCCTGATATGCCTGTTTCCCCTCTTTCCCTGAGGAGCACCTTGTCTGTCAGGTCTCAGTTCACCTATTGCCTATTTCTCTCTATGCCTCAGATTCTGCACTCCGTCCACCTTGTTGGGTTACAGTGACTTGCTCACACTTCTTTCTGTGCCATTGGACCATAAGCCATGTGATCACTGGAATCCAATCCCCTCTGTGTTTATTTCTCTTTTGTCTTTTCCCCATCCCCAAGTCCTTTCCAACTTGGAGTTGGGAGAAAGAAAGGAGAGAAAAAAAGAAGGAAGGGAAAGGGGGAAGAAGAAAGAGAAAGAGAGAGGGAGAAAAAGGAAGGGGGGAGGAAGCCCACAAGGAGAACTTGTAGATGGAGAGAACTTAGAGTATCTGAAGCTTTTCCTCATCATTAACAGTAAATACCACATTGCTTAAACTCATACTTTTTAACAATTTTAATATATATTGTAATTGACACATAGTAATTGTACATTTGGTTCCTTGCAGCATTGCCATTCATGCAACTATCAGGTCAGGATAGCTGATACATGCATTACCTCAGACATCATTTCTGTGTTGGGGACATTTAACTCATTCAACATTGACTTTCTTCTTTTATAATTAATTATTTTTTATATATGTATGTGTGGTATGTGTATGTATGTTAGCATATGGTGTGTGTGTGTGTGTGTGTGTGTGTGTGTGTGTGTGTGTATGCAGGTGCACATTCACATGTGTGAGTATAGCTTTGGAAACCCAAGGTTGACTTCGTGTGTCTTCCTCGATCACTCACCACCATATATATTGAAGCAGGGTCTCACTGAACCTGGAACTCAGCATTTCAACTGGTCTAGCCAGCTTGCTTATGGGATCCCCTGTCTCCACCTCTTGTGCACTGGAATTATAGGTGGGCCACCATGCCTACCTTGGTCATGGAGATCCAAACTCTGGCCCTCATGGCACACGCTTTAGCCACTTCCTCGGTCTTCTCAACACTGATTTTTTTTCCCTGTTATCTATTTAGAATTATCCAATTAATTGTGGCTCATAGCTATTTTACTGAACTATAGAATATTAGACGTTATTCCTCCTGGGCTGGCAAATGACTCAGTAGATAAAGGCACTTGTTACTAAGTCTGATAACCTAAGTTCTTTCCCTAGGACCCATATAATGGACCCACAAGTTGCTTCCTGACCTCCACACACACCCTGTGGCAAATGTGTACACACACACACACACACACACACACTAAACAAATAAGTAAAAACTGGTAAGATGGCTCCATGGGAAAGGCACCTGCTGCCAGCCTGAGGTCAATTCCTAGGACCCACACTGGTAGAAGGAAAGAACTGATTCCTGGTTGTTCTCTGACCTCCATGCATGTGCTGTAGCATTCATGTGCACACGCACATATAATAAATAAATGTTATTTTTTAATATTTAGTTTAAATAAGTGAATGCAATAAAAACATTAAGTTATTCTTCTTATCTAACATAACTCTGTACCCAGTAACCATCCTCTTCTCCCCACCCCTACACCTGTTTCAGGTTCTGAGAATCATTTTTGTCTTCTCTACATCTCTTTTATTCTTCTCTACATCTTTGAGCTCAGCATAACATAACGCCCTCCAATTCTATACATGCTGCAGATGCTGGGGTTTCACCCATTTTTATGGTAAATAGTATTTCATGTGGATATGTAACATTTTATTTATTCACTTATACATCAATGGACTCTTAGACTGATGCCATATCTCACCCATAGTAAATAATGCTACAATAAACATAGACATCAAATGTCTCTTTGACATATCTATTTCTTTTCCTTTGGGCATATTCCTAGGAGGGGGACTGTAGATCATATGGGTTCTATTTTTAGTTTTTAGAGGCACTTCTATACTTTTTCCATAATGGCTTTACTAATTTACGTTCCCACCAGCAGTCTATGAGAGTTCTCTGCTCTCCACATTCTCACCAGCATTTGTTACCTTCGGTCTTTTTGACAATAGCTATTCTAACTGGGGTGAGATGATATCCCCTTGTGGTTTCGATTTGCATTTCCCTCATATTTTCATGTACTCACAGGCCAAACAGTACCTGAATTTAATTCACAGCAGCATGCCAAAAACTACTAGAGAAAATGATATGAAAACAAAGAAGAGAGTGTGTGTTGAGTCTCTTGTTAGCCTCTGGAACAGTCAAGGGGAGGCTAGGCCGAGCTCAAGGCTGGCAGCCTCGTCTAGCAGATGCCTCTGTCATCCAGAGCTGCCCTGACCCCAGCATTTCCCCGACTGCTATCTAAAGGGCAGTGTGCAGGCCTGGTATGGGCTTTGCAGCCCCACAGCCTGGATCTAGAGAAGCAGCCAACAGTTGCACCCATCCCCACCCTACTTTGTCCTGACTGTCCAAGGGTAGCCTCAGCTGGATGGTGGGGAAGGTGAGTGTGCTCACATCTGAGGCCACCAGTATCTTGGAGGGAGGTTGTGGGCAGTGAGCTTGTCCACAGGAAGAAGGCAGAGGGTGGAAGCAAAGAACTGTCATGTAGGGATGGAGTTGACAAATCAACAACTGGAAGCTGTCCTGACTCAGGTGAGATCAGAGAGGGGAAACTGGTGGGCTGATGGTGCAGATCAGCCTTAAGCCTGCCTCCTATGAACACATTTAATTACCTGGAACAGCCTCAAGGACTCCACTCTCTGTTGTTTCGTCTTTTCCAGTGTGCCCAGGCAGGGGGATCACAGTGGAGGAGGTGAGGCATGGCAGGGTCTGGATGACACAGGAAGGCAGGCAGCCTACAGAAGATCGAGGAGTGAGATGGCCTGAGTGTGCAACAGGAGGAGGGAAACAGAAAACCCTCTATGCCCACCATCCAACCATTCTTCCCTCTTGGGGGGCCCCCTCTCCTCTCCTCCAGGCTCCACTCCAACAGTCCCCAGAAGTGAGGGAGACAGAGAAATCCACTGACATTTCAGTAGTTCATGTGCTAGCTCTTAGACTATGCCAGTTCTTAAGTGTTCAAACCTGCTTTGGAAACTTCCAGACAAAAGGCTCTGTGGCCAGATAGTTGATGGTTGTCTTCTTCCTGCTCACCTACTCCCTCAGCTTTCTGGAGCTATAACTATAGCCCTTTCCCCTGAATTCAGATCCAGATTCCAACTGGCCACCAGATAGTGCCCTAGTGTCCTTCCAGAACCAGCAAGTCCTCAGCCACCTTTTTTTCCATTTAGTTTTCTATATATTTTTTTTTTCAGTGCTGGGGCTGGAACACAGGACCTTGTACATGAGAGGCAAGCACAGTACCACTGAGCTACACACTCAAGTCCTTAGTTCCTAGAAACAAAGAATGTTTAGGTAGCCCAGGCTGATCTTGAACTACTGATCCTGTGCCACCAGCTTCTGAATGTTGGGATTACAGGCATGCTCTGTGCCTACTGTTTAACAACCTCTCTCCTAAACCTCTCCATGTGTCTCTCCCAGTTTCTCTCTGTCACTATCTTTCTCCCCAGAAGAGAAAGCAGCCTGCCTGGTTCTTACAACCCCCCAATTCCTACCTCATTCTGCACCCCTCAGCCCTACGTGCTCTAGCTAGCCAGGAGCCACTGTCTCTTAAACTTCTGCTAGGGCCACTCCTCTCCTCCACTTCACAAACCCAATGTTAGGACCCTTTGTTAGGGCCTCTTCCAAATGCCATCTCTTCCATGAGGCCTTCCTAGGTCCTTCTGGAAATAATGGTGATAGCAGCTCACGTGTTTCAGGGTTGACTACACTCTAGGCACAGTTAGCACTTTATGAGGTCAGTTCATTCCAGCTACTCGACAACTTACAGGGAATTTGGATTTGTACTATGCCCTCTCTTTCAAAATGGAGGGGGGCAAGGCTGGACAGTCAGAACAAAGTGGGGTGGGGATGGGTGCATGTACACACATATCACAGCACACTTGTGGCTATCGGAGGACAACTTGTGGGAGTTGGTTCTCTTCTTTAATGTGGATCCTGAGGATTTAACTCAGGTTGTCAGGCATAGTGGCAGATGCCTTTATCTGCTGAGCCATCTTGCCAGTCCTCTTGCCCTATTTTATAGCTGAGAAAACAGAGTCTCAAAGAGTTGAGTGAATCTTCCCAGATATCATCATTCCCTGAATTATGCAAGACACTGGATCTCTTTCTTTTCTTTTTTTTTTTTTTTTCCGGTCTTTTTGAGACAGGGTCCCCCTGCAGCCCCAACTGGCCTGGAACTCACTATGTACACCAGCACTGACCTGGAGCTCACAGAGATCTGCCTGCCTCTGCCTCCCGAGTGCTGGGATTAAAGGCGTGCACCACCACGCCTGGCTGGCACTGGAGTTCTTTAAACGTTCTTCCTTCCATTGCAATTAATGATATGAATTCTTATACCAGAAGGATATAGTGGGTCTTTAATTTTATTCATATTATTTTTTCTTTTTCTTTTTTTTTTTTTTGAGACAGAGTCTCACTCTGTAACCCAGGCTAGCCTGAAACATATGAGCAATCCTCCTGCCTCAGTCTCCCAAATTCTAGGATTACAGGCATGCATGAGTCACCATACCTAGTTTTATTTTATTTTATTTTTTTTGATTTATCAGCAGCTGACAAAATCAACTAGCTTGCTCCATTACCCAGGCTTCTTGAGAAGACTTGGGCCTCTGCCCCAGCCCTTCCCAGCTCCTGGTTCCCACTTTGCTGTGGTTCATGTCCTTTCTGCCTCCACACCTGGCCCACAGTGGGTGATCAGTACATAGTAGCCATCAAATAGACCTTTTAGTTTTTGTTAATACAGAGGATTAATTGAACCCAAAGCATTATACGTGCTAGGTAAGCACACTTGTGCTGAGCTAAGGTCCTACCCTTTTTATTATTTTTAATTTGAGACAGCCTTGATAAGTTGCTTGGGCTGGACTTGAACTCATTCTGTAACCCAGGAAAGTCTTGAACTTCCCATCTTCCTTCCTCATCCTCCTAGGTAGCTTGGATTATAGGCCTACATCATCTAGCCAAATATATCATAAGTAAATATGTGTGCCAGGCACTGTGCTTAGTGAAAAAGAATATACGTCTATCTGGAGTTATCCCTCCTCTCCCCAGTCCCTGTTCTTCCCAGGTATGACACTCAGGTGAATGTGAAGAGACTTGGTGTCACTCTTTTCTGATGGTGTTTATGTTGAGGCTCAGTAAGTCAGCACTGAGTTTAGCTGAATGCACCAGAGACCCAAGGAATAGTGGCTTAAAGAAGATACATCTCTCACATACACAAAGCACAAGTCTAGAGATAGTTATGCAAGGTCACTATGGTACTGAAGTTCCACGACGTCTTGAGCATCCTGCTCTGTCATTTCATAAGGAAAGCCTTTGTCCTCAGGGCCCAAGATGTGCTAGAATGCTGGCTCTCTCATCTGCAACCAGGTATCAGAATAGAGGAAGGGATGAAGAAGGAAGAGAACGACATAAATGGAGTCCTGAGAGCTGTCTCATGGAACTTCTGCTTCTATTTAAGTAATCAGAATTTAGCTGCCAAAAGCTGGAAGTGTAGGATTTGTTCTCGATGGCCACATAACTCCCTAAAACTGGGGGGGGGGGGTCTACAGCTGGGGCAGAAGAAAAGCCTAGACACTGGGGACAACTGGCAGTTTCCATAGAAAGGGATATGCATGTTGATGTGTGTGTGTGTGTCCATGTATGTAGTGTGAGCGTATATGAGTTACACGTGTTGTGAACACAACAGGTTCTTACCATCACTTTGATCTCAGATGGACCTATGACTACTTCTCTCTGCAGCCCTCCTTGTGTGCCCCCGGAAGCCTGGCCTCTCCTCTTAGGCACATGTACTCAGCAACAGCTTCTTGATTCCATGCTTTCAAAGCACTGCAATTTATTGCCAGTATCCACTGAGGCATATTATCTGTGGTGAGAGAGGGGGCTTGTAAACATGTTTGTCCATTCCAGTATTACAGGGTGGCTATTATGTGAAAATGGCTACGATATGACCAGAGTTAATATGGTAGTAAATTTGGTAAGGAATGAGGGTGTCATCAACATATAAAACTTAGAAATGGCCAGGCGTGGTGGTGCATGCCTTTAATGCCAGCACTTGGGAGGCAGAGGCAGGCAAATCTCTGTGAGTTCAAGGCCAGCTTGGTCTACATAGTGAATTCCAGGCCAGCTAAAGGGAGACCCTGTCTCAAAAAGACCAAAAAAAAAAAAAAAAACACACACACACAAAAAAACTTAGAAATGAATGCCATATTTGGATAGCCCATGGGAGGCAGTGAGCCAAGTGCTTGATTCAGAGTTGGCTGTAGGTAGTATAGCCCTGAGCTTTTCAAACTCTGCCCAGTAATTACAATAATTTTTAAGTAGCTGGCATTTACTCTCTCAACCCTGAGCCAGACACAAGCCAAAATAGGCAGGGACATCACAAATTCATCTCACTTACCTTTTGGAGCCAGGTGCTAATGTTAACTCCACTTTACTTGTAAACCAGATACTTTGGGAACTTACATATCTTACTTGAAGAGCCTACTGCTGAAGCTGGGGCCTAACCACTAAAACCTCCTTCTTTCACTCGGTTTCAGGGAATTCTATGGGGGACTATCATTTTAGTAACACCCTGATCTGTAGAGAATACATTCTAAGACTCCCAGTGAACATCTGGAATGGCTGAGAATACCAAGCCTTATGTATATTCATTTATGCCCTGGAGTGTGGAAACATAGAACCCAAATTCATCTCTACTTGCAGGTCTATGCCTTCTTTGCTCATACTTCTTGCTTTGGGGCCATTATTAAATTAAACAAGGGTTACATGAACACAGCACTGTGAATTTGTAGCAGTTGATCTGATACAGTGTGGGCACCCTGGTTGAGGGATGATTCACATCTCAGGGGGCAGATGTGCTGGACAAGACTTCATAACACTATTCAGAATGGCACAATTGAGAGCTTATGAATTATTCATTTCTAGAAGTTTCCATTTAATATTTTTGGAGCACAGATGACCACGGTTAACAAAAACCAAGGAAAGTGAAGCTGTAGATAAGGTGGGGGATGGGATGTTGTATTTAAATCTGTCCTTTGCACATTCCAGCTCTGCCACTTACTTATCTGACTTTGGGAAAGTTGACTTATTTTTCTAAGCCTTATTTTTTTTTCTTCTGTATATTCAGATTAAAAATAGTGTGCCTTTAAGCAAGCACAATAAATAATATATAAGCAGATCGCTTGTTTTTGTTGTATTGCCAGAAGGGGAATTATACTAAATTGCCACCTATGGATAGCAAATTTATTACCTCTTCCCATCAAGACCCAGATGAGGAAGAACACAAAAAGGAGAGGTTAGCTTTTTTTTGCCTTCTCCAGAATCTCCATCCTAATATTCATGAACATTTTATTATTTCAGGCTCATACACACATATTTGGCATGGATCACTGGCTACAGACTTGCATACATTTAACTTTATTACCTTTTTGCCTCATGCATCTCATCAAAACTTTGCTTCTTAATCAAATATCTGCATATTATTAATTTTAAAGCCCATGGTTCCATGCCTGAAAGTTCCAAGCATTCTAAGTGAACGCGCTGTGTTCTCTCCTGCCTCAATGCCTCTGTTCACCTGGCCTCTTGCCCACTTGTGGAATCTGCTTTCTACTCTTCCAACCCCTTCTCAGTCTTCAACACCAGCCCAGTTGACCTCCTCTCCTGTGATGTCTTATACTTGCCCCCTTGTGAACCTCCATCTTCCTGTTTGAAATGGCCTACGTGTTTATCCGTGTCTCCTTGTTACATTGTTGAGATGCTGGAGGGTAGGAAATATCTATGGTTTGTCCTTCCGTCTTTGGTGCCTAGCACTGCATCTGTCTGGTAGAGAAGTGCTGCTTGGATGCAGGTCCCTAGTAGGAGAGGAAAAGTTATAAATCAAGGATTATAGGCCATCACAGACACAGCAGCAGGCCACCGCTGTGAGAGCAACAGGGAGGACAAGGCAGCACCGGATCTCTAATAACAGAGTAGAGAGAGAATGCGCTTCACAACCCTTCCAGCTCTTTCACATACATTATCTACTTTGATCCTCATAAAAGCCTGAAGATCAGTAGATTATAGGGATGAAGGTAGAGTTTTGAGTGTTTATGTGATATACCTAAAATTAGGAGTAAGTAAATGACCTTAAGAGTTGGTTCTCTTTCCCTTGAATCATGCAATAAAGCCCTCATCACCATCACATTGTCCATCTGACAAGTACTACTCTGTGATCTACAAGACATCATTGTGGTTTTATCAGTCAGCCAACAATCTTCCCAAGGGGATGCAGTTCATTAATTTAGGTTCAATAACGAATTGTCTTTGACTATGAGGAGATGATAGCCAGGCAGAGAAGAAAGCAAAGCTCATCCATATCTTTTGATGTGGTTGGCAGCAGGGCAGATGGGTGGATTCTGATGCTGGCCTCTTGAATGTGTCATTCCTTCTGTTTACAGGCCCAAGAAGCATACCCCAGGCAAGAAAATGTACTGGAGACCCCTGTGCCAGTTCCTGTGGCTTTGGTCCTATCTGTTCCATGTTCAAGCTGTACCTATCCAGAAAGTCCAGGATGACACCAAAACCCTCATCAAGACCATTGTCACCAGGATTAACGACATTTCACACACAGTAGGGAGACTCTGCAGGGACAAAGGAGAATTATGGCCAGCCCAGCAGTGGTTTCTAGTGGGACTGGAACCAGATAGTCCAAGAAACATTTATTGAGCACCTTCTGAATGTGGGGCACCTACTGGAAGCTGAGGATTTGACAACATAGGACATTCAATCTTTCTAGGTTTTGCTCTTGGCCTATCTTCCTAATGGTATTCTGGGCTGGGTGGTGCCATTTCTAAATAGAGCACCTTAGATTGTCTGACTATGCCACCTGTATTGAGTGTTTCTAACTCTAAACCACTTTAAGAGCATTTAACTTGTCATATGCTTCCATTTTAAAAAAAAAAAAGGATTCTGTGATATTACAAGGCCACCTATATTGCTGGGTGGTGCCATTTCTAAATAGAGCACCTTAGATTGTCTGACTATGCCACCTGTATTGAGTGTTTCTAACTCTAAACCACTTTAAGAGCATTTAACTTGTCATATGCTTCCATTTTAAAAAAAAAAGGATTCTGTGATATTACAAGGCCACCTATATTCATTTTCACTGTCACAGGGAAACCCAGTCTTCAGTGGCTAGCTGAACATGTGAGACATACATAAGCCTGAGGGAGCCTTGGTTCTTCCCTGCTCCACAGACCACTGCCTCCTCTCCTCCTCATCCCTCTGCCTCTCTCACACTCCCTCCCTAACTCCACTTCTTTGAGCCCTAATGCCCAGGACCAGAGGAAGCCCTAACAGTCCTCGTATCCCAATGACAGGTGGCCAGACCCCCAGCAGTTATCTCCACTGGGCAGTCTCTACATGAGTGGATCATTAATTTTAGCTGCAGCTTTTCCTGTCCACTGCTCATCTTCCTTTCAAAATCAAATAGAAGGGCAAGCTTTCTCTCCTCCATAATCAGCCCTCTGTATATTTTCCAACAGCTGTCACTGCCTAGCTTGGTCTTTCTCTGGGGTCCAACAGGCTATACCTTTAGCCATTTCTCAGATGGAGCTAATATTATATGTATCATCCCACATCTGCTTTCCATCTGTCAGATTTTAAGCAAGTTTCTTGATGTCTTTAGGCCTTGTTTTTATCATCTTGATAAAGGTAATATCATATGGTGTCCACCAGGTTATTATGAGGCCTAAACTGGATACAGCAGGTATAGACACTCCCATGTAGAGCCATCTGGAGACTTACATATCTTCTGGCCAATGTGGATGTCTAGCAATGGCCTTGGGCAGCTGGGGAGCAGTTAGGTGGCCAGAATAAAGGGCAGCTTAAAACAGAGCTTTGTGCATTTCATAGAGAAAACCCTTGTCTTCTTTCAAAATAGTCACTCAGTGGGGCTGCATATGAGAGAACCACTACCCAACGTGGGTAGTGATGGGAGAGAGTGAGCTGCAGGCAATGGGGTGGGGAGATCCCCTCATGGTAACTAGATTTAGCAGTGCAAGGGAAGGAAGCATGATCTTGATCCCTAAGGAGAGGGAAAAGCACAAGAATAGGAGGGAGAAATCTGCTAAGTGTAGAAGGAGTAAACAAGGAATAGGGAGCCACAGAGGCCATTTAGAGAAAGGACTTACCCAAGACAATTAGTTGGAGTAGAGGGTAGAGTGACTTGGGGTGAACAGGAGTCTGGACGAATAGCTTAGGGGCTCAGCAGTCAGCTGAGCACAGGAAATAAGGGTCTGGACTAGGAGATGAGGAAGGGAAGGAGGCAATCCAGACTCACAGGGATGATGGAGGGCTTTAGAGACTTGTTTCTCTGGCCATTTACTAAGCACCCGATGTTCCTTTTCTTCCTGAACAGCAGTCAGTGTCTGCCAAGCAGAGAGTTACTGGTTTGGACTTCATTCCTGGGCTCCACCCCATCCTGAGTCTGTCCAAGATGGACCAGACACTGGCAATCTACCAACAGATCCTCACCAGTCTGCCTTCCCGAAATGTGATGCAAATATCTAACGACCTAGAGAACCTCCGGGACCTTCTCCACCTGCTGGCCTCCTCCAAGAGCTGCCCCCTGCCCCAGACCAGAGGCCCACAGAAGCCAGAGAGCTTGGATGGCGTTCTGGAAGCCTCTCTCTATTCCACAGAGGTGGTGGCCCTGAGTAGGCTGCAGGGCTCTCTGCAGGACATGCTGCGACAGCTGGACCTCAGCCCCAGCTGCTGAGGCCTCAAGCACCACCAGCCTCCCAAGTATCACATTGAGGGAAGAAACCTTGGCTTCCAGATGACTGCAGGAGAAGAGAGCCTCATGTGCATATCCCTCATCTGGGACTCTGTCCATATCTCTCACTCCTCTAAGCCACCCTTCAGAAAGCGAAGACCCCACAATGCTTGACCGAAGATAAACACAAGACTCTATGCACACTGGGAGAGGCCAGCCAGCAGAGAGCTGATCCTTACCCAGCTCTTCAGTGAGAATAGACAAGAGTCATCCTGTCCCCTCTCAGTGCCACCTCCCTCTCAATACATGCTTCACTGTGGTCTGGGGTAATTGAAGAAGGTGTGGGCAGAGCCTTTGGATTTGTCCCTGAGTCTCTGGGGAGCACCATGAAGGCTGCATCCTCACAGCTGGAAACTCCCAAGCAGCACAAGTTGGAAGCACTTATTTTTTTATTTATTCAGCATTTTACTTTGGATGGATTTGGAGCAAAGCATCGGTTTTTGGGGTCAGCCAGGGCTAGGGATGCTCCTGGGGTGCTGTTTTAAATAAATCCCATTGATGGGTCTGCCTGAAGCAAACCTATTTTGAGTGGAGGGTTAGGATTGTCCCAGCAAGAGCCAGCAGAGGTAGCTCTCAAGTTCATTCTCTAGTGACTGGTTTTGTTTCTATTGTGACTGACTTTATGCAAACACTTTTGCAGTGGCATTGCCCAGAGCATAAGCTAGGTTATTTTCAAAAGAAGATGAATTTTGTCAAGTGTAATATGTAGCTGTATGCACCTAGGGCTAGGGGATGTGATAGAGGGAGGGGGAAAGGACCCAGAATGTGTTCTCTGAATAATATTTGTGTGGTAGGTTTTTCAGAAGAGGTGAGGTAGTTTGCTCATCTTCTGCAACTACCTAATGTAGTTTCCATGAAAAGAACAAAGGAGTTGACTCTTTCAGGGAGGTTTGGAGTATAACAAGCATCCATGGAGGGGTATGAAACTACAGGCCGTTTGTTGGAGCTGTGCTGAGCTCAGGGAGGGAGGGCCCCACGTTCAAGACAGCCATCCCCAGGATAGGAGTCTCTGGTGTGGCATTCTGAGTAGCCTAGGGTTGATTCCACAATGAGTTTTCTAACCTGGCACTATCCCTGGTAGGTGTTTGCATGTCAAGTTATGACTCTCATCTTATTGGCTCATCAGAAGCAAGACCATATCTCCCACCCATTCTGTGGAGACTTTGATTCCAGTGGGAATTCAAAATCCTTTTGCAGATGGTCTCTAGCCCTGGGCCAGCACTGCTGAGGAAGCGCCAGGGCCCCAGGCCAGGCTTCCAGAATTGCCCTTCAGGCTGGAGGTCACATTCAGAAGGATGAACAAAAGGGCTTGGGTTTTTCCACCACCCCCGCACTCTTATACCACCATCACACTACGGGTGGTAGATTAGTTCAAGGAAACTTGAATGAAAGCAATACACTTTAAAGACTGAGCGCTGCTTTGTGCTCAGCCCCAACTGGTGCTATGGGCTGGAGAAGCTCACCAAATAAACATGAAAATCAAGGGCTTATATCCCTGTGTGGTAAAACCCCAGTCACAGGTATGCCAAGTGACCACCTCACCATGGCAGCACCGCACAGCTGAAGGTACAGAACTGTCTTCAGCGGGTGGGAAATAGCCTGAGCTGGGGGTGGTAGTGCCCAGGGTAACCCTGCTTGCACTCTATACCATTTGCATACTCTTCAGGGCACATTAGCATCAACTGTTGTCTTAATACATCCTGTTGATACAGGTTAACTGGGACCATACAAATAAGAAAATACAGATGGGATATTCTTATCCAAAATGCTTAGGACCAGAAGAGTCTGGGATTTCAGAATTTTTAGGTTTGAGTATATTTGAATATATATAATGAGATATCTTGGGGGATGGAACCCAAGTATAAACATGAAATTCATTTATATTTCATAATACCTTATATATAGAGCTTGAAGGTAATTTTATACAATGTTTTAAAATAATGTTGTGCATGAAACAAGATTTCATGGTGTGGAGTTTTCCATTCATGATATCAACTCAAAAAGCTTTAGATTTTGAGACATTTTGGATTTTGGATTTTCTGCTAAGAGATGCCTGTTCCTAAAACCATAATAGTAAATAGGTGGCAGGACCAGACTAGAAGCCAGATCCTCGGACCTCTAGGGTGTCCCTCCAGCCAGGTAATGCTCTTTGGAAGTGAATTGGAGCAGGGAGGACCAGTGCTAGCTGGGAGGCAGGAATTTGGATTGGATTTTAGATGAGGTGAGGGATGCAAGTTCCCTACAGGGAGGAATGTATTTTGTTGGAAACTTTGTACGTGGGGACACAGAGGTAAAAGTATTAACGGGAAGTGACAGCTGAAGACAGAAAAGGAAGAGATGGGGCAGAAAAGGACATGCTGAAGGGACCTGGAGGAGCACAAAAGTTGGATATTGAAAGAGTCCCAAATGCTACATTCTGGAGCAGAGGCTTCGTGGTGACCAGAGTCAGACTGCCCTGGGGTCCGTGATGGATCTCTTTGGCCACCTCATCAAGCTGAAGTATCTTGAGTCTTTTGCTCAGAAGACCAGGCACTAAGGCTTATTCCCAGACTGTGAAAGTTTCCACATGCAAAAATGCTTATCTTTTTTGGTAACAACAACAACAAAATGTTTGCCTTGTTTTGGGTTTTGTTTTTGTTTTTTTAGTTCAAATAAATTAACTTTGCAGCCCTGGTCTTTGCTTTCTGACTCCAGTTGCAGAGGGGCTTCGGGAGAGCAGTTTGTGTATGACAGGGCAAGGCCTGGCTGGCGTCCAGCCATCACCCGGGTCAGCTCCGCTGGGGCTTGACCATAGCCAGCCGCCAGTTATTCAGGCGAAAGGATTACCCTAAAGCCCAGGGCTGCCTGATGAGTACATTCTGCACTAGAGGCAGAGTTGTTCTGCAAACTAGCCTTGAGAAGCACCAGATTATTTAAAAATCAAAGACAAAAACATCAACAACAGAAACCTAAGCAAACAAACAACAACCACTCAGGTGGCAGGACCAGACCAAGCCAGGCACACAGAGCAGAAAAGATGAACTCGGCTTGCAGCAGCCACAGAGCAGTCATCCTTCAGCTCATGCAGGACCTGACCTGTTCAATCCTTGTCCAGAGGGACTTCAGGGCTGACTGGAAAAGACTGTCATTTCCATGGCAACTTTAAAGACCTCTTCCCTGCTGAAAAGGTCACTGGTGTTTCTGGGGATGAAATATTTTAGAACAACCCCACACAGTGTCTGGAATTAAGCAAACGGTCTCCACATCACAATTAACAACATGCTTGATTGTGGTCTGTTGGGGAGTACATAGGTGGCAGTCTGCCTACAGTAAACAGGTGACACTTCTCAGTCTCAGTCAGCTCCAGCTGATACAACAGAGTACCATGCACCAAGATATGAACCACAGACGTTAACTTGCCGTAATTCTGGAGGCTGGATATCTAAGATCGAGATCCAGCAGGGTCAGAGGGCCATCTCACAAACTGCCATCTTACAGTGGTATCCTCACACAGTAGAAATAGAGTCAGAGAGCTCTAAGGAGGTCCCTTTTATAACAATGCCAACCCCATTCATAGGGCTCTACTCTCATGACCTAATCGCTCTTTCAGACCCCATCTCCTAACGCTATTTGCTTGGGGGTTAGGATTTCAATAAATGAATTCGGAGAGCTACAACATTCAGTCCACTGTACTTGTATACTACCTTGAGGAAGGGGGATGGGACCCCCAAGCTTCTAGATGAATGAAGATCTTAGAAACGGGGCACAGATGTGACTACAGCAGCCTTGTTTGGTTCCTGGTAGTTCAGGAAAGTAGCTGCCAGTCAGGAATCTTTTAGCTGCTAATAATAGAAACCCAAGGTAAATCAACCTATTAAAAGAGAAACCATATTAGTCCATGGAGAGAAGAAATCCAGGCTCCAGTCTATCTCAACACCTTTCCTCCTACTTCTCTCCCATTAGGAAGCCCCTCTCCCTCCCGTGGGGTAACAAAAACATCTTCAGCATCTCCAGACTCATGGGATCTTTGATGCCCATATGGCAGGAAAAGAGCATCTTTTTCTCTTAGCGGTGCCAGTGAATGCTGTAAGGAAGCCTCTTATTGGTCAGGCCTGAGGCACTTGCTCTTTGTTGGACAGGGAAGTTCCATGTGAATAACATGGTCTGAGAATGGGAGCTGAGGTCGCATCTCGAAATACATAGAAAACCACACAAATGGATAAATAAAGCAAACTGGTTTAAAAAAAAAAAAAAAAAACATATACCAGACACAATATCTCACACTCCCTGGAGTTTGACAACCTGCATGACTTTGCAGGGGAAGTCCTTGAGCCCCACCTCTCACTCCTGAGAGTCCCTGCTACAAGCCCACTTTGTACCCTAGGACTCACACCTGGTAGACTGGGTTCAGCATCCAGATCTGGAGCCACTGCCCTACACAGACTCTCTCAGCCTCTGTGTCCTCATCTTGGAAGAAAAGGCCACTGGAGACTCTGAATGACATTCTCTGCCTGTAGGTTCCTGGAGGTGATATCTGAGGAAGAAAAGGAGTCTGCATGGCAGAATGTCAAATTGTAAGTGGCACTGCCCAAGGGTGCAGAGCTAAGTCCTTGTCACCAGAGCTTAGAAAGCTTCAGGTGTCCCCTGCCAATCTGAGGAAGATACAGAGACTTGGGGATGATGATCAGATTGTTGATAGCTGGCACAGGCTAGGGCCATCTTGTTTCTGAGCAGTTATGAGCTTGAAAACCCCTAGCAAGGGGGCTTAGGGAAATTGGCTACACTAAAAGGGGCCCTCAGAGAAGGTGGCTGGAAGTTCCATTCCACTCTCTGGGGTGGGACTGCTGGGGCCCAGATAGCAGGGAGTAGCCCTCACGTTCTCCATTCCAGATCCTTTTCCATCCTTGGGCATTTTCTGTGTCTCTCCCAATCCGGCAGCTTATATCTGCCAAACAGCTGGCAGAGACTAAAGACAACACTGGCCACAAAGAACCTCCAAAGGCAAGTTTTTGCCCTTGCTGAGTCTGGTGAAGAAAAAGCCAGATCAATTCAATAGCAATGTGTGTGTGTGTGTGTGTGTGTGTGTGTGTGTGTGTGTGTACATACACGACTGTGTGCATTTATGTGCACCATATGCGTGCAGGAGCTCCTGGAGGCCAGAAAAAGGCATCAGACCCCCTGGAATTGTAGTTACACATGGTTGTGAGCTATCCAGTGTGAGTGCTGAGAACTAAGCCTGGGTCCTCTGCAAAAGCCGTAAGCTCTCTTAACTACTGAGCCATCTCTCTAGCTTCCTGACTCCAGATTTTTAGCATCAGCATCTGAGTCTAGTGACATCCATTCACACAAATCTGCCAGGGGTAAATTCCCAATAACTGTCATTCTTAGCGCCACAGGGTTCCTACCCCTGGGATTCACCCTCAGACCTAGAGAAGGAAGAACCAACTGAGGATGAAAAGCTCAGCCTTTGCCTCAACCCCAGTCTCCAACTCCCACCAGAGAGTGCTCAGTGCTTAGGCCATTTGTCATCTGCACTAGGAGAGGAGTCTTTAGGTGATGGAAGCTGTGGGAAGCTATCAGTCTAATGGCTGCTTTATAGAAACATCCAATAGATTGTGGTGTTGTCACTATTAACAAGTCAAGGAAACAAAATTGCAGAGTGAAATTGCTCCAGCAGATGCTTTCAGAGCCCTGGTGCACCCATGTCACTGCAGTGATGCAGGATGACCAGCATCACTCTGTACAGTGCTCCCCACAGCATGGCTGCAGGGCTCTGGCCTGATCAGCCCTCCCAGCCCCCATACAGACTAAACACAAGAGTAGGTCTCCATGAATGGGGAAGAAGGGTCTGTGGATAAATGCTTAGCCTTTCTCCCTCTGCAGGGCAATCATGGGGACTGAGGTGCTTACCCCTGGAATCGGATCATCGGGTGCCTTTTTCTGGCCCCATTTTCCCTGAGCCTCACGCCTGCCTCTTGAACAGCCTCCTGCACAAGAATCCTTGTTCTCAGATTCTGCTCTTCGAGGAATCTAAAGCAAAACAACTGCGAAGAAAGTGAATGTAGACAGAGCCAGGAATCAGAGGGTCCAGGGAGTGCAGGAACCACACACCAACTCCAAGCAAGTCACCTTAACCTCCTGAGGGAAAGGTCTAAGAGAAGAAAGGAAGGAGAGGCCTCAGGAAGGAGGAAATCCACCAGAGAGGTGCCGGTGGGACAGAAAAGAGCAAAGAGAAGACAAGTCATCTACAGAGCAGGAGTGGTTCAGGTTTACAAGGCAGGAGGGAGACTTTGTGACAAGGGAAGACAACTACAGAAAGTCAAACACCACAGGAAGTCATGACAGCTGATTGGGCTCTCCTCACAAGCACAGCTGGGGTCCTCCTCATAAGGTGGCTGGAAGCATTGAGATTTGTATAACAAAAGCTCCTTATTCAGCATTGAAAGTAGAATCTTCAAGAAGCCTGAAGACAGTGCCAAGGTTTGACTTATTCAAATCCTTATTCTTTCTTTCCTTGGCAAATTTCTTTGAGTGCTCATATATACACTGGCCCAAACCAGCTGCAAAAGGCAGTTTGAAGAGGAGGGAAATTTGAATATGGATACCATTTTAAATGGTGATAAGGATTACTGTTTTGTGGGGGTGTTGATAGCTAGCGACCTTTAAATGCTTCCCTGTTCATTAGTGGTGCATGGTGCAAACTGAAATAGTTTAGGCTGAATTGGCATGATGTGGAGGGCTTACCTTAGATACCTGCTTCAGAAAAATACAAAGACGAGGTTACATAAATGAGACCAGCAACGTGCTGGCAACTATTAAAGCGCAATTACAGATACACAGAATTCCATTATATACTAAGCCATATTTTTGAGTAAAATTCCCAGATAAACATTTTCTGGACAGGTTCAGAGGCTGCCAGAGTATCCCAAATTCCTGTGAAGGACAGAGCAGAGGGGGCAGGGGAGGGCAGAGAGAGAATGGGAATATGAGGAGAGCTGAGTTGTATTTAACTTCACATTTGATTTCACTGCCTGGCAGATGTCCCTGGGCCTTGGGGGGACGGCAGACTGTCAGAGTGGGTGTGAAACAGCTAACCAAAACAGAGATTTAGCAAATCAAACAAGAAGAGAGTGGTAGGAACCAGCTGTGAGATGCTACTGAGGAAAGGCCCAGAGCTCCCAGGGAAAGCCTAAGGAGCAGCTAGCAGGGCCTCAAGCTCGGCTCACAAGCCCACTGGGCCCTCAGTGCCCGTGGAAGACAACTCCCTCTGCCCAAGGGGAACCATGGTATGATCACTTGGCAGCCATCCTTCCATATTAAATCTACATAGAAAGAGAAGCCCTCAGACCATTTATGACAGAAAAAGGGACTCCTGT
This sequence comes from Nannospalax galili, assembly GCF_000622305.1. NCBI lineage: Eukaryota > Metazoa > Chordata > Mammalia > Rodentia > Spalacidae > Nannospalax > Nannospalax galili. Next base: position 2,173,534 of record NW_008349073.1, on the reverse strand, counting down.
CTCCCGTCGTTGCTTATGTCATTGTGGAACAAGACACTTTGTTTCTCTTTTCAAAACCTTACCCACACGGATGTGGCTTCCTTCAGCCTCTCCCAGTACCAGAGCAGGCCAAGATTCATCCCAGCTGACAGAGAGTTCTCCTGAACTCAGATGTGTTGACTGTGGGATGGGCCAGGCCATGGGACTTGGTCAGAAGGCTGTCTTTGGGCCTCCCATTGGTACTGAAGGTTGCTAAACCACACATGGTGGTTTAACCTCCCTGACAAAGGCCAGTGGTCTCACCGCTCCTCAGCACCTGCCATACACACACTCATACTTCCTGAGGATACATCAGTCCTCACAGCCTCACCTTTCTGTATATAAAACATGTGCATTTCTCTGAGGAAGGTGGGGTTTCTGTCCTTGGTAGAGCACAGCAGGGTGTTTTAATCTTCATCCTAAGTATTGGAGAATGCAACAGAGGCCTAGAGACCTCACAAGTCTTGTCCCACAATTTACATCTGAGGAGCTGAACCTGAGCCCTCTGTCTTACCATGTCCAGGTAGGATGAATCCATATATACCCACCCCATCCCTGTCTCCCCATCTGGATGTGTGTTCTCTTGCTTGCCAATGCAGCCCCTGTTCCCACACCAGAGGCCCAGCTGTCAGGAAAAGCATGTGCTGGCTATGTCACTGTCCTGATGTTGAGGTCTGGAACACACACACACTGCACTGTCTCCAGGGTTCACTCCCAGGTCTGCCTCCCTTCTCATCAGCATTGCCCCAAACTCCCTCCGATTGTCACAGGTTCAATGCTTCATCTTTTGGGTGAAAAGTTCTTTAATACTTATTTTACACTTTATTTATTACTTTCATATATGTATGATGTGTATGGGTGTGTATACATGTGCCATAGCACACATGTGGAGGTCAGAGGACAACTTTGTGGAGTCTGTTTTCTTCTTCCACTTTTATGTGGGTTCTAGTGATCAAACTTAGGTTGTCAGGCTTATGCAGCAAGCACTTTACCCACTAAGCCATCTGACTAGCCCTGAAGGTCTTTCCATCATCATTATTGCTTCCCTCCTCACCAGTCCAACTCCTTCGTGGCTACATATTTTGTTGATTTTACCATATAAGCCTGTGGGGTCCTAGCAGGCAGGGGTTGTCTTTTTGGCCTGTTTCCTCTATATCCCTAGTATCTAGGACATGTCTTAGCTTACCATATATTTGTGGGTAGAATGAGTGTCTGTTTCCAGAGGTAAATTACCATGTACTCCTTTGCATTTGGGCTATTAAGTTTAGACACAAGGGGCTGGAGAGGTGGCTCAGCAGTTAAAAACATTGGCTATTCTTACAGAAGACAGGGGTTCGAATCCTAGCACCCACATGGCAACTAACAACTGTCTGTAACTCTAGTTCCAAGGGATCTGACGGCCTATTCTGTCCTCCACAGGCTTTGCACGACATGGGTGTATTCACATACATGCAGGCAATACACGCATATACATAAAATAAAAATCATAAATAAAATAAAATATATTTAAGTTTAGACACAAAAGAAAAGGCATGGGCAGAGGTGGAATTCTGGACAATCTGTCTACTTAGATGATCCCAAGGCAGACATGGTTGCCAAAGCCCTGTCATGTGGGGGCAATTCTATCAATAGGAGAATTCAGCAGGAAGCAAACTGACTTGATCTCACATTTGGAGCAGCCGTGCAATGGAAGATTGTGGTGTAAGTCAGGACAGAAAGACAGGGAAAATTGAGGGGACCTGGGAAGAGAAAGGAGCCCCTTACCTCAGCCTCGGATTTACATGTCTCACTGGCTAAGAGTCAAGAATTACACAGAACTGACAAATCACTGGTTGCCAACAGAGACTAAAGCCTTTGCTTTATTTAAAACGTTGCTTAATCTTTAAACCTGGTTGTAAATCACATCCTTTATCTTCAAAAGTCATATATAGAGGGACTGGAGAGATGGTTAAGAGCACAGGCTGTTCTTACAGAGGACCTGGGTTTGATTCCCAGCACCCACATGGCGGCTAACAACCATCTGTAACTCCAGTTCCAGGGAAATTCAATACCCTCTTCTGGCCTCCACAAGCATTGCACAACACAGGTGCATTTACATACATACAGCCAATACACTCATACACATAAAATAAAAAACAATAAATAAAAAAATTTAAGTCATATATAAAGATATTGGTTAGACACTTAGGATGACTCTCTCTTAGAAGACTATACCCATTCCTTGCCTTGGGTGCATAGCATTTCTTTTTAAAATCAATTAATCTGTTTGTTTGGAGACAGGGTCTTGCTATATAACCTGGGCTGGCCTTGAATTTGCAATTCTCTTACCTCAGCTTCACAAGTGCTAAGATTCAGGCATGTGCCACAATATCTATATCCTCTCTGTTTCTCCCTCCCTCCCTCCCTCTCTGAATGCCTCCACTTAAATCTAAATTTTGTACTATCTTTTTCCTCTTATCTTTATCTAAACCCAACTCTGCTTTATACTGACTCATCCTGAAATTCTTTCCTGCATTGTAGTCAAGATCATGGCTTCATCCCAGTGGAGGTCCCTAAGGGGGAGCCTCTCCAGACTGCAGTCAGCACTGTGGGCTGCATCGCCCCCACCCCAACCTGACAGGTGGGCTACTGCAGTGATGGCTCCAGGAAATGGACCCTCCCCAGCTCTATCCCTACCCCCAATGGACAGTCTTCTTCCACCCTCACTCTGTGCTTGAACACATGGCATGCTTTGTCCCATAGGACAAGGGCAAACAATACACAGCAGAAGCCAGAAAAGTATACCCAGAGGCTTGTCCTCTCCTGCTGCTGGGAAGTCTTCCACCACCACCACCATGTAAACAAGCCCAAACTAGTCATTAATCTAATGCCCTGCTGCATTAATTGTGGTTTTTATTTTTTGTACTTTCTGATGCTTTGACATCTTGAATAACTGACTGTCCCAGAAAGCAAGTAACTCAAACACAAAGCAGCCAATCCAGAATACACTCCTCCAACTACCTCCTCTATTGGATGGTCCCCTGACTCCAAACCCAGGGCTTCACACATACTAGTAAAATTCTCCACCACTGAGCTACATCCCCAAACTCTTTTTATTTTGAGACAGGGTCTCAGTAAATTACCAAAGTTATTCTTAAACTCACTCTGTAGCCCAGGAAGTCCTTGAACTTGTAATTTTCCTGCTTTAACCACTTGAGTAGGTAGAGTTTTAGACCTGAGCCATCAGGCCCAGTTTCTCTATTGGGTTCTTATACTCAGGGCCCCATCCCCCTGTCATATCTACAGGATCAAGTACCAAATAACTAGTAGAGAATTCCTATGCACCATACCCCACCAAAATTGCTCAAGCTAGCCAATCCTAAACCTGCTTATGCAATGTGATAATATTGTCAACTTGGTAGGATCTAGAATCATAAGCCTTTGGGTGAGACTGTGAGGACTTATCTAGATCAGGTTAGCCTCTAGGTATGCCTGTGAGGAATTATCTAGATTACATGAATTGGGGTACACCCACCTTAACAGAGGGTGGCACCATTCCATGGGCTAGGGTCTTAGACTGATATAAAAAGGAGAAAAGAGGCTGAGCACTAGCATTCATCTCTCCCTGCTTCCTAACTGCAGATGCAATGCGACCAGCTTCCTTAAACTCCTGCTACCATGATTCCTTCAAATTGTGCACTTGATCCAGTGTTCAAACAATGTCAATGAGAATCACTCCATTTCTCAGCTCTGTTCCCTTCAACTTCAGTTGTGTTGCTAGGTGGTAGCAAAAGTGACTACCAAGAACTTCGATCCTGACAACTCTCCAGGAGAAAAGAACTTGTTTTTAACTGAGCCAACAAAAGCCATGGGGCTGCCTGTCACTAGCCTGGCCTGGACCTCATACTTACTGCTGTGCCAACCACCCTCCCAGGAGAATGTAGTACTCAGATTGGTCAATCCAGGAAGGACGTCAACCCCAATGGGGATGAGAATAGAACAGAAGATTCTTGTATCAAAATGCAGGGAATAGTTCCTATCTGGGAGTCTTCCTTCAATGAAGAGAGTAGACCCACTTTGAGTTTGTATATTCATACTGACACCACAGCCATCTCTTCGACCAACAGCAGTGGAAAAATAATGTTTGAAGCTGGGCATTGTGGCATACACTTGAAATTCCAGCACTTGAGAATTAGAAGGAGGAGGATCAGGAATTCAAGGCCAGCCTGGGATACATGAGACCCTGTCTCAAAAAAAAAAAAGTTTGATTCCAAGTTTAGGAAGAGATGAGACAATTGTTCTTGGCCCTGAGAGCTGCATCTGATAAGAATGAAGAACACTTTTAAATTTTTTAATTTTATTTACCTCTCTCTCTCTCTCTCTCTCTCTCTCTCTCTCTCTCTCTCTCTCTCTCTCTCTCTCTCTCTCTCTCTCTCTCTCTCTCTCTGTGTGTGTGTGTGTGTGTGTGTGTGTGTGTATGTGTATGTGTGTGCCCACATGTGCTCTAGTACATGTGTGGAGGTCAGAGGACAACTTGAAAGAGTCAGTTTTCTTTTTCTATAATGTGTGTCCCAGGAATTGAATTCAGGTTGTCAGGCTTGGCTGCAGGCTCCTTTACCTACTGAGCCATCTTGCTGGCCCTGAAGAGCACTTTTGTTATTGGCTATACCCAAGTGGACTTTAATTCTAAATCATTCATATTGTTCTCATGTGGCTATTTTATTGATCTTTTTGCTCTGTCTGGGGTCATTCTTCCACTAGGAAAATTGGCTTTTTTTTCCATCCTTTATCATGGATCTCATGTTGCTACACTTTTACTAAGGAATGGTTATTCTAGTCGCTCTACAATAGGCAGGATGATTATAATGATCTCTTACAGCAGATCAGTACCTTACCATCTATAAAGGACTTTCAGACACATCATTAATTTTGATCCCCACAATAACCTAGACAGAGGAAAGCATCTAGTATTATGCTCATTTTCTACAGATATGGGAATAGATTCAGAGAGGTTAAGCAACTGACTAAAGGTCACAGAGCTGTGTTGCCTTGGACAGCAGGAAAATATTGGCAAGGAATAGGTGGGCAGTTATTCCAGGCTTTATTTAACAACATCAGGTTTTAGTGCTGCAAAGCTGGTCAAGGCTAAGTCCCTGGCTCCGGTTCTTATTGCAGTACACAAACTCTAACAGCTCAGAAAGATAAAAACCCAAACACTGGACAAACCAGAGCCATGAGGAGAGCCCAGCCCTATAGATCAGCATGTGGGCTCAGCCACAAGCAGGCACATGAGCTTCAATGTCATCTTCCTGGATTGCAGTTCAGGGGTCAAGGCAAGTACCCAGGAGCACCTGCCTATGCTGTGGAACTCCTCACCTCTCCCTGGCTCCCTCTCTCCTTTAAGGGTAGAGATAAGCCAGAACCATAGCTGTGACTAGGGTTTGTCAGAAGAAAGAAGGGGTAAGTCTGCTGGAGGGAGGCAACATCTCTGGTCCTGCGTGGAAAGCCCAGCTGCCTGGTGGAGCATCTCTACTCATTCTCTCCTTGCCTTGCTCTCTGTATCCAGCCCCACTGAAAAGCCTGACTAGAGAGCTGGCTGGAGGGCCTCCTCAGCTTGCATGCCACTCATAAGTTCATTCATCACCCCAGGAAAGAAAGCCAGGGTCACCAGAGGAGACAATATCTCTCTCACTCCTCCTGCTCCAGGAGGGAAACTGGGAACCTCCTGCTCTTTGCCATGCCCCTAGAAACGTCAGGTGGTCTTTTCTCCTCTACTCTGCCTGTATCCTAGACAATCAAGTTTACAAAGTTAATATGCCACCTAGAAATGGGTGCTACTCCCACCCTTCCAGCCCCATGTCTAAGATTCCATGTTAATTTGAGGCTTAGCAAGATGGACTGACCAGAGGGGCATGACCCAAACTCAGAGCACTGTGGGAAATTCACTGTGTATCCAACCTGGACCCCCACTGGCATGATCCCAGCATTGTCCCAGAGAGATGGGACAGCCCTGCCCTTCCTGGCACACATGGAAGCCTGAGTGGATGGCCAGGTTGTGTACTGCTGGGAGGGTTCTATTCTGGAAGGGCCCTCCAGGCAATGGAGAAAAACAGGAGATGCCAGAAACTCATCTATCTGATAAGATTTGTTTTCCCCCCTTAGGAAAAAAGCCCAATCATACCTTCCCCCAGTTGGAGTAACTACAATTAGTCCCTCATACCCTGAAGTGGGAAAAGTCTGCCAAGACTGATCAGATGATGTCAGCCTGGGAACTCAGTGCATCCCAGCACCAATATTTTTGGAAAACCTCATATGGGAAGCTACAAATTCAATTTGTCTTGTCTAGGGGGAAAATGAGGTTTAAATATGTTGAATCAAAAATGATATCTCATGTACCAGGCATTACGGATCCGGAACAAATGCCTTGGGAGAAAAATTACCCTGAAAATGTTAAGTATTCAGGTTACCAAAGAACTGGGAATTTCGGCAATGATCCAAGCACAGAAAGTCCACACCAAACACTGCATGTCCCTGACTGAGCCCTGGAGGCCTGGGTACCTCAGATAGAACCTTGATTCCTGAGGGTTGGCCTCAGCAACTTTCCTCAAGGACACTACCTGCCCACCTTCTGGAAACCTCCATCCTTGATGCTTTCCTGCTGGGTTACCAAAGCCTGAGGAACTTGGGTGTGCCCAGTGTAGCCTGCCTCACCATGTGAGTGGAGGGTTGCTAAGCAAGAGCAAGAGCAGAGGGCCAGAGTTCCAAGCCTAGCCCATACAGCTGCTGCTAAAGTCAGTTTACAAATCCTGGAGGGATGAGCACCTGAGACTGGATGCCAGGAGGTTTGAGTCCTAAATCTCAGCTCTGTCACTGCCAATGAGCTTGTGTCAAGGGTCCTTCTCCTCTATAGTCCTTAGTGAGTAAAAATGGTAAATTGGATTTGAATGCTATCCACTATCTATTTCAATTCTATGACTTTCATATATTTTTCTTCCCTTTTCTCTCTCTTGCCCTGTAGAGCACAGTGAATAGTAACAGTCATTCAAATCAGCCTACAGGGGTTTGAGTTCCAGCTCTGCCACTCCCAAACTTTCAATGTTGAACAGTATCATAATCTGTTTCCACTTTCTTTTACAGCATGGAAATAATAATATTCCTCTCCTAACCTCTGAAAAAGGATTGGAACACATGCAAAGGACTCAGAATAACTCCTAGCTTGTGGCTGTTTTTTATTGAGTTAACTATTGTATACCAGTCTCCATATTAGGCACCATGGATACATACATGATCTAGTTGGCGCACTCCTATAGTCTCAGACACTTGGGAGGCTAAGACAGGAGAATTGTTTGAGTATAAGAGTTCAAGGCCAGCCTGAGTAATGTAGTGAGACCCCATCAATTGAAAAAACAAAAACATAGGGCTGGTGAGATGACGGCTCAGCTGGTAAAGGCACTTAACATGAGTTCTATCCCCAGAACTCACCTGGTAAAAGGAAGGAGAAAACCAACTCTGACCTTCACAGGTGTACCATGGGCATGCACACACCCCACCCCACATACACACACAATTAATAAATGTAAATTTTTTTTCAAGAAAAAAATAGAAATAGTTCATAGAGCATGTTTCTACGCTGCAAGATATTGTTGTCTCTTAGTAAGAAATTGCCGAGAAAAGCCCCTCCCTGATGGTCATGAGTTTGCATCCCCCTGGGGTGTAGAACTCCTGGCTCTCAGTCTCTGACATGGAGCAAGCAGGTCCCCTACAGGACTGAAGCTACACCAGCTGCCAGATGCTTCTGATGTTTTCCCTTCCCTGCTTCTTTCCTGAATTTTCCTCTCCTGGTACCACTTAAAGTCTAACTTCAAAGAGTATGAGAAATAAACAAAATCTCTCACAAGAGGCTTCCTTCCTCCTCCTGAACCCTCCTCTCTCCAATTTTCTTCCATCTCCATATTGCATCACTCCATCTCACAGCCTCACTTCTCTGGCCCTGTTTAGGGAGCTGTGAGATCCCTCAGTGCCTCCCTGCTCTCCTAAGAACACACTCTGGCCCTGCTCTTCCTAGAACCCCACCCAGCCATAATCTTGTCTAGTGAAGACTCTGGCTGCAGGAAAATTCAACTTTTTTGTGGTTTATTTCCCCCTTAGGGTTGGTTGGAGAAATCACTCAGTTCCTGTATAGTCAGCAAGGAAAGAAATTAGGCATTATCTGGGCACTCAACATGCAGATGCATCGCCTACCCAGGAGCGGGGATAAGCAGCTGCTGTCTCAGGGGCCAGCTGTGGTTAGCTGGGAGCCTAGGAAGAGGAATGAAGCCCTGGCCCAAAACAAGCAGCCCAAGTGGTTGCAGGCTGCATCCTGGAGGTCCTGGGTTGTTCTACCTAGGCTGACCAGGAGGGCCAGCTGGCGGATTCCTTTAACCAGATGATAACTAGGAGCTGGCAAGCCAAATGCATACTGTTTACGGAATTCTCAGATGACTTACTGGAGCCTAGATTATAAAAAGGGCTTCTAGAGGTCCCCAGGCCTCCTTTACACATCCCAGAGCAGTCAGAGGCTAGAGAAATAGTGTGTGTGTCTGTGTGTGTCTGTGTCTGTGTGTCTGTGTATGCACTTGTGCAAGTGGAAGCTCTGTGGCCAATCCTGAGAGGCACTGAGTCAGGTAGGTTATATTATAGTCTGTGAGGGGCTAGGATAGGTTCTTCATTGACAAACATTCCTTCATATCAGATGCTTGGGCTAGGGTCTCAGGGTCCAGGCAAATAAAGTGACAGGAAAAAAGGAAGCCTCCTCTTCTGTAAAGACTGTAGTGCTCTTTGGGGTTTGGTGCCTCTGGCCACACCCCTCATCTCCTCGTGTGCTTTAATCTTTTCACAGTGTTCACTACCAATGCAGAGTTACTTGGCATAGAGCCGGTGGCTGGAGAGATAGCTCAGAGGTTAAAAGTATTGGCTGCTCTTGTAGAAGATGCGAGTTGGGTCGTCAGTCCTGTCCCCTCCCCCTACCCCCCAACTCACATGGCAGGTAACAACCACCTGTAACTCCAGTTCTGGGACTCCATGTCCTTTTCTGGCCACTGTGAGCACCAATCACACACGCGGTGCACACACATCCATACATGCAAAATGCTCACACACGTTAAATAAATAAATCATTTTTTAAAGAGTTACTTCCAGGATGCTATGTTTCATGAGAAAACCTTAAGTCTTCCAGTAAGAAAATTTTAGGCGCCCAATAATCCACCGTGCTACCCCACCCTGCTAATAGAAAATTTTAAGTGTGGAAAACTGTTCTGAGATCAGAATTCTAAGGGCTGAGTCAAGTCCCTGAGCTCTGCAACACTCACTAGAGGGCGGGTCTTCCAGGCCTTGGGTGGAACCAAGGAAAGGAAGAGCGGAGCCTGGGACCATAAAGTGCAATATTTCATGAGGATGCAGCTTGTGTATAGTGAAGAGTGGCGGGGGGGCGGGGAGGAGGTGTCTTTGTAACTCCCCCATTTCTTGATCATGTCCCACAAGGGTCCAAGCATCTGAAAAGGCAGATTTGAGACCAAATGAAATCGGCTACAAGAACATCACTTATCCTAAGATCTGCACATGAGAGGCGGTGATGTGAAGTGGCCAGTCCTTAAAGCTAATTTCCCCCCATTTTGTGCCCAGCGCCTGTCCTAAGAAACTCAACCCATCCCCGGAGGTTGCGATATCCCATCTCCGGGTTATTGTCTGATGCTTCTGCGGTTGTCCACCGCCAGGCGGCGCTTATTAAGGACATCCAGTCACCTGGATTCATGATGTCGCCAGGCAAATGTATTCATTTTCTTGGACCTCCTTTTTCTCCCCAGAAAAAAATCTGAACCCTGATTCCATGGCTTTGGTCTATTCTAGATCTATTATTCTGTAATTCCATGAATAAACGTTCACAGTGAGTTACCTGAGTCCATGCTCCGACGGGTGTTGGGAAAGCTTCATTTCCTGTGCCAGCTCAGTTCTGCGGGCAGCGACTGAGTTGGAGGAGTCTGAAGACATGCGGGGGTCCAGCAGGAGACCAGGTGGTAAAGGGTTAAAAGCTGGGTGCTGAGAAAGACTCTTGGGACTCAAGCCTCAACTCGCAGGCTACCAGTTGTGTGGTCCGGGGCAGGTTACTTAACCTCTCCCAGCCCGGGTTGGTGAAATTGCACCGAAAAGTCTCGAGTTGGCCCTGGCACACAGTGGACAGCTGGGGGTCTGCGACACGCATGGGAGCCAGGAAGAAGAGAAGGAATGCTTGCCTGCTTGAGCGCTGTCTGTCCCCCAGTCCTAGCTGGCGCCACTGCGCGGAATCTCAGTCGCTGGGGGACTATTTTATATAGCGCAGTAAACTTTTCGTTATTGTTCATTTCTGTGGACTTTTTCCCTCTTTCTCTTTTCTTCCCCGAAGTCAGCAAGGCGAGCCTAGAGAAGCAAATAGGACAAGGGGGTGAATGCGTGCACCCCCACTTTCCACTGCTACCGTCCCAAGTGTCCCAGCGACTATTCTGCCCAGACACTGAACATTCATGGGCTGGTGGAAGGGTACTGGGGCATAGCCCCGCTGGGTGGCGCTCGGACCTGTGCCTGCAGCACCTCCTCGCTTCTAGAACCCCTGCTGTCACACGTGGTTGACTTCACCCATTTCAGCCCTACCATAGCATTCTCACTGCCTTTCTATGAGCAGGTCCTGTCATTCACTCCAGGTTATTGTCCGCAGCCAAACCAAACACCACAACAAACAAAAATAAAAGCACAGCAAAGCAGAGGCTGGAGAGATGGTTCAGAAGTTGTCTTGCTACTCTTCCAGAGGACCCAAGTTCAATTCCCAGCACCCGCATTAGGTAGCTCACATTTACATGTAACTCCATTCCAGGGAATCCGAGGCACCCCTTGATACTTGCATGGACCGTGTACCACACACACACACGCACACACACACACACACATGCACGTGCGCACCAGTGCATTAAATAAAATTGAAAAAAAATTTTTTTTTGTTTTTTTTGAGCTAGGGTCTTAGTCCTAGATAGCCTGGAACTCACTATGTAGACCAGACTGGCCCCGAACTCACAGATATGCCCCTACCTCTGCTTCCTGATTGCTGCGATTAAAGATGCCACCCTACCCTGCTAATAGAAAATTTTAAGTGTGGGAAACCAGCAAATTTTGTAAGCAGGACATTAAGATTTGAAGAGACTATTTAGAAGGTATTGGTCACAAAAATATTACCCCAAACTGGGGCCTAAAAATCAACTACTTATGATTCCTAAGGTTTTTCGTTGTTGTTGTTTGTTTGTTTGTTTTTGTCTTTTTTGAGACAGGGTCTCCTTGTAGCCCCAGCTGTCCTGGAACTCACTATGTAGACCAGGCTGGCCTTGAACTCACAAAGATCCTCCCTCTGCCTCCCAAGAGCTGGGATTAAAGGCGCCTGGCTGATTCCTAAGTTTTAATTCATTGCTATTGTCTGTCAGACTTGGGAGACAAGTCCAGCTGCCTGCACTTCACATGAGTGTATAAGACTATCCTATGGGGGCTGGAGAGATGGCTCAGCAGTTAAGAACACTGGTTGTTCTTGCAGAAGACTGAGGTTCGAATCCCAGCACCCACATGGCAGCTAACAACTGTCACTCCAGTTCCAGGGGATCCAAGAGCCTCTTCTGTCCTCCATGGGCATTGCACAACACGGGTGCACTTACCTACATGCAGGCAATACACACATAGACATAAAATAAAAATAATAAAAATAATTTTTAAAAAAGACTATCCTATGAAGGCTGGAGAGATGGCTCAGCAGTTAAGAGCACTGGCTGTTCTTGCAGAAGACCAGAGTTCGAATCCCAGCACCCACATGGCAGCTAACAACTGTCCATAACTCTAGTTCCAGAGGATCCGACAATCTCTTCTGTCTTCCACCAGCATTGCATGACACAGGTGCACTTACCTACATGCAGGCAGCACACTCACACATAAAATAGAAACAATAAAATTTTAAAAGAGTATTACATGCAATGTTGGGGATATACTTATATTTTGAGTTACCTGTTGTTTATCTGGGACACAACTATAGTTTTTTGGTTTTTTTTTTAAAGAGGTGGTCCATTATTCACCTGCCTACAAAGGCAGCATTTCCACCTCACAAGAGACATTCCTCGGTAATCATTTTTTAAGACAGAGTCTTCTTATATAGCCCCAACTGGCCTGGAATTCACTATGTAAACCAGGTTGACCTCAAACTCACAGAGATCTGCCTTCCTCTGCCTCCTGAGTTCTGGGATTAAAGCCATGCATCACCATGCCCCCACCAATCATTTTAGGGCTCAGGGATTCCTTAGCCCAGCATCTAGGGCTTTCACTTCTGTTCCTTGGGCCCCAGCTCCTCCTGGGATACAAGGTTCCAGCTGTGCTAATATGGACCAGAAGGCAGAAACTACAGTATAGCTGTGGAGAGCTGCATCCTGTCACGGCACAGCCTGGGGAGAAACAGGTGCTCCCAGATAAAAATCCCAAGGCTAAGGCTGATCTGTCTGCATTGAGTCCCTCACCAGGCCCATATGGGTTGCTTCCTTCTCTACCAGTGCCAGAGACGGAATTACAAAGACAGATACAACGTGGCTGGCCTTCAACAACTCAGGGCTTGGCCCTCAAGTTTTTGTCTTCTGAACCCTTTTCCACAAGAACCCTCTTGGCTGGCAGCCTCCAACCCCAGCTATTCAGAACCTCTGATATACAAGATCTTGTCCACAGTCCTTCACTCCATACCACTAATTCCAACCCAATAGAAGGGAAAAAGAAAGCAGTCACACAGAAGGCTTCAAGGTACTTATGTTGAATTACCCCAACTCTGTCCGCAAGCCAATGATCTAATACATTTTGTTGTTGTTACTTGAGTTGTGCTTATTTGTTGAGACAATGTATCTCAGAGTAGCCTCCAACTCTTGATCCTCCTGCTTCTGCCTCCCTAGTACTGAGATTATAGGCACGAGCCATCACATCTCATAATCCAATAAATCTTAATTCACTTTTCTCACATAGCACATATTTACTGGTGGGCTATCCTAATATGCTGCTCTATTGCTGTGATTAAACACTCTGACCAAAACCAACTTGGAGAAGAAAGGGTTTATTTGTCTTACATGTCCCAATCACAGTTCATCCTTGAAGGAAGCCAGGGCAGGAACTCAGGGAAGGAACCTGGAACCTGGAACCAGGAGCTGAAGCAGAGACCATGGCAAACTGCTGCTTACTGGCTCACTCCCATGGTTTTCTCAGCTACTTTTCTTATACAGCCCAGACCCACCTGCCCAGGAATGGTATCATCCACAATGGGCCAGGCCCTTCCACATCAATTAGTAATTAAGAAAATGCTTCACAGATATGGCCACAGGCCAATATGATGGAGGAAATTCCTCAATTGAGGTTTCCTCTTCCCAGGTGTGTCAAATTGACAACTGACGCTAGCCAGGTCTGAGCAAGGCTCTAGGACACAGGAATGAACAGGATGGTAAATACTTGCCCTGCTGGAAACAAGCTGGATGAGAAACAGCAATATATGATGAGGCTTATACTGGGAGAAGTAGAGATGCTATGACATAAGCAGGGGGCCCAGTCCAGCCTAGCAAGTCAGAGGTCTGGGTCAGAAAAGAGCTCTCTAAAGACTGGGAAAGAGTTGAGAGTCTCTGAGCAGATAGGGTTGTGGACCATGTTGGGGTTGTGGAACAGTGTTTTGAAGTTCTTGGGGCAATAGTAGGGCCCTGGGACCTTGGAAACAAGCAGACACATATGATATGATTTTGTTTATGTGAAGTGTTCACAATCTCTAAATCTATGGAGGGAAAATAGATTAATGATTGCCAGGACTGAGTAGAGGACTGTGTAGTGACTGTAATGGGTTTCTTTCGAGTGATAACAGTGTTGGGGAATTAGATGGTACCTAATGGTTGCACAGTCTTGTGAAGATACTAAAAACCAATGAATTTGAGACTTTAAAATGGTAAATTGGAGGCTGGGGGGATGGCTCAGTGGGTAAGAACACTTACTGTGCAATCATAAGAATTTGAGTTTGAATCCTCAGCCCCAATGTAAAAAGTCAGATGTGGCTATAACCCCAGCATGGGGGAAGTAGAAACAGGTGGATCCTGGGAGCTTACTGACTAGCCAGACTTGCTGAAACAGCAAACTTTGGGTTCAGTGAGGGACTATGACTCAAGGGAATAAGAGAGAATAATAGAGGACACCCAACATCCTCCTCTGACCTCCATATGGGCGTGCATCTGTACACATATACATGGCACACACAAAGTGATTAATTGATTTTTTTTTTTTTTGGTCTTTTTGAGACAGGGTCTCCCTGTAGCCCCAGGTGGCCTGGAACTCACTATGTAGACCAGACTGACCTTGAACTCACAGAGATTCCCCTGCTTCTGCCTCCAAAGTGCTGGGATTAAAGGCACACACCACCACATCCAGCCAGAACTGTTTGTAAATTATATCTTTGGGTTTTGAAAGAGAGGGTGTGGCTCTGAGGCCCACTGAACAACTAAATTGCACTCCCTTGGAATGGAAGGGCAAGCTGAGCTAAGCCAGATCATGCAGAGCTGCCCTCTTGCAGACTTGATTCTAAGAGCTATGGAAACCAGCAGGAGTTAATCCAGAGACCTGCACTTCAGGAAGCTCACATGGCTATTTCCAGAGGATGCATTACAGGAGCAACCAGTGAGAAGGCTGGTGCTGTTATCCAGGTGAGAAGCAGTGGCAGAAGGAAAAAGATGAAAAGTAGGGTTCAGGGAGAGACAGGAGTTCAGGGATTGTGGATGTAGAGGGAGGAATGAGAAGAGGGAGGAGCTTGGGGTGACTGAAGTGAATCGGACTGGGGTGAGGGTGCCAGAGTGAATGGGACTGGGAGCCACTTATTGGAATGGGGAGCATGAGGTGAGTGAAAGAAGCTGAGCCACAGTCAAATGGGGCCATCTGATTTTGAGACACCTGCAGGAAAGTGAAAGGAACTCATATCTGAGAGGAACCAAGGTCTTTGACCACCAAGGCTTTGAGAATGAGCAAGCTGCCCTGGGAGAATGAGGAATCCTGAGATGAGAGCCAGGCAGAGTCCTGGGGAGCGCCAGCACACGAGAAACCAGAAACCACGAGTCAACCAGAAGAAAAGGATGGACATGTGGAGTCTCAGGAGGGAATGTCTTAAGAGCATGGTGGGGGGAGCTCGGTGAGACACTACTGGAACTTGGGAAAGGATTCAGGGAGAGGTTTGGCACTAAAGCCCCTGAGAAGGACAGGTTCCACACTGCAGGACCAAAGAGAGGTAGGATAGATTGAAGAGAGCAAGTTGAGGAGGACAAAACTGATCTTGGAATGAATTTCTGAAGAAGTGATGTGGGGAGATTTTAAGTGGGGGCAGGCCTGAAGCAGGAGGGAAACAAATTTGTTGGAATTCTGAAGGGCTTGGGGAAGAGGTACCATATGAGCTGAAGTTTCTAAGGAAATAGGTAGAGTCAGAATTCACAGCCCCAAGTGCCCTGGCTTTGCATGTGGGGGTTGGGGGGGGGATCTTCTTCTGTAAATGAAGGACAAAGATAGGGACAGGGCTGAAGGGCATGCATGTGCGTGTGCATGTGTGTGCGTATGTGCGCATGTATGTGTTTGGGGGTAAACCCAGACATGAAGAAAAAGAATTTTCATGTGGTTTCTATTCTGACATTGAGGCAGAGGACAACATCGAATACCAAAGCTACAGGCAAAACTATGGGCCTGACCAAGCATACGTCAAAACCTGCTCAGAGAGAGAGGTGTTAAATTGCCAAGAATTTTGGGAACAAGTTGTTAAACACATCGTTCTAGTTTGCTTTGTGTTGCTGTGATAAAACACTGACCAAATCCACCTCAGGGAAGAAAGAGTTTATTTCAGTTTACAGATTAGAATCCATCATTGAGGGAGGCCAGGGCAGGAGCTCAAGCAAAAACCGGAAGGCAGGAACTGAAGCAGAGACCGTGAAGCAACACTGCTTACTGGCTTGCTTCCTCTGGCTAGCTCAGCTACCTTTTCTTTTTAAAAAAATATCTTATTTTATTCTATTTTATGTGTATAAGTGTTTGCCTGCATGCATGTGTGTAAGTGCACCTGTGTTGTGCAATACCCATGGAGGTCAGAAGAGGGAGTCAGATCCCCTGAACTGGAGTTACAGAAGGTTGTTAGCTGCCATGTGGGTGCTGGGAATCAAACCCAGGTCCTCTGCAAGAGCAGTCAGTGCTCTTAACTGCTGAGCCATCTCTCCAGCCCCTCAACTACCTTTGTTATACAGGCCAGGACCACCTGCCCAGGGATGGCACCACCCACAGTGGGCAGGGCCCTCCTTCATCAATTAGCAATCAAGACATGGCCACAGGCCAATCCCATGGAAGCAATCCCTCAGTTGAGATTTCTTCTTCCCAGACATCTCTAGTTTGTGTCGTTGATGCAAATCAGCTATGCAGCTATTGAAAATTAGAATAGATGCACATAAACATCTCCAATGCCTTTGTGATGATGGTGATACTAGGCAATGGGATTGATTGTGTCCAGTTTAAATTTTTAATTTTTGAGAATTTCATACATGAATACTGCATCATTTCTACCCCGTTCTCCCCCTCCAACTCCTGTGTCTTCCCAACCCCACTCCCTTTCAAGTTCATGACTTTCTATAATTATTGTTACACATATATTACATTATAACACACACACTCACACACACAAGCCTACTGAACCTACTTTAGTGTTGCTCTTATGTACATGTGTTTATGGCTGACCACACTGAATTGGATAACCCATCAGGGGATTCGTCCTTAGCAAAAAAAACAATTATCCCTGGCTCATTGATTGCTCTTCATCTGTGGGAAATGTCCCCTATCCTAGTTGGTATGTTGACTGGTGTTATCATTATGCAGAACTTTAGGCAACCTATTTCTGAGTTTTCATGGGTGCAGCATCTCCATCATGTCTAGAAGACGCTGTCTAGTATTGGTGCCCTGGTCCTCTGGCTCTTACGAATCTTTCTATCTCCCCTTTCACAATTTCCCCTGAGTTTAGGGGTTGCATTGTAAATGTACCAATTGGAGATGGGCACCCCATGGTCACTTATTCTGTGCATTTTGACCAGTTGTGGATCTCTGCAGTAGCCTCCATCTGCTGCAAAAAGAAGCTTCTTTGAGGAGGGGTGAGAACTACACTTGTCTGTGGATAGAAGGATAAATATTTAGAATATAATTAGAAAGTATATTGGCCCAGGAAAATGGCAGTAGTAGGTTCTCCTCTAGGGTCTGTGACCTCTCCAGCCATGAGCAGTTGTCTAGGTTTATAGCACCAGGCATGAATCCTCTTCTGAGTGAGCCTTATGCCCAATTAGACAGCTGTTGTTACCCCCCAAGATAAAAGTGCCACTATTGTACCATTGGGGATCTCTTGCTGGGCTGATCATTGTTGTGGTTCATAGGCTTTACAGCTGTAGGACTATTGATTGCTTTTCTCCCTTTGGCAGTTTTCATAGCACTTTCCTATACTAGTCCTCAGGGTGGAGGCATCCAGGTCGGTCCCACCTCAATTCCTCCAAGTCCTATGTCCAAAGTGTGTGGGGTCTTCAGAAACAGGATCTTACCTTCAATTTCTTGGAGGCAATCAAGGGCAATGGCAGTAGCCTATATTGTTTTGGGAGTCTCTTGGACACCCTCCCCCATCCCGCGACCAACAACTCAAAAGTGAGGTTTCCCAAGGCAGCGGGAATGGTAGAAATGAGACCAAGTCACACATGACAAACGGACCAGGCAGGGCTCCTTTACTGGGGCCTCAGCCTGAGCTAGTCAACTGCAGCTTCAGCCAAAGGGAAACAGCAGTGATGGAGAGGGGTCAGACTGCTGCAAACTTCACAATAGAGCAGCTAGAGCTCATTGATTTCCTGGGCTGAGCTAAAGTTTAATAATTGTCCCTTGGTCACGGGCATGGTTTCAAAGATGTTCTTCCTTCTCGTGTGTAACCATTCTGACCTTGAAGTTTGAAGGATAATGAATAGTGATTTAACCCAAGAACTGATGAATCCCTCCTGTGGCTGGCATCACCATCTTGCATGAATGTCCCGGCCTTGTGATTTTCTCTGGGCCTTATGATAAGGCTGAGGGACTCTAGGGGCTTGAGCTACTGAGAGAGCACAAATGTGGGGTAGAAGAAACATACCAGCCCCAGCAGGCAACAGGTTAAGTTAACCATGGATTATTATGGTATTGGACAAAACAGTTCTCAGCTGCTAGACATAGCCACATGCAGAGCTGAGTAGAATCTGGTCTAACTGTTAGGTCAGCAAAGGGGACAGACACAATGTGAAGACAGGGATGCCAAGCCTTTTATGTCATTTCAGTCTCCCATCAGATATCTGGAGATTTAAGTAACCTAGGCAACTGTTATCAGAACCCACACATCAGAGGTTTTTTCTCTAGCAAGCCAGTGGGAAGCTAATAATGTATTGTTCAACTCTGCGACCTCTAAAATTAGTGATTTTTAAGTCAACCCAGAGCAAATGCTGTGATTTTGCTAACAGATTAGTTGATGTCTGAGTTGAATCTAGTGATTTACCAAGGGCATGTATGAGACAAGGTTTTTCTTCAATAAAAACACCTTTGTCAGGGCTGGAGATAGGCTCAGTGGTTAAAAACACTTGCTATTCTTCCAGAGGACCTGAGTTCAAGTCCCAGTACCACATGGCACCTAACAACTGTCCATAACTCTAGTTCCAGGGGATCTGATGGCCTCTTCTGGCTTCTGCAAGTTTTTCATGACACAGGTGCACTTACATGCAGGCAATACACTCATATATAAAATAAAAATAATAGATAAAATATATTTTTTTAAAAAGCACCTTTGTCTTTGTCACTCCTATGCCATCCCAAACATTACTGCTTTTAGTGTGATCTAGTCATAGAAACTCTTTATCTTTAAATATTCTGGCCTTGGGACCTAATTTGGTGTTTTACGACAAAGTTTTTTAAAGTGTACTTTTAATAGGTAACATGGACTGGAGAGATGGCTCGGCAGTTAAGAACACTGACTGCTCTTGCAGAGGACCCAGGTTTGATTCCAAGCACCCACATGGCAGCTAACAACCATCCATAACTCCAGTTCTAGGGGATCCAACATCTTTCTCACCTCTGTAGGCATTGCACAACATGGGTTCACTTACATACATGCAGGCAATACATTCATACACATAAAATAAAAATAATAAATAAAATATTTTAATAGGTAATAGGTTAAGGGCTCTGAGTTTTTTCTACTTTTCGGACCGTTATGGTGGTTTCTACCTACCTCAATGGTACAAAAATAATTCAGGGAAAGAACAGTCTATCCAGAAAATGATGGTAGAGCAATTGAACCTCATCAAAATTTTTAAACTTTTGTTCTTGAAAGACCTTGTAGAAATGAGAAGAAAAGCTACAGACTGGGAAATAAACAGAGTGTAGGTCTGACAGAGGACTAGCTACCAGAGTTTATAAAGAGCCTTAAAACCCAGCAGTGAATAAACAATCCAGATGGAAAGTGGGCAAGGGACATGAACAGACTTCTCAGCGAAGATCTACAGATGGCAAAAAACTCATGGAAAGATGTTCAGCATTACTAGTCATCAGGAAAATGCGCAATGGCATGCTGCCACGCACACACTAGCTGAGCTAAAATAAAGAATAAGGAAAGCACCAAGTACTGGGGAGGGTGTGGGAAACTGGATCACTCACACTGCCACTAAAAATGCAAAATGGTACAGAGAGTTTGCACAAGTGTCACTTTCCTGTAACACTAAACATGTGACCCAGAAACTGCATCTTAGACCTTTGTCCAAAATATAAAACATTTTAATAGGTAACAGGTTAAATGTTCAGAGTTTTTTCTACTTTTTGGACCCTTATGGTCCAAGAATGGGAACATATGCTTGTGCAAAAGCCTACTTTAATTTAGTTATGCTGGTGTAGTGAAATGCCGCTGCTCATAAGAAACAACTCAGGCCATGTGTGGTGGCACACGCCTTTAATCCCAGCACTCAGGAGGCAGAGGCAGGCAGATCTCTGTGAGTTTGAGGCCAGCCTGGTTTCCATTAGAGAATCCAGGCCAGCTGTGGCTACAGGCCAGCTGTGGCTACAGGGAGACCTTGTCTCAAAAAGACCAAAAAAAAAAAAAAAAAAAAAAAAAAAAAAGAAAGAAAGGGAAAAAAAAAACCAACTCAGGTGCCTTCAATGAATTAATGGCTAAACAAGCTGTGGTTCATCCATATCATGGAATACTGTTCAACAAGAAACAGCAACAAAAGGCAGATAGAGGGGCTGGAGACATGACTCAGCAGTTAAGAGCACTGGCTGCTCTTGCAAAGGACCCAGGTTCGGTTCCCAGTACACACATGGTGACTAACAACTGTCTGTAGCTCCAGTTCTAGGGGGTCCAGAACTCTCTTCTGGCCTCCTTGGTCATGGCACTCATGTGGTATACTTCCATACACGTTGGCAAAACGCTCATACACATAAAAAATAAAATTAATTTCAAAAGGGTGATATAGACACCAACTTGGGCATCCAGAGTCTTATGCTAACTGAAAACAAAACAAAAAGCCAATATAGCATGTGATTTTGATTATATAGCATTACTGACATGGCACAATTATAGAAATGGAGAA
The DNA here is from genome assembly GCF_000622305.1 of Nannospalax galili. Classification (NCBI taxonomy): domain Eukaryota; kingdom Metazoa; phylum Chordata; class Mammalia; order Rodentia; family Spalacidae; genus Nannospalax; species Nannospalax galili. The sequence goes on along the minus strand of NW_008349073.1, from coordinate 2,152,838 downwards.
CAGATTCATGGTTTCCAGGCATCAGGGATGGAAAAAAGAAAGAGGGTCAGTGTGGTTTTGAAAGCACAAGAGGAGGATCCCTGTGGTGATAGAAACCTGCTACATCTTGACTCTCTGTGTCAGTGTCCTGATTATGATGATAGTGTACACGATGTTACCACTGAGGAAAAGCTGTATAGAGACTTAAGGTATCTTTACAGTTTGTTCTTATTGTCTGTTTTTTGAGATGGTCTCATACTGTAGTCCAGGATTGCCTGCAACTGACTATATATAGTCCAAGCTATCCTCAAACTCACAATAATCCTTCTGCCTCGGGGATTATAGGCATGAACCACCACTCCTTGCTCTTTGTATTATTTCTTACAACTCCACGTGGTTCTGAATTATCTCAAAGTTAAAAGTTTAATCAAAGATATAGTTTAAATGGGGATTTATATCATATGATTACATTTTATTTTTTACATATATTTATTAAAAGATTTTCCAAATACATTGTAAATAGTCCCATTTTCTTGTACTTTGCTTTAATTATGATTCCATTTATATAGCATACTTAGATGGCAAAATTACAGAAAGCAAACAGATAACTTGTTGGCAAGGATACAGGGTAACTGGAGGAAAGTAACTATAGCTATAAAAGTATAGCAGGAAGGATCCTTGTGGCAGAATCACTACTCCTGTGGCAGTCACACAAATCCATACATGTGAAGAGAATGCAAAGAACTACACACACACACACACACACACACACACCCTACATATACAAATAACTACATATAAAATGTGATATCTGAGCAAGGTGGATGGATTGCATCAATATCAGTTTCCTGGATGTGATATGGTCCTGATAAGATGTCACTAAGTCGGGCGTGGTCTTCAATCCCAGCACTTGGGAGGCAGAGGCAGGCAAATCTCTGAGTTCAAGGGCAGCCTGGTCTACATCGTGAATTCCATGTAAGCCAGGCTGGTCTCAGTCTCACCAAGATCAGCCTGCCTGTGCCTCCCGAGTGCTAAGATTAAAGGTGTGCACCCCTATACTCTGCTCAAATCAATATATTATTTTAATTAACCCTAAAAATGTATCACTTCCCAACTGTTTCACCGTATCAATTCTGTGTATCAATTCTGTTTAAGTTTACGTCCATTATAATATCTATGGTGGCTAACTGATATCATGTTGGAAGCTTGAAACAGGCCACAATGGGAGCATTTATACCAGGAGAATGGATAGACACAACTAACCAAGACTCTTTCCAGAGCCTGTTGTTAAATGTCTGCCAGCACACCATGGGGCCAGTCCACTAGTCAGAGTCTGAGGAGGCACAGTGGTCTTTGAGGACAGAAGCAGAATAGAAGAGGTTGTGGGAGTTGGTAGACAGTTGACTGGGTTGATGGTAGAGACTATGACTTCCTGGGGACCTAGCCTGCTCTGCTTAGCATTGTGTATCTTGGGGGGGGCACTTTGGGGAGGCTTTGTTAGATTTAGGTTAGGGGCTCCTTAAGCCTGCAGCAGCCTCTTTTTCAGTCTGCCTTCACAGTTGACTCTGTAACTCCCACTGCTATATGGAAATGGCAGGTATACTACTGACAGTCTGCCTGTGAACTTGCAACCCTCTCTTTCTCAAAAGTTGACCAACTCAGGCTCCTTGAGACTCTTAAGCAACCAAGGGCCACTGGTGGCTCATCCTGTGTGGTAGAGTCACATTAACTAAAGGACCAAATCTTTGTCCCTTCCCCTTCTGCCTGAGACTCAATCTGACTACAAGTACATGCTATAGGATACTCATCAACTACATGGCATGGGATGTACACCCCTGAAACCTGTAAAAGGAAACACCCACAGTGCCTTGTGGGTCTGACTCTCCTCAGTCTCCACCATGCTGCTGTCTATCTCCTAACGAATCTCTTACATAAGAAATAATAATAAATAAATAATATGTTGTTAATAAATCTCTTACCCAAGAGGACAACTCACACCAATGTTCCCCTTGAACCCTCAATCTGAGACATTGCAGGAGTTGAAATAGGATCTCATGTAGCCTGGGTTGGCCTCAAACTCACTGTACAGTCAAGGATGACCTTAAACTCGTAATCCATCTGCTTCTACCTCCCAAGTGCTAGGATTACAGGTGTACACCACCATATCTGGCATGCTTAGCATTATGGAAAGTATTTAGCTGTGTTTGTTGAATCTGGTATTTTGCTTGCAAGGGAAAGCCAATGGGGAGGAGTTTGTGGAGTTTAAGATACAACAGTGCTTGATGCTAGAATGTGGAAATCTGAGCTGAGAGAAACATGGAGGCGGGGCGGGTGGAGCACCAGGGACAGCATGGAGGTGACCACAAGCTGAGGGCCCCACAGGGCCTGAGCATCACGGGTGCTAAGCTAGAGAGATAGATAGAGGCTAGGGGTAGGGATCAGAAGCACAGTCACTAGGAAGTCTCCAGCTTGGCCTGGGAATGTGTTGAAGTGGAGGTGAGGATGAACTGTAGGAAAGGAGCCCTAAGGGTAAGATGAGGGATATGAGTCAGGATCCAGGATCTCTGGGTTTATTTCCAAGGAGGGTGGTGCCTCTTCTGGTTAGGACAGGAGTTGGGGTAGATGAGACCCTGGAAAATGGAAAAGAGGAATAGAGGAGGCAAAAAAGAGGGAGAGAAAGAAAGGTCGAAGAAAAACATTCATTCTTAGCAGAGGCATAAAAAGGAAATAAGCCAGGCGTGGTGGTGCACGCCTTTAATCCCAGCACTGGGAGGGGAGGCAGACAGATCTCTGTGAAATCAAGGCCAGCCTGCTCTACATAGCAAGTTCCAGGCCAGCTGGGGCTACAGGGAGACCTTGTCTCAAAAACAAAAAATTCTATGCAAGCTCAAACCAGACAAATTCCAGCATAAATATGGAGAAGTGGGTAAGAAATCCCAACCCAGCCTAGGGAACTTTTGGCAATTGATGGCTGCTGGGAGGAGGACAGTATCTTACAGGGATGGGACTCTTGGTGACCCAGTGAATGGGTCCACACATTGACACTGGGGGACACAAATCAGACTCTATAGGCATATACATACATATATATACACATATATATGCATGTTATATATACATATATATGTATGTATGTATGTATATAAATAAGTACATTAAATTGGGTCAGGGGCAGTGGGGGGAGTTTCAGATAGGGAAGGGGATCTAAATACCATCAAACTATATTGTATAAAAATCTCAAAAGTTCAATAAAAAAAAAGAAAAAAGGAAAGGAAACTAATGTGTAGAGCTGAAGGCAGTCTGGGGATACCATCAGTGATATTAAATGTCTCTATTTTAATCAAAAAGGCTAAAGGACTTAACTGAGAATATAAACCACTCTAGGGGCCAGACTAAATTCTGGCCTTTGTAATTCTTAAATTGTCATAAGAGCCTGAAATTATCAAACTGTTCAGAACATATCCCAAGTCACAGGACAAAGGTTACCTAAGAAAATGAAGAGTGACCAGGACAGTTGTGAGGTCCATGTTCTGATGCCAGGAAAGGAGGGAGGGTGACGTGAGACCAGGAAGATTAAAAAGATTTGGGGGAGACTTGGACAGATAAAAGATATTTTTTTTTACCAGCACAAAGGCTGCTAGGCAGGCAGCCATCGGCAGGCACCCAGGCACACTCTGGCACACGTAGGCAGGAACAGGCACACCAGCTGCATGGAGGTAGGCACACAGACCTCACAGGCAAACACACACAAGCAGGCTGGCAAAGGCAGAGGGCTCCAACCTCTGACCTCAAGGCCATATTTATACAGAATCACACAAAAGTGGCACTCTGCCACCAACAGTTATATAATAGATTACATCACTGTTTACTTTTGGGGTCCCCAGACATCCAGTGTCAGTCATTTTGTGCTGACCCACAACTCTCTAGATATTTAATGCTAGCCATCTCGGCCCACGCTGGATATCTATATCAGCACTATGTTGTCTAAACATAAACTAGCCCTTATCGCCCTTTGTTTCCTACAAGGCCCTCTCACTTCATGGGCACCAGCCCTGCTGACATCTCTTCACAGGTCCCAGTCATCAGTGGCTGTGGCAGTGGGACAGAGCTGGAGACACAGCTCTAGGCTAGACTTCTTTTCAGACATCTCTACTCAGGTGAAGCCAGGCTTACTGACTTCACTGAAGAAAAAAATTTTAGAATAAGCCAGTGTGAAGCAGAGTCAGAATTAAGAAGAGATTTTAGCCAAGCATGGTGGCTCACACCTGTGATCCCAGCACTGAGGCTGAGGTAGGCAGAACCCCAGGAGTTGAAGCCCACTTGGGCTGCATAATGAGTCCCAGATCAGCAGGCACAGAGTTAGACCATGTCTCAAATAAAAAAGCTGGGTGTGGAGGGAGGCAGAAGCCTGTGGTGGATCTCTCTGAGATCAAGGTAACCTGGTATATAGTGAGGTCCAGGTCAGCTGGGAAATTAGTGAGGCCTTAAGTGTGGTTTGTTGCCATTTTAGCATTCTTTTAAAAAAAAGTTTTACATTTATTTTCATTTTATGTGTATGAGTATTTTGCCTATATATATGTAAGTGCACCACATGCATGCAATGCCCACGGAGGCCAGAAGAGAGCACGGGATTCCCTGGAGCTGGAGTTAAAGACAGCTGTTAGCTGCCATGTGGGTGCTAGGAACCTAACCAGGGTCCTCTGCAAGAACAGTCAGTGCTCTTAACCACTGAGCCATCTCTCCATGCCCTCATTTAAACATTCTTATTTGGAATTATCTCTATATAAAAGGAATACTGCCTCTATGTAGGCAATATTCACAGCAAATTTTGGCAGTTGCTGGAATTCTTGACTCTTAGTTAGACAGAAGCTTCAACCAGACTCCAAAGTGGGGTTAGTTCCTTTCCTCTCCCATGTGCTCTTCATTTTCCCTGTTTTCTAGTCAGCCTTGGCTGTTCTCTGAACTAGTGGGGAGGAGGAAGATCCCCAAGCAAAACAGGTCTGAACCAAAAGGCAGGAGACCAAACCAAATCTCGGATCTCACAATAGTCCTCCAAAGACCCAGATGAGGACCCAAGAAATTCATTTACTTATACCTAAGATGTACAAGAATCAGGTAGGCATGGTGGCTCACGATTTTAGTCCCAGAACTCAGAAGGCACAGGCAGGTGAATCCAGAGTTCAAGACCAGCTTGATCTACATAGGAAATTCCAGGCCAGTCAGAGCTACATAGTGAGACCCTGTCTCAAAAAAAGAAAGATGAAGAAAAAGAATCATGGAAGTTCTTTCATGTTGTAGAAACTGTATCATTCTTCCCCCAAAGTGGACTTGCTCACTGTCTCACATGCAGTAGGTATTTATAGACTTAACTGCTGTTTTTATAGAGCTCCCCATGCAACCAGATTCTAAACTCAAGATGGAGAAAGGAGGAGGTATTAGCACAATTCATTCTCTAGCCTTCCAGCTCTGACTGGATGGTTTTCTAAAATTTCTTGGTGGAAGACAGGTAAGAGAGCCTTCCTTTCCTCCTCAATGACTCCAGCTCCCCCAGCCTACCCTAGCTGGCAGATCAAAGCAGCCAGCCATGCACACAGTCACTGCCCCGTTACCACAGGGGCTCCTCAGCACCAGGATTAGTCATGCACATTCCCATCAGATGGCCTCCTTTGGAGGACAGACTGCTGTTGTGTCCAGTGTAAAACTCAGCACCTTTGAGTTCAGAGAGGCCCCAGGGTGACACCACAGGGCCAGAGGTGGGCCTGGGCCCATCACCTTCCAGCAGTCCACAACAAAGCTGGGTTGAAGTCACAGCAAGTCACCCTCTTCCCCTCACTTGCTTGGCCATTGATCCCTTTGGACAAACACCTGCCCCATCATTTCCCCTCAGAAAGCTTGTGCCAAATCACTTTCTGGTTCTGTAGGTAGAGGTGGGGCATGGAAAATTCCACAGACTACACTGTGAAAAGCACTCTGATTTGGGAGCAAAGGAGGGGTGGAGGGAGAGGAAATGATTCAGAAACAGCTGAACTTTGAAAAAATGGAAGAAAAATCTCTTAGGCACTGCAGAAAAGTGCATTTTTAAATGAAGCTGTGCCAAGGGACTGAAAAATTGCTTATGAGCAGAGGCCATCAGCTGAGGGAGCAGTAAACTGACAGGGCACAGAGAACTGCTGGAAGGACGGTTTGTTCAGACACGGCAAAGGAGACTCAGAGCATGTGATCAATCACCCACTTTGCAAGAGGCCCCTGAATGATAGGACCACTAAAGACGATGGATTTCCAACAGCCATAAAGTACAGCCACTAAGTGTCTGGAAACTAAGTACTAAGACAGTAAATATTAGAGGTACTCTTTCCCACTGAAATTAAATATTTCAGATACTAAAATTACAGGGATTAAATAACACAGAAATTAAATAGTTCTGATACCAAACATCATAGGCTCTAAATAACAGTGAAACTAAATATTCCAGATATGAAATACTATGTACTATGAATATTACAGCCACTGAGTCTTATAGCCACTAATACTATAGTAACTGAACTCTACATCTCAGGCATAAAATGCTAGTGTTGTTACTCTAATAGACTAGGCCGATGGAAAATCAAGAATGTTTATTAATAGAATAATAGTCTTAGGCCCCTGAATTCCCCTCTTGGGTCCACTGTCTGGGTTCAAAGTAGAATATCAGGAGCCTGGTGGCCAGTGAGAACTGAAAGAAAGGGGAAGGAGAAAGGCACTAATTCACTTTCACAAGAAACTAGAAAGAGAGGAGAGGGGCCTCTGCTAAGAGGACCCAGCAAGGTTTCCTCTGAGTGTGCGTCCTCTGCTGGGGACTGGCAGCAACAGTCTCACAGCCCTAGGCAGAGATTGTGCCAAGAAGGAACCTTCTAGTTAAGTGTGATGCTATAATCCCAGGACTCAGGAGGCTAAAACAGGAGGATCACAAGTTCAAGAGCAGCATAGGCTACAAAATGTGTCAAAAAGCCACACATAGTGACATCCCCTTTAGTCCCAGCACTCAAGAGGCAAAGGCAGGTAGACGTCTGTGAGATGGAGGCCAGCCTGGTCTACATAGTGAATTCCAGGCCAGCTGGGGCTACAGGGAGACCCTGTCTCAAAACAAACAAACAAACAAACAAACAAACAAGGTGTAGAAAAACAAGGCCTAGGGATGTAACAAAGTGGTAGAGCACTTGCCTAGCATGCACAGGGGATAAGGGAGAGGGAAGACTATTCTAGTTTGCTTCTCTGTTGCTGTGATAAAACACTGACCAAAACCAACTGGGGAAAGGGGGGTATTTGGCTTAGAGATTACAGTCCATCACTGAGGGAATTCAAGGCAGGAAATCAAGTCAGGTTCCTTGGAACAGAAACAAAGACCACAGGAAATGCTGCTTACTCACTGGTTCCCCCTGGCTTGCTCAGCTACCTTTCTTATACAGCTCAGGCCCACCTGTCCAGGGATGGCACCACCCACAGTGGGCTGGGCCCTCCTACATCAATTGGCCATTAAGAAAATGCCCTAACAGACATGCGCACAGGCCAATGTGATGAAGGAAACCCTCAATTGAGATTCCCTCTTCCCAGCTATGTCAGGTTGACAACCAAGATTAACCACCACAGAAATCCTTCCTAAAATGTGACTTTCAACAATTTATTTCTCATGACTTTTCATGATAAGTCAAGAAATGGACAAGTGCTGCTCTATACAACCTTGCCGAAGAGTCATTTGCTGCATCCAGCCTTGGCCAGGTGAAAGGTTCCTTTCCCATGCCCAGCACCTTGTTGCTTTCCCACATGGTCTTCTCCATATACCTAGCTCAGGCTCCTCACAGCATGGTCTTAAGATACCTGAACTTCTTCATTGAAGTGGCCTCTAAGAATGTGTGTTCTAAAAGTCAAAGGCAAATACCGTCCATCTTCCAAGTCCCCACCTCAAAAATTACACAAAGTCTGGGACTAGAGAGATAAGTCAATGACTGAGAGCACTGGCTGCTCTTGCAGAGTACTGGGTTTGGTTCCCAGCACCCATGTGGCAGCTAACAACCATCTGTAACTCCAGTTCCAGGGAAACTTGTGCCCTCTTCTGGCCTCCACAGGCATTGCACACATGTGGTGCACTTACATACATTCAGGCAAAACACTCATACATATAATAAATATTATTTTTTACATTATACAAAGTCACTTCTGCCACATTTTATAAACTAAAAGAAGTCACAGAACCATCTCAGACTTAATTAAGAAAAGTAGAGACAGCCTCCATCTTCAAGTAGAAGGAAAGAATAGAAAAGAACCTCTGGCCAGCTTTAATCCAAGATATGTGTACAGTAAATGCTATAGCACCACACCCAGAGTCTCCTTCAGGATAGACACATTCTCCGAAGGAGTGTTGGCTGCCCACAGCTGGATCTTTATCCAGGAATGCCTTCACTCTTACAGGAGAACCGTTCTTGGAGAGAATAGAGCTAGCCCCCTTAAGTCAACTTATGACAATTTACAGGAACTCTGAAGAGCCCATCCCAGCTCTGGAGTTCTCCATGTCAGTCACAGCTGACAGCTGCATTGACATTCAACTTTTGCCTCCTCACCTTCCTGCAGAATTTCCTCCCAAGGGTCCTCTCCAGTCCCTTCCTGTACTTGGACCTCTGCTCCTAAGTGTTCCTAAGAGGAGCCTGACCTCAGCCACAGGCCTGAGCCATGATGGGCTCAGAGAGGGCAAGGAGACATGAGGAACAGAACTGAGCCTCTGACAGGCAGCAAAACACATAAAGGTGAAATTCAAAGAAGAGGGCTGGGTCTTGATGAAGTGGGTAGAGTTGGAGTATCAGGCAGCTGAGGTAAAATCCAGGTAAACACTTGCTTATGTAAGCTGCTGGTGTTAACGGTTAGGAAGCTGTCTCCAATTGTCATCATTATAAATACAAAACATTGCAATGTATGTCTTGATATTTATATTCTTTTACCCACAATTCTGATCACTTCTTTTAGGACAGATTTTGAACAGCAAAGTGAATTGAAGAATGTGACATTATTAAGACTGTTGGGATGCTTCAAGTCCCCCCCCATTTTATACCACTTTTACACGGTATTCTCCACCAGCCAAATTCCTTCAATTTACAAGAGGCCTGACTTAGGTAAGGTCATTGATTCAGCTGGAGAGTTAATTATTCATTTGAATTGGTTTGTGCAAAAGGCCCCAGAGAGTCCGCAAGAATAAATTGAAAAGCTATTAGAACTAACAGGAGAATTTAATAAAGTAGCTGGATGCAAAATCCAATAGCTTCCTCATCAACTAGCAACAACCAATTAGAAAATATAATGGGGGTGAGCAGGTGGAGGGGCAGCGATAGCAACAATAATAAAAATACCAGAAATTCACTGTCCAACAAAGTAGGAAACACATATCTTGAATTTTTTTTAACTTTGAAACCTCATGGCATAATTAGGTGGAAAAGCATGCCATGTTCCTGCACAGGGAGATGGAATGAATGAAGAGTTAACACAGTTCAATTAAAGACCACAAGAATTGTTGTTTTGTTATTAAGCATGCCAGAGTTTTTCTAAGTTGACTCAGAAGAAACACATAGGTGGGGATAGTTGAGAAAAAAATTAAAGGTGAATAAGACGGAATTTTGCCTTATTGGATATTAAATACAACCAAGCAGAGATAATTAAAATAGTATAGCTATGATTCAAGATTCAGTGGACACATCACCTATTAGTGGGTGATGCCTAACTACAGAAGCCAGAGCTTGAGCATGTAGAGTCAGAGGAGATAGTGTTACAGGCCTGTGAGGCAGTGTTTCATTAAGTGACTAATGCCAATTGGTTAATGATTGGGGAAATGCATCCTTCCCTTCTCTCATACCAGAAGCCCAAATGAGTAAATTCTGAGTAGATGAAAGAGCTTCGGGTTATTATAGGTGGGACCATGTCATCCCCCTAACAGGACGTGTTGGAGTCCTAACTCAGCACCTCAGGATGGGACCTTATTTGGAGCACGGTCTTTGCAGATGTAGTAAGTTAAACTAAGATGAGGTCATCCCAGATTACATATGATTGACGTCACTTTAGGAAAGAGGGAATGTTGGGTTAGGGATATAGTAGCGTGCTTAACATACATGAAGCTTTGGGTTCAATCTCCAAGACCACGTAAACCAGGCTTGGTGGTATACTTGGGAGGTAGAAGCAGGATAATTAGAAGTTCAAGATCGTCCTTGATTACATTGTAAGCCTGAAGCCAGCCTGGGATACATGAGACTGTCTCAAAAACAAAGTCTTGTCCGACAACAGGGGAATCATAGCACATCTACGTAATATGAGATTATACAACATTGAAGGTGGTGATTTTACTGTGTTGAACACCATGAGAAATATCTACAATGAATATATATATAT
>NW_008349073.1:2136226-2142378 GCF_000622305.1 Nannospalax galili | reverse complement strand
ACCAAATTTTGCAAAATGCATACCTACAAGGAAAGAAGGGCTTAAAACAAGCCACATTTCCCCCCCTCTGGATATAGGATGGTTTTGTTATTCTGATAAAACACACAAAACTCACCATTGTGATCATTTTAATTGTGTAATTCAGCGGGACACGTAGACTCGCAATATTGTTTGTTACTACCATGATTTTCTAGAATATTTTTTTACCTTCCATAACCTTTTCATCTACTGATATTGACTCTGTATCCATTAAGCAATGATCCCTCAGTCCCGCTAACCCTCAGCCCCCAGTAACCTCCATAAATTGTTCCTCCTTTCTCTACAATCTATGCTGGGTATTTTGTATGAGTGGAATCGTACATTTTCCTTATGGTTCTGGCTCTTTTCACTTGCACGCTTTCATGGTCTGTATTGAGCAAGTATCAGAATTTTATTCATCTTCATAGCTGAATGATGTTTCATTTTGTGTAGGCACATACAGCACCTTATTCATCCACCCATCAATGGACATTTAGATTGTTTCTTCCTCTTGTCTATTACACACTGATTAGTTAATGTTGAAGTCCCTGCTTTCAATTCATCTTTTAAACTATTAAAAGTTTTAATAAAATTATTTTATGTATATGAGTGTCTTGCTTGCATGTGTATAAATGCACCCGTGTCATGCAATGCCTGAGGAAGTCAGAAGAGGGTGTTGGATCCCCTGGAACTGGAGTTGTGGATGGTTGTTAGCCACCATGTGGGTGCTGGGAACCAAACCCCAGTCCTCTGCAAAAGCAGTCAGTGCTCTTAACCACTGAGCCATCTCTCCAGGCCCCTGCTTTCAATTCTTTTGGTTATATACAAAGAAGGAGAACTGTTGGAACATATTGTCACTGTTTAAAATTTTTCAGAATGGTTAGTTTACTAAAAATAATTTTTCAGACTGGAGAGATGGCTCAGCAGTTAAGAACTCTGACTGCTCTTGCAGAGGACCCAGGTTTGATTCCCAGCTGCATAGGTAGCTAACAACATCTGTAACTCCAGTTCCAGGAGATCCAACACCCTCTTCTGACCTCTGTGGTGCACTTACATACATGCAGACAATACGCTTAGACACACAAAATAAAAATAATAGTATTTAAATGTTTTTCTTTTGCACTTTTCAATATTCTCTATTGAACATATTAGGAAAAAATATATAATCAGAAAAATTGAACACCTTTATTTCCAAATGCCTATTTACTTTTTAAAATTTTTATCTTTTTGGTGTGTGTGTGTGTGTGTGTGTGTGTGTGTGTGTGTTGTTAGTTTGGTTTTTGAGACAGGATCTCCTTCTAGCCCCAGCTGGCCTAGAACTCACTATGTAGATAGACCAGGCTCCACCTGCCTCCCATTGGCTGGATTAAAGGAGGGTGCCAGGCTGGGGCTGTTTGATTTGAAACAAGATCCTCTTATGAAGTCCTGACTGGTCTAGAACATACCACACAGACCAGGCTGGGCTCAAACCTGCAACAATGCTTTTGCCTCTGTCTCCTGAGTTTCAGAATTACAGGTATGCCTCACCATGGCTGGAAAAAGAAGTTTTTAAATGTACTTGGGATTTGTTTGTATTAGTCACTTTTCTATTGCTGTGATACAAACACTGACCAAAACAACTTATAAAAGAGTTTATTTGAGCTTACGGTTCCAGGGGAATTATAGCCCGTTTTGGTGGGGAGCTATGGTGGCTGGAGCAGGAGCAGCAGAAGTTAAGCTCTCACATCATCAAGCAGGCACAAGAAGTAAGAGAGCAACTTGAGATCCAGCAAGGCTTAAGAACTCTCTAAGTCCACCCTCAGTGACATGCTTCCTTCAGGATAGCCACACCTTCTAATACCTCCCAAAACAGCACCACCAACTGGGGACAAAATGTCCAAATACTTGGAGCCTATGGGGGACATTTTCATTCAAACCACCACAGTTTGATTAGGTAAGAAGATAGAGAAAACTGTATCTTTTAAAAATATTTATTTATTCATTTGGGGTTTGAGACAGGGTTTCCCTGTAGCCTCAGCTGGCCAGGAATTCTCTGCATAGACCAGGCTGGCCTCAGTCTAAGAGATCCACCTGCCTCTAGAGTGCTGGGATTAAAGGCATGCACCACAGTGCCTGGCAAGATTGTGTGTGTGTGTGTGTGTGTGTGTGTGTGTGTGTGTATGTGTCTGTGTCTGTATCTGTTTCTGTGTCTGTGGGTATATACATGTGAGTACTGGTGCCTGAGGAGGCCAGAAGAAGACATCAGATCTTCTGGAGTTATAAGTGGTCATGTGACACCCAACATGCATGCTGGAAACCAGACTCAGGTCCTCTTGCAAGAGCAGTACCCCCTCTTGTCTTCTGAGTCATCTTTCCAGCTCCACAACTGTGTCTTTTAAAAGAAGAGTTTATTACCCAAGAAGAACAACCACGCAGGACCACAGGAGGCAGATAGAGAAAGGGGAAGGCACAAGCCAGAGTCTTCTATTGTGGTTTCCATGATCAAAGCAGGGCTAGCACACCTCAGACTGACTAGCTGGAATAATTCCAGCAGGCTCTGGATGGACTGGTAGGTAGCTCATAGTTGTCTAGTACCTCACCTTGAGGTGATTTGGGGCAGGGAAGAGTTAGATAAAGGTGATTGAGGATCTGAACTGTGTATTGATTTCTGCATATGAAAGGCACACTCCTAGGTCTCTGAAGGTATTAGCGAGCCTTGGAGGACTTGTCTCCCCAGGATCAGCAAGGTTACCAGATGTCAAAGCACCATACTTGTGCAGGTCATTCTTTGCAGCAGTTTCTAATAGCAAAGGTTGGAAACTGTGGTGGTTGGTATTGTCAAACTGACAAAATCTAGGATTAGCTGGAGATGAGCCTCTAAGCATGTCCATGAAGGGTTTCCTTAACTGGGTTAACTGAGGTGGGAAGACCCATGCTGATGCTGGCAGCACCATTTCATGGGCTGGGCCCTGGACTGAATGAGGAGAGAGCCGAGTGCTAGCATGCATGCATGCATTCACTGTCTCGCTGTTGACTGTGGATGCAGTGTGACCAGCCACTTCAAGTTCCTGCTGCCTCGACTTCCCACAATGATGGGACTATAACTCGGAATCATGAACTAAAGAAATCTTTACGTCCTTAAGTTGCTTTGGTCAGGGTATTTTATCACAATAAGTGGAAAAGAAGCTGAGAACCAAGGAAATTACAGCATATAAGGAGCTGGTTAAGTGACAGTATACAATAACAATCAAGTGTTATGTAGCCATGGAAAAGAATGGAGCAGTCACTAAGAGATGCCATTAAAAGGAAAAAATACAAACTCAAATATCCTCTACTCCATGCATTGATGTGTATGACTGCACAGACGACCTCTGGAAGGACAGACAAGAAACTCTAACAGGAGAAGGGAACACAGTAGCTGAGGACCCAGGCTGAAGTCATAGCTGAGGAAAAGACAAATAGTCATTGTCTTTTCCCTTCTTTTGGATGGGAGATAAGTCATAGAATATAGAACCTGTGTACCTTAGGCAAGTGCACTACCAATGAACTACAACCCCAGCCGGTATCTTTTCAATTTGGTGCCATGTAAGTGCTTATTTCAGAAAAAAGAAAGAAAAAAAAATATAGTATTTTTAAGAAAAGGAAATATTAGGAGCTAGAGAAATGGCTCAGAAGTTAAGAACACTGCTTACTGCTCTTTCAGATTAAGAGAGTTTGGTTCCCAGCACACACATGGCAGCTAACAACCATCTGTAAGCTCAGTTCCAAGGGACCTGATGCCTTCTTCTGGCCTCCACCAAGCACTGCATGCTCATGATATACCTATGTACATGCAAGACAAAACACTCACACACATAAAATAAAAATAAATCTTTTTTTTAATTTAAAGGAATGGAAAAATTAAAAAGATGAGATGCCTTGCTGTTCGAATTATGTGAACTGAGATTCCCATACCTGTGTTAAAGATTCTACAAGGATGATTAACTGATCAGAATTTCCATGAGGTGGTGAGATGACTCCATGGGTAAAGGCATTTTCCATTAACCCTGAAGACCTGAGCTGGATCCCCAGAATCTAAAAGGTGGAAAGCAGCCCAACTCCTGCAAGTTGTGTGACCACCACGTGTGCTGTGGCACACATACACAGTGAATGTTTTATTTTTGTTTTGTTTTTTTAAATAGAACTTTGGGCTGGAGAGATGGATGACTCAGAGGTTAAGAGTACTTGCTACTGTTCTAGAGGACCCAGGTTTGGTTCCCAGCACCCACATGGTGGTTCCTGCATGCATGTGCTGCACATATATACACTTCGGTATACACATGCACATAAAATTAATAATTTCTTTAAAAAATGAACTTCCATGATGGTAGAGAATTAAAATGTTACAGGTCTGGATCCTAATTATCTTTGGATATCTTGGCCCCCTTAATTTATCACCCACTTGTGTGTTTGACCTAGCATCCTTGTGACCATTAGGTGCATCGTGTGCAATATACTAACAGACCACTAACTTCTACCAACCTGAAGGCCAGGAATATTATCAAATAGCCTCTGAGGCCCATAGCAGAGATTTCTCAGCATTGCTGTAACCCACCTATTTTATGTTCCTAGTAATATATATGTTTTTAAAAATATTTTTATGTGTGTATTGCCTGTAAGTGAGTGCACCCATGTCATACAATGCCCACAGAGAGATCAGAAGAGGCTGTCGGATCCCCTGGGACTGGAGTTACGGACAGTTGTTAGCTGCCATGTGGGTGCTGGGATTCAAACCAGGTCTTCTGCAAGAACAGCCAGTGTTCTTAACTGCTGAGCCACCTCCCCAGCCCCCCTAGTAATATATTTTTAGTGCCTTGATTTATGGCTTTCTTTCGTTCTGTAACTATAAAAACACCATAAAATTATTATCACATTGGACCATGGTATTTGGGGTAACCTAAATCTGCATGCCCAGGCCATAGTAATTAATATTTGACTGGAGAATAAATTCTCTTCTTGAGATGAGAGCTGTGTTTTTGCATTGACAGTATTTGGTTCTCAACATGGTGCCTCAAGGATGATCCACTTTCACCAGAGGAGTCATCTGAATTGGTGTCAGGTACCAGCCAGGGTACCCAAATCTTCAACATTGCCTCCTTGGGTGGATGTTGGTGAATTCTTTCTGGGGTTTGGACCTGCCCTGGTGTAGTCCACAGTCCACTGGTTTGTTCCGGCTGGTTATTTGAACCTTATTTTGTTTAGATGTCATATTCTTTTATTTTGTTTTCAGAGCATTTAAGATATCCTGTTTTGTTTCCAGAACAGTTGGTTTATTTTTGTTTTCAAATTTTTCATTCATTTCCTACATTCAGCCTTTTTCTCCTGCCACTCCTCTAATATATAATTATGCATTTTTCTATGACCTCCCTTGCTTATTGCAATTTTGACACTTTTAGTTTAGTGATTCTCTGAGCACTTGATCACAAAGACACTGAAGATAAGAGGAGGCACTTGTCCCCTCCAGCCCAACAGGGTGGAGGTGTGAGGGGACACTCCATGGTACACAGTTGCCTCATAGGGAATACCAACAAAATACACCTCTTTCCTGAGCTGGAAAGAATTTTATCAGCCCAGCTGGGAAGACAGACCCAGTGTCTTGAGCCACCAGTAATGTGCAGGACAGGCTTGGGACACAGTAGGAAGAACTGAACTCCAAGTGAAAGCCAAGGAAGTTACTCCTAAAAGCTGCACATAAATCTGACCCCAAAACACAGATCCGTAGGTGGCATAGAAAAGCCTGGAATTCTCAAGAGAGGATGGAAAACAGAGGTTCAAGGAAGGAAAGTTCAGAGAAAAACCACCCTTTGTTATTCTACCTGGATTTATGCTGATAACTGTGTTACTTCAACTTTCAGGTATTTGGAAAATGGGGGAAATCTAAGTAAAGAAAACTGTTTTACATTTCCCTCAGTAGGAAACATTTTACAGCATTAAACAGGGTTTTTGCATGCTAAACTAGAAGTCTGAGGCAATAGGATTTAAAGATCATGAATGGTCAAGTGGAATTTAAAAGCATCTAAAAAATTGATGAAATTAGTAATTTATAAAAAAAAAAGGAACTAGAACTACAACTAGATCTAATTAGAAACTATATATAAATTAAAAAGAAATATTAA
>NW_008349073.1:2125256-2136132 GCF_000622305.1 Nannospalax galili | reverse complement strand
AAAGGAGCCATCACGTAAGAAAAAGAGATCTAAAAACTACAAATTTTTTTGACAAAAAAAATTTTGGAACCTTAGAGAGAAATAGAAATGCTTCTAGACGGAAAACAGCTTTTAGATTGTTTTGTCCTATGGTTACGGGATTGTTCCAAAATAAAAAATGGATGAGTACAAAACTAAAACATTAAGGTATGTCACTAAGAAGGCTGCGAATGTTAAAACTTAAATAAGAATGGCATGAGTTTGACTAAGCTGGCCACAACTAAAGGTTATTCAAATTCCTAAGGTCACGCTGGACACGGTGGTGCACACCTCTAATCCCAGCACTCAGGAGGCAGAAGCAGATGGATCTCTGTGAGATTGAGGCCAGCTTGGTCTACAAAATGAGTTCCAGGTGGGCTTGGGCTAGGGAGACCCTGTCAAAAAAAAAGCAAAGCAAAAAATGAAAACAAACAAAAAATTTCTAAGACCAAAATCCACACTCTGTTTTAGAACTGGTGTCTGATTTTCTATTTACAGTAAGCTTTTCTTTTTCTGTTGTTTGCTTGTTTTTGTTTTTGTTTTTTTGAGACAAAGTCCCCCTGTAGCTTATGCCTGGCTACAACAATAAGGTTTTCTTAAAATATTGATCTAGTGTATAGCCTGGAATGGCGGTGCAGGCCTTTAATCTGTGAATTGGAGGCCAACCTGCTCTACATAGTGAGTTCAAGGCTATCCAGGGCTACCTAGTGAGGCCCTGTCTTTAAAAAAAAAAGAGATCTGTCCTTAGTAACATACACAGAAAAAATGGCTTAGGGAACAAGGATTTTATGTTGCAGCCTTTTACTGATTAAGTCATTTAATGTGATAGTTGTATTTTATCCAAATGCTGCTTATATGTTTTCCCACTGGGTTAAAGCCTTCAGTTGCTGAACAGCCATGGACTTAGTGGTAGGAAAATTTTTATTTTAAAAATTATTCCTATGTAGGGTATTCCTGGTAAATTACATGTAATCATGAAACTTATTTTAGTGGATAAATATTTAAATATATTTATATTTATATGATCTTCAGTTCTTTGACTGTTAAATGAACAAATGACAAAAATTGTCAAAACTAACATGTTAGGAATTCCATAGTAAAAACACTCTTAGTTCCTCTAACTCTGATTATGTGTATATATATGTGGGGGAGGGGGGTAATATGTCTCTGATTTCCTCAGAAACCAGGCTTTCCTTGTTAGAGATTGGCAGAGACTGAGAAGCACATTTAGTGCCTCTTCTTTTCCGTAACTGTTCCACAGGAAGTTCAAGCTGGAGGTGCGATGTGGACACAATTCCAAGGACTATACCGGCCCCTCCCACCAGAAGCTCTATCTCCCAACTCCTCTCACCCTCCTTTAGGAGCACTACTGTGGGCTCTTCACAGCCCTGGAGGAGCACTGGCTTGGAGAAATATCTCAGTTCACACTAGAAGTGTGAATGTAGGCACACTTGCCTTCAACCTGACTTTCTGACCAATGTTCTTGCTAGAAGCATCCATTACCTGTCTGACCCTGTGGGGAGATCAGGTCAAGATGCTGATGCCCCTAAAACCTTGTCCACAATATCTGAATTCAGCATGAGCTCACTAAAAGGCAGTGGCTAATCACATGTCTTGCTTTGGCAAAGAAGGCTGTTCCCTTGCAGCAAAATTGGCAAGTGGGTTCTGTCTCATATGCCAACTTCAAGTGTTGGGTGTGGTTGGCTAGACTGCTGTGTTGAAAGGCTGCCGGCTGGGCTGGGTACAGGGAACATGGGGATGGTTAGCAATACCTCTCAGAGCACTTCACCCCAAGGCTTGCTCATATTGCACAGACAGTACCTCATATAGGTCACACATGGGGACAACATGCTCCCATCTCCCAACAGTGGCCTGGGAAGCAGAGCCTCCCTTGAGTGTTCTGGACTCCCTGTAGAGGCTAGAGGTAGGGCCAGCAATACCTCCTGCTATAGCTTTCGAAGGAATCTGGCTGTTCATTCCTGAGAGTGGGCCCTCCCCAATGAACCATAAGATGGTGGACATCCCCCTGGCTGGTTATCCTCTCCATCCCTATTCCTGTGAATTCACTCGGGGCATTGGAAGCCAAGAGCATCAAAGACTCTTCTTCCAAGCTCCTCACACGTGCACTCAACCTCACTATTTCCAGCGTCTTTAATACTGACCGTTTCACTCAGCGCTTGCTAACAACTTGTCAAGTTGGACTTTACTACCTCTAGCTCACAGACAACAAAAAGAAGACTGGTGGATCTAGGGGATGAGTCCAACACTCTGACCTCTGCCTTTTTCTTTTTAACTTAGATTTTTATTAGCATTGCTTAAAAAATAAATAACATGATTACAATGAAAAACTCTGTATAGGCTGGAGAATTTTCAAGAGGAATGAATGCCAAACTCACATTACAGCAACAGTGAGAAATTTCACAGTATTGTTGAAGCTTGCTAGTAGTTTTGTCAGTAAATAATACTCAAAAATTATAGCAGACATATAGAATTGCAAATTTACATTCTAAAATATAATTACATATTTTAGTTTGAGAGTTACAACAGTTTAGTTATTAAAGTACTTAAAAAATTTTTTTAACTTCCAAGACTATGATTCTTACCTCTAGAAGTTCAATTAGGTGTGTTGTATTTTCTGTAGGGCACAAGGTGAAGGTGCACTGGAGCAGAAGAGCTATAGAAAAATGATGGAAAACCTTTTGGTGCCTGAGAATGGGAAAGGTCCAATGTCAAGGCCTAGATGTTCGGGACCACATGTGAAGTTAAGACCATACCTGGCCAGAAAGGGAGACCGGAGGTCCATTCTAGAGAATCAGTCCTCCCAAGACGGACTCTGCAAAAGACAGAAACCTCCCCTGTCCCCAGGATAAGCTTAATACAGAGGCAAAGCCACTGCCGCGCACAACCTCCCTGACTCTTGGCTTTCACCTGTTTCCCCACCACAGCATCTTGTGGGAAGAGGGCTGCAAAGGTAGGCAGGGGTTGTTTCAGATCCAGGAAGTGCAAGACCAGCAGCCCCTTCCCTCCCTGCCTGTCAGCACCGAACTGGCTTTTTCTTGCTGGGAGAACTTGGGGATGGCACTGGGGAAACTGGTCCTTTCCTTTCCCTTTCTTGTTGCTGACCTTTCTGGAGCAGCTCAATCTGCTCAAGGCCCCCCTAGGAAAGGACACAGATCCTGGTTGAGACTCAGAGTCACTAAAAGGCTTAAATCCCAAGTCTTTGGCAGGCTCCTGAGAGCACACATGAGCCCAGTCCTGGTCCAAGATGTGGCTCTCCAACCTGTTCATGCTCCTGAGATGACTGGGTGCCCAGCCTCTGCTGGGGCTTCCCAATAATACTGCACTGATTTTAAGTATCTGCTGCTTCAAGTTCCATAGGACTGAACAGAAAAGGAAAAACCTCACGCAGGGACAGCAGGTCAAAAATAGCTCTATAGATGGTCCTTAACCTATGTTAATTAGTTGGAGTCCCTGGCCTACTGATCTGAAATGTTGAAGAATGTATGAGGTACCTGGGCAGGACAGGCAATGAATTTCCTGCCACAAAACATCTGCAGAGGGAAGGGGAAGGACTGCTCACCTTACACAGACATTGCTTTTTGGCCTCTTCATTTGGCCTCTTGGCATGGGGATGAGGGTGGGTAAGCATTTTACCCAATGAGATAATCCTAAGCACATGTCATGTTTTAAGCAGGGTAATTGTTAGCTGTTATTAACTATTATTTGTGTTTACAGTGCTTATCTTCTTGTGAAGACTGAGAGAGCAGAGGCGAACAGTTCTAAGTACCCGTTCCCTTGTATGGAACTCGCTCAGTGGCTGGGCACCAGCTGCACCCACATACAGCTGCAGGGCCAGAAAGCCAAACTCCCAACTGGTCAGGACTGGCAGTTGTCCTGCAGATAGATCCTGCATAAGGGTTCAAAAGTATGTGATTGCCTGCACAGCCACTTCAACTTTAATGTCCCTTTAATAGCCCTTGTCAAATTGCCATGGCTCTCCCTGAAGATTTTCATGACTATGGAAAACAGCCATTTTCTGACCTCCAGGGAGATAGAGATGTCTACAGATTCCTGTTTCTGGGAAAGGCAGTTATAAAAATAAGTGGAACCAATCCACCCTGCTGTGTATTAGCCACTCTGTGGCAAAGCCAAGGTATGGAGTCTGGCTGTGACCAAGAAAGTCACAAATCAAATGTATTCTGGGATCAAACATTCTACACACACACACACACACACACACACACGAGGAATGGGTTTAGCTTCTGGAAGGATAGAAGAGAAGGGTGAAAATTAAAAATATTTGTAACTGGTTTTTGCTCTAGGGAAGGGAGAAAGGAGCTGGCCAAGCAAAGGGCTTAATTTCCAAGTTGAGAATTTATAATAAAAATTTTGCATTGATTACATAAGTAAGTCTTCAAAAGCTTTACCACCCAAAGAATGTGAGACTGAAAATGCCCTTCCTGGGGCTGGCTCAGCTGGGTTGAGTGCTGCCTTGCATGCAAGACCTGGGTTCCATCCCCAGCATTGAAGAAACGAGGTGTACTGGAGCATGTACTTGGAAGGATCAGAAATTTGAGGTCATGCTCAGCCTCATGGCCAATCTAGGATACATGAGACCCTAGGGGTCAAAACAAACCAACCAAAACAAACAAACAAACAAAACCCAGAAAATGCTCTTCCTTTTCTTACTACTTAATTTGATCACTTAAAAAAATTTAGTACCTAACAAAAGGTGTTTTCAAATATAAGAAGTTTCCTTACGTAGTCCCTGGAGATAGTGGCTCCTGTTCTAGCCCTGGTGGCAGAGTTGGGAAAGGACGTGGGCTCCAACCTCCTCTTTCCCTGCTGTATGTAACACAGGGCAGGCTTGCCCCTCAGTGACCTTTGCTCAGTTTGATGTGGCGTTCTCTCCACCGGAGACTGGGAAGCTGAATGGCTTTAAACCAGCACCTCTCCAAGCCGGGCTTCATGTGACAGGAGCAAAGCAGCTAACCACACATCACAGAGGCCTTGTGACAACTATACAAAATGGGTCTTTGAGCTGTCTCTCCCATGCCAGTGTGAGACTACATCAAGCCCCGTCACAGGTGCCACACCTGGGTGTGGTTTGGCAGGCTTCCAAACCCCTCCTGGCTATGTCTTTCCACATCAGGGCATCTCCCCTGAATTTCCTACTATACTCAACACATAAGAGGAACTTGTAAGAAAAAAAGACTGGGTCTCCACAGGTCACCAGTTTTACCTGTAGGGCCAACTCCCTCCTCTGAACACCTACGCACATCAGGAGCTAATCTTGAAAAGCCAGGGCTTAATGCTGAAATCCACAGCCAGCAAATATTTAAGCAGAAGCAGCAAAATACTTATCCCTCTTAAGGAACTGCAGATTGAACCCAGGGCTTCACATAAACTAGGCAAGCCCTCTATCACTGAGCCATACCCCAACCTAATAGAACAGTCTTGAATGAAGAGTAAACAAATCTGGAGGGTTGGAGAGAATACTACTTGGGGTAAGTAAAAATGAAATGAGGCACTCGGAGGCAGTAGGCTGGCCAAACCCAGGGCAGTATGAGCAGGAGACAAAGGGTTGACAGGCCAGGTGTGGTGGCACAGACCTACAATGCCAGCACTTGGGAGATTGCTGAAGGAGAATCATGTGTTCTAGGGTAACACAGTGAAACCCTAAACAAAAAGTGCTTACAGCAGGGGTGTTCTCAAAAATGTTTAACAAGAGGCTCTCTGGTATTAAAATGTATTGATTTTAAATATATTTTCACAAAATTTTAATTTTTTAAAGAATATGCTGCATATAATTTACAAATAATAATAGAATATGTGATGCTTTTCCATGAAATTCTGCATAGCTGGTTAATTTTTTACAGGATGTTTTTGTTATCTACCAAGTCTTGTATCTGCAGGAAACCTGTGAATGCAATTCAACCATGACTTAACACAATGAGACTACAATAAATGTTTGATCACTATTGGATTCAGCAGTCACTCGAGTCACTGAATGGATATGGGCTGTTGGTCAGGGGAGGACATGTGAAACAGTTCAGAGCTAACTTGCCTTCTGACAGAAAACCCCAGAAGTTTCCTTTCCATGGACAGACTCAGAATCAGTACCATTTAGTGGGTGGTGCTGGCACTGGACATCACCTCTCAGCTGCAGTCCTAAGGCAGAAGGCATGTCTTCAGCAGCACTTCCTAACAGAGGCTTCTCCACTTGCTATACAGTAGGGGGACTACTTTGTTGATGCCAGTGGATAAACAAACTAGTCTGAAATGTCTCCAAAAGTTGTTTTCTTGATAGCACTGCCCACCTTTGAAGTAACCCAAGCCTGCATTGCTCCCTAGAACCCTGATGCTGAGCTGCACTATTCTGAGGACTAAACAACCTCACTTACGCTGGTCACTGTGCTCTACAAGCATCTTATTAGAAGGGCACACCTTCCTTTTATAAAACACATCTGAAGTGCCACTTGCTATAAAAGGATCTTTCACACTTAGACCTGCTGGTTTGAGTCTCTTGCAGCTGAAGAATACACAGGTACATCAGACCCAAGGAAGAAGAAAAGGAAAAGGGAGAGCTAGGGAGACAGGTGGTAAAAAGGGACATTTGAGTGTTACTTACAGCTCGGTTTTCTGCACTCAGCCCTCACCACCAGCCCTGTACTTAAGGGCTGGCTTTCCTTTGGGTGGCAGAAGAGAGATGCAAATCAAACCATATCTGAAGGATGTTGTTGGTAGACTGGGGCCCAGACAACAGTGCAGGAAAGAGAGTGAAAGAAACTGACTTTATTTGGTCTTTTTGAGACAGGGTCTCCCTGTGGCCCCAGCTGGCCTGGAACTCACTATTGTAGATCAGGCTGGCCTCAATCTCACAGATCTGCCTGCCTCTGCCTCCCAAGAGGCTGGGATTAAAGGAACTGACTTTTTTTTTTTTTTTCCAAATACCTAATAGGAGAGGAATGAAGCTGAGCAAAAAAGTGTCTGTCTGTGTGTGTGTGTGTGTATTCATGTAGTGAACTAGAATGATGGATGGTATTAGAGAGACAGAAATTGTCAAGTTTGCTATAGACAAATCATAGCAGAAAGGATTCAGGTGGTCCATTCAAAACACTGTAAAGCAGAATGACCATGATTGTTCACTTTTTATTCTGGGGTTCTTCTACATGCATCACCTTAGAAAATGACTGCTGTCCTTCAGACATCCAGTGAGACCTTGGAACAGGCAATCTTTAGAGAGTTCATCCTGAGCTTCTACTCTAGGTGAATCAACGTTGGATATCAGTGTTTTTTTTTAACGAAAGTATAAAACGGTCCTTGCTCTCTAGCACAAAAAGGACTCTCCTTCTATCATTGAGGGAGCTGTCAGGATGGCCCTGAATCAATGAAGGCTCACAAGTGATAAAAGGCATCAAGGGACTGGAGCGATGGATGGCTCAGCAGTTAAGAACACTGGTTGTTCTTGCAGAAGACCCAGGTTCAAATCCCAGTACCCACATGGCAGCTAACAGCTGTCCGTAACTTCAGGTCCAAGGGATCCAACAGCCTCTTCTGTCCTCTGTGGGCATCGCACGACACGGGTGCACTTACCTACATGCAGGCAATACATGCATACACATAAAATAAAAATAATAAATAAAATAAAAATTTTTTTTTAAAAAAAAGGCATGGAGCTCTGAGTAACATGAACGCATCTAGGGAATACTAGATTTGCTGTTTATCAAGGCACTCCATCTGGGGATGGACCAAAAGGTCTTTTGGCAACTTAGCAGTTTTCTTCTCAGAACTGGTTTCCAGGAAGTTTCCAAGTCTTCCCAATATGTTCCTTCATCAGCATGAAAGCATCATCAGTCTGCAGCCAAACACCAGTTCAGATCAGAAACCAAATTACAGACTATGTCTGAATGTTACCCCAAGTCTGGACTACCAGACGGACCATTCAGTGAGGGAGCTCAGACGATCCTGAGGTGGTACTAGGACAAGGATACTAGGACAAGGAGGAAAATCAAAACAAGGTAATGTGTGTGGATGACTGCTACACTGGTCAATGGGAAATCTGGCCTGAGAGAAATGTCACCACGGCTCTTAACATGAGAGTTGGTGGTGAGTTCAAAGCAGGAGTTGAGCATCACTTGAGACAAACAGATATACAAACTTGTCTTAGCATCTCACAGTGCCACGACAATGTGCTACAGCCATGAAAGAGCAGTCTATGAAGAAGATTTGCATGGGCAGAGTGGCTCCTTGTATCACAGAATTGGCAAATGCTTGTCAGCCGCATCACAGTGAATTGAAGGTATGTTAAGCAGAAAACTAGCTAGATAGGGCAGCTAGAGAACTAATGTTGCAGATTGGAAGGAGAAGGGTTTCAGCATTCACTGTAGCACCCTAGACCCTATGCCTCAGACAACTGAGGGTCAAACCCACAAGAAGGGGCTCTTTGGAACCTTGAGGTTCTGAGCTTTGAATTTTAATGGAAAAACCTCTTTTTAAGACAAAAACATCAAAGGTTGTTTGGAAGATTAGCTGTGTGCCACCTGAAACTTCAATAAATGATGGACTACACACAGCATTGGTCCCATAAGATTATCTTACCTAGCAACATCATAGTCATCTTAGTTTGTCTCAGCATGTTCTGTGACGTTCATGGGATGACAAAATGGACTGAGGAAACATCTCAGGTACCCCTGTTGTTCAGAGGCACGTGACTATATTTCAAGGACTTACATGCTATACTACAACAGAGGAAACCATGGCTCTTGTTTCTACAATAACTGAAGCACATTCCTTGCTGACTCTAAAAGCAGCAACTGTCTACCCGGGAACAGAATATTCTTCAAAACTACCAACTACCCAAGAAAAGCAAGGTACAAAAAGCTGCACACCATCTTAAGATCTCTGTTTAGAGCTCTTATTTCTGAGCCAGGCTGTGGTGTAATCAAACAGGAAAACACAAATGAAGCTTGATCATTCTGATGGATGGCCTTTAGTCTTGGATGTTAACAAAAATGTTTATTAACCAAGCAGTGTGGAACTCAACCTTCATGTGAATTGAGAAATCCCGTTTCCTGAAACACCCGGCTCTGAAGTGAAGTAGAAGCACAATTCCCACGGCATTAATATTCGCAAGGCAAGGGGTCAAGGAGCTGACCAAGGAACCCATGGGAAGGTGTCCCAAAGGAAGATACTATATATGGAGTTTGGTCATTGAGAAAGAGGATAATTCGTCCTCATATCACTCCTTTAAAGAGCTGTGCAATAATAACTTTCCAAGCAACTGACTGATGTTTTAACATACTGGGTTGCTAAAGCTGTCAGAAGAAATATTTGGATCTAGAAGAATCTGGCAACACTTTCTGAAAGAACAGCATATTTTTTTTATCCTAAACGCTAAGATGTATTTTTAAATATTAAAGATATATGTGTACTGGAGGAAAGGTGTCTAGCAAGCAGTCAGCCAGCCAAAAGAAAACAGATCAACTGACAGGCAGGTTGTGATCATTCTGACACTTAATAAAGTACTTTCTACCCTCCCACTTCTAGGACAGATGTATTGCCTGGGTATTGTAGCAATGTTCAAAACTTTCCATCAGACTATCCCAAAGTGACCCTGAATACAGCAACTGTTCTTGAGATACCTCCAAAAGATATGTTTTCACAGGGGGCTAGAGAAATGGCTCAGCAGTTAAGAGCACTGGCTGCTCTTGTAGAGGACCCAGGTTGGGTTCCAAGCACCCACATGGCAGCTACAACCATCTGTAACTTCATTTCCAGGGGATCCAACACCCTCTTCTGTCCTTTCCAGGCACTGCACACATGTGCTACACTTATACATACATGCAGGCAAAATACACATAAACTACAAATAGGAGAGATGGTTCAATGGTTAAGAGCACTGGCTGCTCTTGCAGAGGATGCTGGTTCAGTCCCAGCACCCCACATGGTGGCTAACAACTGTCCCTAACTCCAGTTCTAGGAGATCCAACATCCTCTTCTGGCCCCCACAGGCACTGCACAATACAGATGTACTCACATATATGTAGCAAAACACACGTACACATAAAATGAAAAAAAGGTTTGACGATCTCTCCTTCACTATCTCTAAACCAATCAAGACCACTCCAGAGCACTCATTGGTTTCCCAAAGTACTGCCATAAAATAGCCCCATTCCTGACTCTGCAATCGCTCTATGAAAAGATCCTTTATAGAACTGAATTGGGCCAGGGAATCAAGCAATCTAAGCTAACATATGTTCTCAACTTTTTCTCTTGTCTACAGAATACTATTTCTTTCCTTCCTTATTTTTTTTACACAATAAATATTTATTACACACTTACTTGTCAGTAGCAGGTGGCCTCTGTGGAAGCACACAAGAGCAGTCTCCCTCTCAAAAGCAGACTTTTTTTTTTGTCTTTTTGAGACAGGGCCTCCCTATAGATCCATCTGCCTCTGCCTCCCAAATACTGGGATTAAAGGCGTGTGCTACCATGCCTGGCTAAAAATCAGACATTTTAACAGGGGAGAAAAATAATTTTAGACAATGATTGGTACCATAAAAAAATAAATAAATCCTAGCTAGTCACGAAAACCAGAGGGAACCATATTATTCCTACAATCTACTGACAAATTATACACAATAGATCAAGAAAAATATGTCATTACCCAAGATTTATCTGCAAGACACACAGTAATTAAAAATGCCAGAATGGTGGAACTAACCTTCTTGGATGTTTAACAGACATACCTTCAGATCTATACTAATTGGGTCAGAGGTATTCAAAGGACACTTTTTGCTCCTTGCCCTCCTGGGTCGATTAGTTCCCAGGGACTATGAGCATCGTGCAAAATGTC
>NW_008349073.1:2062868-2124844 GCF_000622305.1 Nannospalax galili | reverse complement strand
GTTGGCTAGGATAGATAAAGGCTCTTCCAGTCAGTAACCCAACATACTACAGGAAAAATGAACAACAGACCCCAGTTCTATCCAAAGGAATACTGACAATGGATTGCTGTAGATGAGGAACAGCTGACCCTCCTGGAACAGGGACCTCTGGCTGACTAGATTTACCAGAAGGGCAGACAGGGGGGAATGGATGAGGGTGCTGACAACACAGTGGACAGTGACAGGGATGGCAGAGTATGGAGCCTCTAGTGGGAGAGGAAGGCTGTCTATCTGATGAGTTTGTATTCATGCTCAGATGTCGAGGAGCTCAGAAGGTGGGCGACTGTGACCAGTGATAGTCATGTATATAGAGATTAGGAATGCATGTGAAAACATCTCAATGTCAATTGCTTTGGAGTGAATTCTTCTGTATGAAAAAAAAAAAGTTGTGCTGTAAAGTAAAAAATAAATAAATAAATAAATAAACAAACAAACAAGAGTAGGGGGCTGGACAGATGACACAGTGGTTAAGAGCACTGACTGCTCTTGCAGAGGACCTGGGTTTAATTCCCAGCACTCGCATGGCGGTTAACAACCATCTATAACTCCAGTTCCAAGGGAATTCGATGCCTTCTTCTGACCTCCATATGCACTGCATGACACAGGAGCACTTACACAGGTACACCCATACACATAAAATTTTTAAAAATAAAATATTTTGAAAAATAGGGTAGGAGAGTTCAATAGGAATAGGATGAGGAGGCAAGAAAGAGACCTACTTTACTCAGGAAAGAACATAAGAGAGTTGATAGCTCAGTAGAGATCTGAGAGACAAGCAAAGACCCTAGGGAAAAGTCCTCCAGACAGAGGAAATAGACATGAAGGCCCTGAGACGGCACAGTAAAGAACTGAAGGCAGACCTATGTGGCTAAAAATGAATGAAGAAAATGGATGAAGATGAGGTAAGAGAGGTGACAGGGCTGGAGGCTTGGTATCCTACATGTTATGATTCTAGTCAAGTGAGATGAGAAGCCATTGGAGTTTTAAACAGGGTTAAGCCATCTTAAGAAACAAACTTAATGAAGAGCTAATGAAGATCAAGGATCCTAGAGAAAGACGACCAGAAGGTCTGCAGAAAAGGACTTCAGGGACTAAGGCGAGACAAAAGGCACATCATCAGGTCATCTTGATTTCATGAGCTAACCTCTCCTTACCATCTCCTTTACCATCAGTCTCTGGCATTGGCATCCCCTGGACCAGGATCTGAACTTGAACTGTCCCAGAGATGGAATCATGCTTCTTCTGACAGCTAGGCATGGGGAAACAGATCTCTAATATCAACACTTGGGAGGTTGAGACAGAAGGATTATGAGTTGGAGGCCAGTCTGAGCTACACAGAGAGACCCTGTCTCAAAACATACTTTTCTTCCTTATGCTGAGCCAAAAATCTGATTCCTTGTGACTTTTACTCATCTACCTTCTGGGTTCTCCCATAGCTATAAAGAATTCCTTCTTCAGATAGGCCAGTATACTTTACCTCAGCTATTCACCTTATTTTTTAACTTTTCATTATAGAAATCTCAAATGTTCACAGTACACAGAAAGAATAGCATAACACATTCCACCTACCCATGACCAGCTTTAACAGCAATCAACTCTTGCATGACCAATTTTATCTCTGCCAGACATTTGGGTTTCCTCTACCTATGTAGTCATTCTATTTGTCTTGTAGGTGTGGTCTGGCCAGCAGTTCAGAAGAATGGCAACTTCCTTACTCAAAATCTCACATCTACTACAATAGCCTAACAGTCCCAGTTCATGTACACTGGGCCAGATAAGAATTCAATTGACTCCACAGATCTTACCAGAAGTTGGACAGCTGGGTTTTTAGACCCAAGCTCAGGAATTTGTCTCCAGTGATTTTCATCTTTCAGAAGAGTCCCATTCCTCGTGTCATCAGGATCCTTGTGGACCTGCTGCACTCTCTAATACTCACACCCCGACTCTAGCTTCTCTTTAGAAAAGAGAAAGAATGAATAGGGTAAATTGGAATTAAAAGCCGGGTGTTGTGGCACATACCTTTAACCCCAGCACTCTGGAAGCAGAGGCAGGTGGATCTCTGTGAGATGAAGGCCAGCCTGGCTACATATTGAGTATCGGGCCAGCAGGGGCTACAGAAAGACCCTGTCAAGAAAGAAAGAAGAAAGAAGAAAAAAGAAAGAAGAAAGGAGAGAAGGAAGGAAGGAGGGGAGGGAGGGAGAAGGTGGAGGGGAGGGGAGGGGAGGAGAGAGGAGAGAGAAAAAAGGAATTAGAAAAAAAGCATGTAGGGTAGGGAAATATCTGAGAGAATATTTGGTTTAAATTCCTTATTCCAGAGATGACTAAACAAATACTCCCCCACCTCAAGAGACTCCACAGGCTTCTGGCACTCAGGCTAGAACCTCTGCTTCATGCTCCCTGCATTTTCTACCTCATCCACAAGCTGAGTACCCAGGAGGAAGAGTTCCAAGGGATAAAATCAAGTTACAACTGGCCAGGCTAGTTAGTGTTCAACCACTGCAAACTGATTTCTAGTCAGCCCATTACCCTTCACAGGGCAGACACCTGTTGGATGCTAATGGCTGACAAGCCCACTGCCTTCAACTGTTTTCAAGTCAAGGGCTCCCACCTTTGAGACTAGGTTAGTAAGCAGTTTTCTCTGTTCTTAGCTCTTGCCAGACTATATAACTGAACTAGAAATGTTTAAAATACTCATTTTTAAAAAGCCCATAAATAAACTTACAAATTAGAAATGAGACATAATCTATTATCCAAAAAGTCACAATACCTCATTTACAGAATCCTTAACAAAATATGAATCTTAAAAATTCAGTACTCCAGAACACTGTTTTGTTTTACAATAGTTTCTACTTGAGAAACAGTAATAATAGGTAACAATCACATATACAACTTCATACAATAATCTGGGTAATATACAAAAGCTTCAGCATGTTTTCCAGGTATTTCTCCATTGCTAGCCAACCACACACTGGAGAAGGAACCAAAGATGTATACAACCTGAGGAGTCCCCAACAAAGGGTGGGGCAGCTCTGGGATCTTTTTTCCCTCTGTGAAAGACATGGCTCCTTATTTAGTCTGCAGGCAGCATCAACTATCAAACCATTTGCTTCTCTTTACAACAGGTCCACCTTTAGAAGGCCCCAACAATTTCTGCTTATATTGTTCGACCAGCTGGTTGAAGTGGGTTTCAGTCTTATTTCCCTTAGCTTTTTTCCTAGGGGCCTGGGAAAAGAAAGGAGACATAAGACAATTTTTTTTTGTTTCTTTTCTTTCTTTCTTTCCCTCCCCTCCTCTCCACACTGCCCCCCCCATCCTTTTTCTTTCTTTCATCTTTTTGCAGGCCTG
The DNA here is from genome assembly GCF_000622305.1 of Nannospalax galili. NCBI lineage: Eukaryota > Metazoa > Chordata > Mammalia > Rodentia > Spalacidae > Nannospalax > Nannospalax galili. Next base: position 2,121,460 of record NW_008349073.1, on the reverse strand, counting down.
AAAACTCACTATGTACCTAGGATGATCCTGAACTCCTGATCCTTATACCTCTGCCTTCCAATTGCTACCACCATACCCAGTGAAGATAATTTCAAATACTAAATATCACCTTACTCTTGAGGTCACCTCCCACACAAACACAAAGGAAGTAGGTACAGAGATCATGTTCACTAGGAAGAGGCGTATTTCTAGAGAGATCCTTGGCTTGGACATCCTTGCCTGCTCCTGCTCTCATCAAGAATTCCACTTATGGGATCTCAGACATAGATCTCTATAATAAGGTATAGTCAGAAATTTCCCAAGGACAGATTTCTGGAGTAGATGGGAAGCTGATGATTCTTTCAAAGGGAATGAACTAGGGAAGGAAGACAATAGCTTAATTTCAAATGTTCAAGAACACAGGACCATTATTTTATACTAAAAAGAACTAGGGCTCCTTGGAAAAACAGCTATTGCCATAAACAGGGAAAGAAACATGTAAGATGGTCTAGAACATTTTGTACAAGAAAGCAACACTACAAAAAGCAGATAAGGTCATGTCAGAAGAATGCAGAAGCCAATCTGAAGAGGCTTCTGCTGGCTTAGGAAAGGATACGAATGATGGCTGCATTGACTGAAACAAAAAGCATATGAAAATTTGGGATTTCATAATACTAAAAAGCAAAATCTTATAGGCCACTAATGGAAGTTGGTATGGCAATAGTCCATTACTCTGAAAAGTGAAACACAGAAACATAGACACAGGCGCACAGACACACACACACACATATACACACAGACACACACACACAGAGAGAGAGAGAGAGAGAGAGAGAGAGAGAGAGACTGACTCATTTACCCTATCTTTCTTATACATAAGATTCTTCTTTCTAGAGTTCTATTTTAAAACGCAAAAGGGATGAATAAATTAGAAAAAGCACCATTCTGTCGCCTATAATGAAATAATAGGTCAACATAACATTAATAAAAGGTAAGGGACTGAGGCTATAGCTCAAGGGTAGAGCACTTTCCCAGAATGAAGAACTTGGATTTCGTCCCTAGCACTGTAAAACAGACAGACAAAAATAGGTTAAAGAAAAAAAAGGTGAAAACCTGGTAGGGAACTTTCTGAGTAGAAGGATAAAATGGACAACTCTGATACCTGCTGATCAATCTTGGGATTACTAAAAGTGGACAACCAAAAATGAAAGGCCACAGGTGATGCAAAGAAACATGTATCACCACCTATGAGGTATTCTTACCAAGAAAACGAAGTACTCTTGCACCTCTGTATCTAGCTACCAGGTGGCAGGCAACACAGGGTATCACAGGGGACAATTTAAATGATACCATAAGGAAGCAAGCAGCTAAATTAAAAATGAAACACATCCTAAAGGGCAAAAGATCCTATTCCTCCAACAAATTAACAGCATGGGGGGGAAGAGTAAGGTGGAAAGAGTGAACATCACAAAGTTTTCTTTTTTTAAAAGGAAGAAATAGCCAGGTGTGGTGGCACATGCCTTTAACCCTAGCACTTGGGAGGCAGAGGCAGGTGGATCTTTGTAAGTTGGAGGCCAAGGAGGACCTCTGTGAGACTAAGGTTAGCCTGGTCAAGTTCCAGGCCGGCTAGGGCTACAGGGAACCTCTATCTCAAAAAACTCAAATAAATAAATAAATAAATAAATAAATAAATAAATAAATAAATAAACAAACAAACCAACCAACCAACCAACCAACCAACCAACCAACCAACCAACCATTGAGGCAGTCAGGGAAATTTTGACAGAGGCTATGTATTAGATGATATTAAGGGTTTCTGATTAATTTCAGTAGATATGATTATTGTGGTTTAAATACAAGTGTCCCCTTGCAGGCTCCAAGTATTTGAGCCAGGTGGTCCCCAGTTCACGGGGCTGTTTTAGGGAGGGTCATGGGAACTTTAGGAGGTGTGACATGCTGGAGGAAGCACGGCACTGGGAGCAGGGCTCTGAGAATTCACAAGCCTATTTTCCACTGCGAGTTTCGCTCTGCTTCCTGTGATTGTCTGAAGATGTGAGTGCTCAGCTTTCTGCTCCAGCCACCTCCTGCTGCCATGCCTCCCATCATTAAGGACTCCTACAATCTGGAACTGGAAGCCAAATAAACTCTTCCTTCTATAAGTTGCCTTGGTCATGGTGTTTTATCACAGCAACAGAAAAGTAACTAATACAATGATAATAGCTGTGCACATACGTTGGGGCAGGGGGGAAGACCTGACAATTAGAGATGCAATCTGAGTGGGAGAGAGGCAGGTATGGAAAATAGAGAATACAAGATCACTGCTGAAACAGACTGACAGACATAGGGCATTTACTTTTCTTTCCACTTTTATGACTGTACTCAACAGTCCCTGAAAAGTTGCAATCCTGCATGGAAAAGCCTTACTCTCTGCTCAGCTATCCAGAAAGTTTACTATCTGCTCAGCTACCCAAGGCACAACAGTGCTGCCAGCCCAATAGAGCCTCACCATCCTAAACTATGTGCCCCACAGAACTCACCTGCTTAGGAGATAACTGATGTTTCTTCTGCTTCCGCTGGTTTATCTGGGACTTTGGCTTAGAAGGAAGGGACTTCACTTTGCCTTTGTCACGCAACCTGAAATACGACAGCAATATAAATGTTACCCTTCAGTTCTTTTTCTAATTAGCACCATTGGTCTCTCTCAGCTTAAGTGGCATATTTCCTTCCTGCATAGCTCCTTCTAAGCCCAGAAGTAATCACTCTTATGTGGAGTCCACAACCTCTGTCCTCATTTCACTTTTTGTATTCTCATTTGCTTGTCTGTCTATATTTATTCATTTTTGCTTGAACCTTCATGGAAATCACAGAAACTTTCACTTACTTACCAAAATTTTAAAAAAGATCTATTTTTGTACATAGCGTTAATCTGTTGTTCCAAACAGAAAATTAATAAGCTAACCTCAGCTCACAGAACTGGACAGGAATAAGTTCTTGAAAAGAGAAAAACGCCATGAAAGCCTGCCCTGGAAGGTTCCTCCGGGGCGCCATCTGCCACTCAATCCATAAGTAACACCTCTGCTGGTATTGGAGACTTGACTGTTAACCTCCCAAGACTAGCACAGTACAAACATTTCATTTATCCAAACAAATGTTACAAAGAACTACACACACACACACACACACACACACACACACACACACACAAACCACTTAGAAGCTGCCCTGTTCCACGTGGCCCTCCTGCACCTCACCTAATTTTGGGACCTCGGTGTGAAGGAAGCGCCAGGACCTTTCTTCTCTTCTTCCCATCAGGCAGCTCCACCTGCTCCACTTCAGCCTTGGTCTGGAACCCTGTCCAGGTGGAGCCAGCCTTCCCTTTCTGCTTTGCACAAGCCTTACTTGCATCCTCTGTGTGGCCTGGAGCTGCCGTCTGTTGCTTATCTTTTCTAGGTTCTGTGGGCTTCTTTTGGGGCTTATCGGTTACAGGCTTCAATTCCAGTTTTTGCTGCATAAAACAAATTATCATCTGGTTTCTGGATGAAGTTTGCTTGCTGGAAATACTCAGCAGCAGAAGAGCTTTATCTGAATGCATGGCAAAAGGGGAACTCTCCCCACAGTTAAGACTACACGACAGTAAATACAGGCAGTTCAGCGAGCACTGCCTAGCAACAGGGTTACTAGAGGACAAACTTTGGGGACACACACACACATAAATTCCCTTAAAATTTCCTTCCCATAGACTTAAAGGACAGTTTTTGCTCCTTGCCCTCCAAGGTTGACCAAGTTCCAGGGGACTATGGAGCATCTCTCAAAATGTCCTATAACTGTGGTGAGTCACCTGTCCTCTTGATCAGGGAGGCCGTGGAGACCCCATGGACTTGAACCAGTGTCCAGTCTACAAAGAGGAGGATCAACACAGAGGAAACATTTCCTCCATGCTTCCAAGCGAAGCCAGCCACAGTCAAGTAGGACCTTTGACTTATCTTCACATAGATGGAACTGGTAAAAGAAAGGAGCCAGGGGCTCCTCCCAAGCCCATGTGACCCCTGAGGAACAGATCCTCAAATGACTATAAGAGTAAAAATAAATTGGTTTATCTGGACCCAAAAGGAAAGTATAACCAAAGATTAAAGTGATCAGTATAATTCTTTAAGACTCCATGTGTATAGCTAAAGGCTACATAACCAGAAACAATGCTAGACAGGAAATACCTTCCTTTGAGTTTTTGGCCAGGGTGGCCCAAGAGACACCCAGACAGTAACCCAGCATAGAACTGGGAAAATGAACAGCAGACCCCAATCTTATCTAAAGGAACGTTGGCAACTAATTGCTGCTAGATGAGGAAGAGCTGATCTTCAAAGCTAAAACAAGGAACTCTAGATAGGCAGACTAGACTCAACAGATGGACTTGCACTGGGTAATGGCTGGGGGCACTGATAACACAGTGTACAGTAAGAGGGATGACAGAGTATATGGGCTACAGTGGGAGTGCGGGGAAGGCTATGGGAGGGTGCCATTTGGGATGCGAGTATAAAGATCTCTCTCTCTCTCTCTCTCTCTCTCTCTCTCTCTCTCTCTCTCACACACACACACACACACACACACACACACACACACACACAAATATCTAAAAATTCCCTTCCCATAATATAAACAAGGAGAAAAGCAATGGTCCAAGACCCAAAAGCCAGTAGGGGTGACAATTTAGAAAGGCAAAACTTGGGGGATATGATGACACACTCCTCAAATCCCTAGCACTTCAGAAGAAGAGAGGGAGGAATGAATAGGAGTTTGAGGCTAGCCTAGGCTACATACATGAGACCCTCTCCCTTGTCACAAAGACAAAAAATAAATAAATAAATAAAAGTATAACATACAGGAAAGGGCAGAAAAAGAAACAAAAAGCAACAGAGGAATTATGTGAAACAATAAAGACTAAGAATTTTTCAAGACCAATGATAGACATTAAGTCACAGATCTGAGAGCTGAGAGAAAACCAAAAAGATGAATACCCCAAAACTCTACAACTAGATAAACCAAACTGTAGAGAAATTACAGAAGGATAAGGCTCTATTTGCTTTCTCTTCAGAAAGCACACAGGCAAGAGGAGAACAGAGATATTAAGTACCAAAGGATAAACACCAATCTTTACCCACGAAATCATCTTCCAAAAGTGAGGGAGACTTTCTCAAATAACTAAGAACTGAACTGCTGCCAGCAGATCTGCTTTGCAGGAAATGTGAAACAAATTCCTTCAGAGAAGGCAAATGGCACAGGTTAAAAACCTAGGTTACAGCTGGGCGTGGTGGCACATGCCTTTAGTCCCAGCACTTGGGAGGCAGAGGCAGGCGAATCTCTGTGAGTTCAAAGCCAGCCTGATCTACATAGTGAGTTCCAGGCCAGCTGAGGCTACAAGTAGACCCTGTCTCAAAAAGACTAAAAAATTAATTAATTAATTAATTAATTAATCAAAAACCTAGGTTATGGGGCTGGAGAGACGGCTCAGCAGTTAAGAGCACTGACTGCTCTTGCAGAGGACCTGGGTTCAGTTCCCAGCATCTACATGGCAGCTAACAACCATCTATAACTCCAGTTCCAAGGTATCCAGTGCCCTCTTTTGACCTCCATGGGCTTTGCACAATACAGGTACACTTACATGCATGCAGGTAATACACTCATAAACATAAAATAAAAACAAACAAAATACATTAAAAATGTAATTTTCAGGGGAGGGTAATGAAAAAAAAAAAAAAAATCAACCATGAAAGCAGAAAGGAGAAATACACAGGGGTGGGAAGAGTAGACCAGCAAGTGTGGCAGGAGGGATGAAGGGGTAAATAAGAACAGAGTATGAAGAGATATGTGTTTGAAAATGGCACAATGGCCGGGTATGGTGGCGCATGCCTTTAGTTCCAGCACTTGGGAGGCAGAGGCAGGCGGATCTCTGTGAGTTCAATGCCAGCCAGGTCTACACAGTGAGTTCCATGCCAGCTGGGGCTACAGGGACACCCTGTCTCAAAAAGACCAAAAATAAATAAATAAATAAATAAAAAGAAAATGGCACAATGAAACCCATTACTCTGTATGCTAAAAATAATAAATTTAATTTAAAAACAGAAAACAAACAAAACCAAAACCATCATGAAAACCCCTAAGTCACATAAAGACAGGAAGACCACTGGGGAAGAGGTGAGTAAAGTAAGGAAGGTAGGAGACCCTAGAACTTCAGAGCAGGCATGAGGATGGTCAAGTCACACCAAAGTGGAAGAAAAGAAGATTCCAGTAAAATTAACCTAAGAATAAATGTTTGTTATTTTGCCCTTTCAAACTTAATCTAGACAGGTATGTTGATATAATCCATGTTTATTAAATGTCTACTGTGTGACAATCTGTTTTTAAGTGGTTAGGATACAGGAAATAACAAACATACATAAAGCAAAAACAAAAACAAAAAAACAAGAACCCACAAATCCCAAGGAAGTTGGTGTCAGTCTAAGAACCGACAGCTTATCTGGGAGTGGGGAGGTTCACTTGATCTGGATAGTGAGAAGTTTCCTTATGAGTCAAGCGAAAGGACCACTTTCACACCTAAGGCTCAGGATATACATAAGCACAAACAACAAAGAAGGCAGAGAAGACAAAGCAGCAGCTTAGAGCACTGCTAAAGTAACGGCAGAAGGCAATTCGATTACCTGGAGTGACAAAATTGATGTGAAAGAACACACCCCAGGTTCTCCAACAAGAGCCATAATTTTAGCCACTGATATTATTCATCTGTTTGTCAGACTTCTGGATGCTCACATGTGCAGGCTGTAGTATAGTATTGATAAGAGCTCTAAGAGTTATAGAATCCAAAATAGTCTGGATGTAATCAAGTCAACAAGTAATGATGATGATGATAATTCTTGGAAAGGTAGCTGAAACCCCTAAGTAATGTAAAACCTTAACCTCAGCCATAAGTTTTGTCATGTCAACCCAACACACTATGTACAAACTCATGAAAGATAAGAGTACTGGTTTGTTTCTCTTGCCTGGCCTTTCCCTTCTCCTATGTAGCGCTCACAAATGGACCAGCAAAGAAGAAAACCTGGGGAAAGCCTTAGGAAATGATCAGTACAATCCTACTTGGGCGGAAGCACAAACTGAACAAAAAAAAAAAAAGTTAAATTAACAAACAAGGGCTGGTTTATGGTGGTGCATGCCTTCAATCCCAGCACTTGGAAGGCAAAAGCAAGATCTCAGTGAGGTCAGGCCAGTGTGGTCTACACAGAGAGTTCCAAACTAGCCAGGCCTACACACTGAGACTCTGTCTCAAAACAAGCAAATAAAAACAAAGCAAGGGCCAGTGACATGGCTCAGCACATAAAGGCATTTATCATCAAGCCAGATAACTCAAGTTCAAGCTTTATGACTGACATGGTAGAAAAAAAAGCGCCAACGTTTAAGTTGAGTACCAGGTTGCGTTGGATCCTTAGCTCTTTCACTTTAAGCTTCCTTCGATCTTCCAAAGAGAACTCCACTATCGGTCTCTGTAAGAGGGAGACAGAATGTTACAATCTGTATACAATAAAGCTAGCTGTTCCTCTCACTCACTCCTCTGTGGAAACCTCAAGGCCACTACTCACTTCAACGTAAAGCCCAGTTCTGCAGGTAGTTTGACCAAACTTAGGTCCTTGTAAGCAGTTTCTCACCTGGAGTCACCATTTATTTCCCCAACCTCCACCCTGTTCACTTGGTACTCTTTCCACATTCAAATATAAGGGAACACTAGACATTTAGGCAGAGGGCTCTCAGAAAGCAGGACTCCCTGGAGGATGAGGCTCACCTTCTGAGATCCAAAGATTTCTGGGTTGTTGTTGATATGGCGGAGAGCTTTCAAGGCATGCTGGTGCTCCTGGAACTCTGCAAAGGCATAGCCTAGGGAATGACCCTTTGTTTTTCCATTAACGGCTTTAAGGTCTCGCATCACCCTACACTATAAGTACAAAAACAAAAAAAGAAGCAGTAATTATGAATGAGAAGCCCGACAAACTGCTTTAGCTTATTCAACAAGAAACACAAAATCTTTATTTATACTATTACCACAGGAAGGAATGCTGAAATAACATTCATGAGTGTCTACCTTATTAGAATACTTACTGATAACACAAAATACATTACTTTCTTCCTAAGCATTTACAGACATCAACAGAGACCTACAAATAAAATACACAAATACAATAAATTTCCTAAGGAAGTGGCTAGAGAGATGGCTCAGTGGTTAAGAGTACTTGTTGCTCTTGCAGAAGATCTGGGTTTGGTTCCCAGCACCCACATGGCGGCTAACAACTGTCCACAGCTCCAGTTCCAGGAGATCTGACACCCCTTCTGGCCTATGTGGGAATTGCACAACACAGGTGACTTAAATACATGCAGGCAATACACTTATACACATAAAACAAAAAAACAAAATATTTTTCAAAAAATTTCCTAAGGAAAATTTGTAATAGTCAACTGTTCATAATACATATAAAAGAGAGGAACATGGTACTCTAAAATTTATAGCAATTTATTGCTGAGGATGGAGAACTATCTGTAGAGAATATCACTGAAGAAAGCCTGTAGGAGGAAAAATTAATGGGGGAGGGGGAAGAGAAGGTCATGTGGCTTTAGATGAGAAGGACATTTCAGACAGGGGAAAGAGCTTCCCTCTACCCTCCATGATACATCCTCAGAAATACAGGAAGAAGTTTCAACTCTCTTGGCTTGGAGTAGGATTCTCTTTCTTACAAATTTTTCTCTAAATTCCTAGGTTAGAGCCAGGGAACATCTTGGGGCCATAGGGTATACAGTAGCATACTTTAGAGAAAATTCATCATTTATATGCTATAACTCCTCAAAGCTGTTATGCTTCTAGAGTGAGAAACTGATATAGAAGACACTTGTATACTACACTCCACTTTGCACGTAGACAGTTACTCTGTCCACTGTAGGGGAAATCAAGAAAAGAATGAATTCCTTTCCTCAAGATACTCATTCACTTAAGATGTCACTCAAGACATCTTATTGAGACAGCATACTTACACAAATGTAAGAATCCAGAGAAAAATCAATCTAACACATTTAGTACATTTCTGTACTGTACAATGTACAGAAATGCACTAAACAGTAATGGGTTTTCAATGGGCAGGCACTAAATACTGTTGCTATTGATATGGGAAATCACATTGAGGGCTTTACTAAAGTGTTGTCAGATATGTGTATGTATTTTTATTTTATGTACATGAGTGTTCTGCCTGTATGTATGTAACTGCAGGTAATGCCTGAAGAAATCAGAAGAGGGCATGGGATATCCTAGAACTGGAGTTATGGACAGTTGCTGGCTGCCATGTGAGTGTTGGTAACCAAATTCAGGTCCCCTGAAAGATCAGCCAGTGCTCTTAACCATTGACCCATCTCTCCAGTCCCTATGTATACATTTTTAAAGGGCTTTTGGAGATTAGACATACAATTTATGATGATGAAACAACAAAACACACCCAAAATATTGATGACATTTAAAATTTTTATTTACTCATTTTTGTCATAAGCAAATAGTGTCTTTAATGATTATTTATTCATTTTAAAAATGTTATGTGTATAAATGTTTTGCTGTGCTTATGTGAGTACACCCATGTGTGCAATGCCCAAGGAGGCTACAAGAATCAGACACCCCTTAACTAGAGTTACAGATGCTTGTTAGATACCATGTGGTTACTGAGATATGAACCAGGGTCTTCTGCAAAAGCAGTCAGTGCTCTTAACCAACTGAGCCCTCTCTCCAACCTTAAGCAATGGTATTTTTTTAATATTTTATTTATTATTTTTATTTTATGTGAATGAGTGTAATGCCTGCATGTGTGTAAGTGCACCCGTGTGGTACAATGCCCATGGAGGTCAGAAGCAATGGTATTTTTAAATATAAAGATCATATAAGATCCATGCCAATTACTATACCCAGGACTGGGGACTGCAATAACATTTACCCTTGAAGAGCTTAGTCTATCAGGAGAAACAAGTGAGAATTTCAGGTTAGTATAACAGTAGGTGCTTCAAAAGGCACAAAGTTGAACCAAATACTAGTGTGAACCCAGAGTTTTCTAATTCAGCTGAAGACATGCGTGTATCCTCCGTAGATGACAGAGCTAAATGCTATTTTAGGGGCTGGGGAGATGTTACACTTTTGCAAGCAGGAGACCCTGAGTTCAGCTACCCAGAACCCATATAAAAGCCAGGCATAGTGGTATGTATCTGTTATCCTGGTGCTCCTGTGAAAGCAGGGACAGCAGAATCCACAGAAGCTCACAGGCCAGCTAGCCTGAGACATATGCAACAGTGAACAAGAGACCCTGTTCCAAACAAGGTGGAAGAGGAAGACTGACACCTGAGGTTACTGGTCATCTTCTAATTTCCACATGTGTGCTCATGTGTGTATGTACGTGTTCTCCCCACCTCCCCGAGAGAACAAAGCACACGAATTGTTTTCTTTGCAACAAAAATGCTCATGACCCAGGATGAGAAAGCAAGCTACACAGAGCAAGGCAGCCTCACCTCCTTAATGCGCACCCCCTTCTCTCCTTTAGTGGCATTCAGCAGCAGCTTCCTGAGCTGTTTGTCATCCACGGCCTTTGGGAGATTGTGAAGGCAAAGCCTGGTCTGGGAGACAAAGATATTCTGGTTCTTGAGTTTCTGATGTTTCAGTAGCTCAAACTGGGAAGAAGGAAAAGACAAACTATTAACATGCAATATAACCTCCAAGCACGCTCATAGTTCTCCAATCAAGACCCCCATCCCATAACACAAGCAATAAGAGGAAATCCCTCACCTTGCTGCCTTACAATGCCTAGCTGAGAGAAAGGGACATTTTAAGTCTCAATTTTTTATCTACAAAACTTAAACTGCCGATCAAAATGTAACTGTCTCAGCATTGGTGTGCGGTCAAATGAGATTATACACAAAAAACACATCGCTCAAAATGTGGTCCAGTGCAAGTATTCTTATAAATAATATAGAAGTCAACATGTATGCCCAGTTCTCATCCACCTAGCAACTCAAACTAAGTACCTAGTACTCGCTTCCAAAAGAAAATGGAACTTATTTAAAGAATACTTGGTAAATGGTGTCTTGTTTCAACTCTGCCACCTTGAGGCAAAAGTATGTATGTGCTTGACCACAAAGGGTATTCTACGCCGAGAGCAGCTACCTCAACTAAGCTGCCTCCCACTCTAGTTCCCAGGATAGCACGTCCCTTAAACAAAATGAAGGATCACATCTTCCTAATTTGTTTTTAAACAGGTCAAGGAAAAAAACACGCTCTTTTTGTTGCTGTTGTTGCTGTTTAACAGGTCTTCTGAGTCCTAATGCTTCTGGTAAAGAAGTTAACAAATCATAAAACAAACACTCTGAAAATGAGCATTAAAGGACGTCTGAAGAGGCCACTGTGCTAGACTCAACAGACTACCTTTCTCTCAAGAAGAGCTATATTCATTGTGAATTTATAATTCATACATATAATGTAGTAAGCTTTCTGCTAGCAAAATTAGTTGTAAAGTTCAATATGTTACTACTGCACTATGGTCAGGAAAGGGCATATACTACTAAAAAGGAATTGAGAACACCTTACACAGTACTCATGCTGGAAAAAGACACACTGTTTCTAGCTATCACTACAATGTGACCTCTGTTCACTATCTCTTGCACTTTAAGGTTTTATACTACCTGTTAATAGCTGTGCATCTTTACCATTCTAGGCTGGTTTAATTTTTAATTTTTAAATTTTTTTTAAAAAATGTACCCGTGTCATGCTATGCCATGGAGGTCAGAAGAGGGCTTCAGATTCCCCTGGAACTGGAGTTAAGGATGGTTCGTAGCCACTATGTGGGTGCTGGGAACTAAACCTGGGTCCTCTGCAAGAGCAGTCAGTGCTCTTAACCGCTGAGCCATCTCTCCAGCTCCGGTTTATTATTTTTATTTTATGTGTGAGTGTATTGCCTGCATGTGTGTAGGTGCACCCCATGCCATGCAATGCCCACAGAGGTCAGAAGAGATTGTTGGATTCCCTGGAACTGGAATTATGAATGGTTGCTAACCACCATGTGGGTGCTAGACCTGAATCCAGGTCTTCTGCAAGAGCAGTCAGTGCTCTTAACCACTGAGCCATCTCTCCAGCCCCATTTTTAAAATTATTTTATTCGTGTGTGTGTGTGTGTGTGTGTGTGTGTATGTGTGTATACACACGCGTGTGCATGTGCTCAGGTAGAGGTCAGAGGACAACTTTCAAGAATTGGTGCTCTCCTTCCGCTATGGGTCTGGAAATCAAATTAAGGTTTGCGTGGCAAGCACTTCTATCCACTGAGCTATCGCCCTGGCCCTATGCTGCCTCTTTAAAAGTAAACTACATGGGTTAGCAATATAATTCAGTGGTAGAGTACCTGCCTAGCATACATGACATCTAGAGTTCAATCCTCAGCACCACATAAACTGGGAATGATGGTGCATGCCTATAATGCTAGCACTTAAGAGGTGGAGGCAGGAGGATCAAAAGTTAAAAAGTTATCCTTGGTTACACAGTGAGTTTGAGGCTACATGAGACCCTAGTACCAAAAAAAAAAAAAAAAAACCCACATAAAAGTAAGCTATATGGGCAAAAGTAAAATTTACCAAACATTACCAAGCAATAAAAGAACTTAATGGACTTAATTCACAGTAGAAGCACCTATAATATGGAGTTTTTTTTAAATAATGGTATAATCTGAAGATTCTAACCCATCCGAAATGACATCTTAACCTTCTAAAACCCCCCCTTTCCTAGTAAATCCAGCCCATATAGTTTCCTTTCTGTGGTTCTATATTTATGCTGAGAGTCACACACAACTCCTATGTTTGCATGCCTAGTGCATGATCTAGCAACACGCTATTCACCAGTTACTGCTGAGGATTACAGAAACAAGGAATAAGACTTAATTCTTACACTGGCACAGAAAACTAATGTAATATTATGAATGATGCTGGTCACTTGCTATTTCACCTGAGTGCTTCTTTTCTAAAAGACTGTACATAGGGTCTTTAATCTGTACTTGGCTCTTCAATGAGCAAAAGTAGCACACAATAACTGTTTCTGATTGATTTAAAAACCATGGAGAACCACAAGGCTGGTGCCTAATCTACTCACCCGCTCTCGTTTGGCCATATCTGCAGCACTCACACCCTCAGCAGCCTTCGTCCCAGCACGGATCACTGCATAAAGAGGGAAAAAGACCAAGATATCACCAAGGGAATTTTCACTGAGCAACAGAAGGAATGTGATTTGAATGATGCAAACCCTTTGTACAGGTCCCTGGGGACTCTGTTGGCCAGAACATTTGGTTAGGTTCAAAAATAGGCTACAGGGCTAAGTTCTGAACTTAGACTTACTCTCCAAGACTAAAACTCTGAACATTTTGTAATTGTGTTCTACTCTGCCTAAAAAGAAGCTTTGTATACACATTCCAACTTAGATAGAAAGGCTTAGAAGAGGTTCTGAAAATAAGTGTAATTTAGGCATTTTCGAATGCCAAAATGTTCTACCAATAACGTGCTCCTGAAACTTAGTTGCTTCTCTTGCATTTGGGGGCCATGACTCAGCAGTTAGATAAACCAGCCTAGAGGACAAACTTATTACATGGAGACCTTGGACCAAAGGCTGATGGCCTAACATTCCTACTGGGACTGTGCAGCTGTGCAGAAAATAGGCTGATAAATACTGTGTAGAAAAAGGGTTTTGTTGTTGTTGTTGTTGTTTTAACTTAAAGCTAATGTCTGATTACCCTTCTGACATAAAAGTACTAGGTGTACATTTAAAATCTATCAATAATCCAAAAGAGTAACTTTAGCTGTATAATTTTTCAACATCTTCAAAAAAAAAAAAAGCCTCTTATTAAAAATGATGACAAGAAGCAAAGATAATTTGAGGTTTTCCTCCTTTGTGCTTCCAACCCTGTAATGGAAATATCTAAAGGCAACCAGATAGAAGAGAGAATGGGACCAATTAATCTACAAAATGGTGAAGGATCCCTAAACAAAGCCACATCTACTCAAGTGCAATAGCAATAGAACACTGTTAAGGAGGAAAATTTGTTTTTTGTTTTTTTATTTGAAACATGCCCCAAAACATAATTGCTGGATCACTGTCATGACACAGAGCCGGCTATTTAGATGTCTGGTTCATATCTTCTTCCACTACTCACAGCCTTCTCGGGCCAGATAGAGGTTCCGGGTTCCCATTGGCTTCTTCGTCTTCTTTGTCTGAAGCTTTGCAGCCTCATCACGGGTCACAGCCAAGTCAACCTTGAGCTGCCGGCCATCCAGCTTAAGCCCTATACCCTGTAACACATTTCAACCACCCCTTCAAATACACAAAAGAACAAAGTACCTAACAAGGCACAAAAGGGAATCAGCACACCTCAATTATGCTATGGAAGCCAAGCCCCAGGATGTTTCTGCCTGCCTGGCTACAAGTGGACCCTTGAGTCTCACAAAATAGTATAATGGTGCAAAAGTCATATGTGTATGTATTTAGGTCACTCAGCAATAGGGAATTTACTTTACAGTAGCTGTAAAGTAAGCCTAAACTGAGGAAAATGTCCTGTGAACAAGCAAATTTTTAGTATTCTAAAGAAAGCTAGTATAGGGCTGGAGAGATGGTTCAGTGGTTAAGAACACTGACTGTTCTTGCAGAGGACCTGGGTTAGATTCTTGCTCTTGCAGAAGACCCGGGTTCAATTCCCAGCACCTACATTGTAGCTAACAACCAATCCATAACTCTAGTTCCAAGGGATCCAAGGCCTTCTTCTGGCTTCCTTGGGCACTGCACAACACAGGTACACTTATACGTATACACAATATACTCATACACATAAAATAAAAATAATATATTTTTTAAAAAACTAGAAAGCTAGTGTAGCCAAGCATGGTGGCACATGCCTTTAATACCAATACTCAGAAGGCAGAGACAGGCTGATTTTGAAGCCAGCCTGGTCTACATAGTAAGTTTTTCAGACCAGCTGTGGCTATAGGGAGACCCTGTCTCAAAACCACCCTCCCACAAAAAGCTAGTGAGGGGGCTGGAGAGAGCACTCCAGAGATTAAAAGCACTGGTGCTCTTGTAGAGGACCCAGGTACAGTTCCTAGCACTCCCATGGAGGCTTACAACGAACCCTAACTCTAGTTCCAGGGGATCCTACACCCTCTTCTGGCCTCTGTGGGCACTGAAGGCATATGGTGCACAGACATATATGCAGACAACGTACTCCTGCACTTAAAAATAAATTAAATAAAAATATTTTTCCAAAACAGGATCTCACTATTTAGTCCTGGCTGGCCTTGAACTCCCAATATAGACCAGGCTAGCCTCAAACTCAGAGACCTGACTGCCTTTGCCTCCCAAGTACTGGGATTAAAGGCATGTGCCACCATACCTAAAAAAAAAATTTAATTTAGACAGGTTCTCACTATATAGGCCTGACTACCCTGGAACTTGCTATGTAAACCAGGCTAGCCTTGAACTCAGAGATCCGCCTGCCTCTACCTCTGGAGTGCTGGAATTCAAGGCATGTGCTACCACACCCTGCTAAAAAAATTTTAGTATTTTAAAATTAAAAAAAAAAAAAAAAGAAACTAGTGAAATGGTAGAGCATTAACTCAAGAATATTTAAGAGATAATGGCAATACAGGATAACATCTCAAAACAATGCATATTTGGTTATAAAACAAAAAATTCTCAATATCTACTCTATCAAACTATTGCATTTCACAGGGGGCTTAAGACCTTCTTCTCCCAGTCTTTTAGTGTAGAATAGAGACTGATACACAGCCAATAATCAATGAGTACCAGAAATATTATATCTATGTGCTCACCTAAGAAACATGGATAACTATACCTATCTCAGGCTAATGATCAAGGTAATGCACATTACATGCTCAAGTCATACCTTTATTACTATATGTATACACACACACACACACACACACACACTCACATATATATATATATTTTTTTTAATGTTATGTGTATGTGTGTATTGCCTGCTTGTAGGTAAGTGCACCCATGTCGTGCAATGCCCAAGGTCAGAAGAGGCAGTCGGATCCCCTGGGACTGGAGTTACGGACAGTTGTTAGCTGCCATGTGGGTGCTGGGATTCAAATCCGGGTCTTCTGCAAGAACAATCAGTGTTCTTAACCGCTGAGCCATCTCTCCAGCCCCCTTACTATTATTATTAATAATACAATACTAATAATAAAACTGCAAACATCAGCTCTAGCCCCTAAAAGCCACTATCTTCTAGGCATAGGGAAAGAACACGTTTCCCTTACCTCAGCCTCTGGAGAGGCAGCTGCAAGGCATTTTTGAGCTGCTTCTTGAGTCATGAACTGTGCAAATGCACAACCTGCACAAAGAAACAAAATTATGTGAGACCCCCTCTCCCCAACTCCCACAGTAAACAAAAAACAATACTGCAAATAGCTACAGTCTGACACAAATGGAAGAGGTAAGTAGAATCTGTTTACTAAACACTATGGGATAAGCATATGCTAACCAGTGAAGGATCAAAACCAAACATTAAAGCATATATGTTCTCAGTGAAATTCTACTATTTATATTACCCCTTTTAATGTGTCTTAGCACTTTGGTCTCATCAATTCTTTCCTTAATAATACCAATATGAAATGTAAAGAAATCCAGCTAAACATGTGATTCAACATCACTGAGTGCCTAGCTGAGGAGTAAAAGATAAGGCAGAACTATTTAACCCTGAAATTAATTACATCTATCTCACAGTCCTAGAGTCACTTGGGAGGAATCAGATAAACAAAAGATCTGCCTCTTGGGGTAAAAGAGGCCACTACTTCATGAAAACTGTGGGAAACCAGAAAGTGATAAGCTAAATTCTTGGCTCATGTTCTAGAATCTCCAAAAGGCTTACCTTTCATTGGTTAGATACAAGACCAATCAACCCAAATGAATTTTTACTATGGATAAGAACAACTTTATAAGAGTTTACCTCATAGTAAATTTCAAAAAAGAAACATCTTTCATAATCTATTGTTGGTCTACCTTAAAACTTTAAATATTCTCTCATATACGAAAACACCGTCATGTCTGCCAGAGCTACTGGGCAATTCTCTGTGCTCTGCAGGAATAAATTGTACCAGTTAATATAAAGTGCACATATAGTAGACCAACCCAAGGGCCACCATCTAGGGAGATCTTCTCTAACTCCTCCAAACAAGGCCAAGTGCTCCTATTTCCATGTCCCCACCCTCAGTCTCTTCTCATATCTCACTGAGTACTAGTCAGAAAGTATCTTCTCAAATAGAATAAATACTTCAAGAATAAGAACCATCTATCACAGCATAGAGAATTAATAGATACCCAGTAGAAACACAGTTCAACTTTGGTACCCATAGAGTCTGCATTAGTGGATTCAACCATCCACAGAACAAAAATATTTCAGGGGGAAAACTATGTCTATACTGAACATGTATGGACCTGTCTTGTCATACTCTAAATACAACATAACAGTAATTTATATTTGTTAGGTATATAGGTAATTTAAAGATTATTTAAAGTATACAAGAGGTATGTGTAAGTTATATGAAAATACTGTACCATTTAATATAAGGTACTTGAATACCCACAGATTTTGGTTAAATGCCATGATCCTGGCACAATCCTCCATGGGTACTTCAGAACAAGTGTAATGAAAAAAATATAGGGGTCTGGGGTAAAGATTTCTAATAAGCAGATTAGCCTAGTCAACCAATATAAAGAAAATACTTTCTCTTAAAGACTAAGTTTTTTTTTTAAGATGTAAAAAAAAAAAAAAATTTATGTATGAGTATTTGCCTGTATGTATGGACATGCACCATGTGAGTGTCTGGTGCCCAAGGTGAGCTGTCCAATGTGGGTGCTATGAACCAAATCTGGGTCCTCTGCAAGAACAGCAAGTACTCTTAACCACTAGGCCACCTCTCCAGCCCAGGATTAAGAATTTTATCACTGGGAATTTCTATCAAAACTAGGCTCAGTCTTAACATTTCCCTAAAAGACTGTAACTTTTCTAAGATGAAATGGCATGCTGGGAGAAACAAACCATAGGAGGAGTACAAAGCTCAGGAGCAAAAAGAAAAGGGGATTATAAAAATTGATTACATGGTAGGAAATGACAATACATTTAAAAAATCAAAATCAATAGGAGGTAGGAATTGACTAGGCAGTTAGGGCAAAAAGACCCCGAAGAAAAGTAGCCAGTTTCTTGGCTAAAACTCACAATGTCCTTGGGCCTCTTAGCAACATACTCTATTCCAAAGGCCAAAAATGTCACAAGTATTTGGAAGCTTGTATCTAATCCTTAAAAGATTTCAGGGTTACCTCTTCAGAGGGGGGAAATATTAGAGTAGCCAAAAGCCCCATAAAAATAAATAAATAAATAAATCAAAGAAGAAAGAGTACATGAAGTTATCAGAAAAAAGTGATAGGGAGGTATGGGAGGAGTTAGAGGCGAGGGAGTGGGCATGGATTTGATCAAAACACCTTATATGCATGTATGAAATTCTCAATAAATTTTTTTTTTTTTTTAAAAAAAGAAGAAATCAGCCACCATGATGTTGATGGTGCCATTGCTGAACCTTCCTGATGACTGAAAGAAAAAAGAAATAAAACAAGAACATTGTTGGGTTAAGAAAAAAAATGGCAGGATAAAAACCCATCAGTCTAGCACATACTTCCTTTAAAAAAAAAATCAAAATCATTAACTGCTAAGATTAATAGATCCCAAAAGATATTTAGCAAATTAATTATAAACTATTCTGAAAAATATCAATCTAATAAATGTGCACTTAAGGATAAAAGTATGAGCTGGAGAGATGGCTCAGAGATTAAGAGCACTGGCTGCTCTTGCAGAGGACCCCGGTTCAGTTTCCCATATGACAGCTAACAACCATCCATAGCTCCAGTTCCAGGGGATCTGACACTTCTTCTGATCTCTGTGGGCACTGCATGACACATATGCAGGCAATACACTCATACACATAAAATAAAAATAATAAATAAAATATTTTTTAAAAAAGGATAAAAGTATGCCAGGTGTGGCTCATGCCTTTAATCTTAGCATCTGGAAGGTAGAGGCCAGCAGATCTCTGTGTGATTGAGGCCAGTCAGGTAGGACTACAGAAAGACCCTGTCTAAAAACATAAAAAAACATAAAAACAAACAAAAAAAAAGGTTAAAAGAAAATATCATACCTGTATTTTGAGCATTCTAAAAAATTCTAGTTGACCATTTTTAGAAAAACGAACCAGAAATGAAGAAGTTCCAAGAAGCATAACTGATTATTAGAGCCAAAAACACTTTATTACTCTAGTCATTTTACCGGTTTAAAAAAAAAAAATTAGCCAGGCATGGTGGTGCGTGCCCTTAGACACAGCATTCAGGAGGCAGAGGCAGGCCGATCTCTATGAGTTCAAGGCCAGCCTGCACTACATAGCAAGTTCCAGGTCAACTGGAGCTACAGAGAGACCCTGTCTCAAAAAAAAAAAAAAAAAAAAAAAAAAAAAAATGGCGCTGGAGAGATGGCTCACCAATTAAGAGCACTGACTGCTCTTGCAGAGAACCCAGGTTCAATCCCTAGCACCCACATGGCAGCTAAAAACCATCTGTAACTCCAGTTCCAGGGAATCCTATGCCCTCTTCTGACCTCCTCGGGCTTTGCATGAAACAGGTGTGCCTATATGCATACAGGCAATATATTCATATACATAAAATAAAAATAATAAATAAAAAAAAAATAGGGCTGGAGATAGCTCAGCGGTTAAGAGAAGCCAGGTTCAATTCCCAGCACCCACATGGCAGCTAAATGCCATCCATAACTCCAATTCCAGGGGATCCAATACCCTCTACTGACCCCCAAGGCACTGAACAACATGGGTGCATTTACACATATGTAGGCAATACACTCATACACAAAAACACTCATACACAAAATAAAAATAAAATAGTTAAAAAAAAAAAAACAAAAAAACCTTAAGCCCACAATGGTTAAGTGACTTGCCCAAAATCACAAAGCTGGTTGGTGGCAAAGCAGACCGTCATCTCTAATCTCCAGGGAGCTGTTCAGTACTGCCTTACAGTATTTTTAGCTGAGTGAAAGTGAAAAGTGATTAAGTCTTTTATCAATTGAAATATAAGAAGGTTGCACCGGACGTGGTGGCACACCCCTTTAATTCCAGCACTTGGGAGGCAGAGGCAGGTGGATCTGAGTTGGAGGCCAGCCTAGCTGACACAGTGAATTCTAGGCCAGCTGGGGCTACAGGGAGACCTTGTCTCAAAAAGATCCCCCGCCCAAAAGAATCAGAACAGATGATGAACTCAAAGCTTGAGACAGTTAATCTCTGTCTACCTGCCTGGATTTAGAATCACCTACGGGATTGAGGCCATACCCTTTGGGAATATTTGTATTTCCAAAGAGGCCAGGGAGAGATCCTCCCTGAAGACGCATGGTACCACTTTATGGTCTGGGGTCTAGAGGCAAAATAAAAGAGGAAGCAGGAGAAAATGAGCAGACCCCCAGCAACCGCTTTGCTCTGCTTCCTGGCTCACTATGACGTGAACTGTTAGCTCTTCTGCCATGTCCTCCCCACCATAACAGACTGAATATTCTCAATGCAGGAGCAAAATAAACGCCTCCTGATTTGTACTCCAGGTATTTTGGTCATAATTATAAAAAAGCTAACTAATACAGTAGTTGAGAGAACGACCACCATAGTCCATTATGTCAAAGATTATAAATGAGTTGAAGAGATGCTTACCTAACAAGTACTAGAATGAACTCTTAAGAGTACAAAATTAATACCATTAAGGAAAACTATCTCAGGCAGCACTCCTACAACATACTTTTCTTTCTGACTGCTACCATGCAATAGTTTCTCCATCAGTTCCATCTCTAAAAGCATCAAAGGAAAAAAAAAGTTCCCCAGTAATTTCGAGCAATGTAGAATGATTAATACCCATGAGATGCTATCACATTTGAAATGCAAAGGAGAACAACAAATGAAATTCATTACCCTAAAGTAAATAAGAGCTTAAAAAGCTTAGACAAAATTATCACTGGCAAAGCCATTAAAATGATGACTCTGACATCCTGGAAAACAACCTTAAAGGTCCTTGAGCTTCTATGATAGTCAAGGGGCTGGACAGACTGTGGACTACCCAGATGGCACACATTATGCACTCTTGTAACCTAGCTGGTGGCTTGGTGGCAAATACCTTTAGAATGCTCTGTTTCTGGATGCAAGACAATCCGGACATATTTAAGAGCACCAAATTGCTGGAGAAGCTCCCCAAGTTCTTCTTCCTCTGAGTCAAATGAAAGGTTTCTATGGAAAAAAATCCAGATCAAGAAAGGTCAATGACTAAGTAAGATCCTGAGTTTCAGTTCAAGGCACATGAATTAGACATCAACTAGGATGGCTCAGTTGTTCACAACCATCCTCCCTTGTACAAAAATAGCATCAAAAATAGTATATGAGTGGCCCCCAGTAGACAGACCTCTGCTATGTGACTCTGTCCCTTGGTCCTCTGTCCTTCCTATATCAATCCCTGCAGCAAACTGAATCTCTCATCTAGTAATTTGAAACTTAAATACACACGAAAATTTTGCTTAGCGACAGAAAACATGTATGCCTTCATTTAAAAAAAAAAAAAAAAGCATCCCAGAGAAAAGACTCACAATCTCCAGCAGCAAAAGTGCACAGCCGTCCACATTCTCATATCCTTCTTGGCAACTCTGACTCATGAACCAATCAGTGTTTACCCAACAAATCCCCTTTTTCTTTTTTGGGGGGGGGTGGGGGCGGGTCTTTTTGAGACAGGGTCTCCATGTAGCCCCAGCTGGTCTGGAACTCACTATGCAGATCAGGCTGGTCTTGAACTCACAGAGATCTGCCTGCCTCTACCTACCAAGTGCTGGGATTAAAGGCGTGCACTACCATGCCCCTCACAAATCCCCTTTTTTCACATATAAGGTACCTAAATTAGTTTCTTTTACTACAATCAGAAATTTTCACAACGTAGTGAGCAAAGTTCTCCATAGCATTAAATAGCCATTTTCCCCTCTATATTACTATGTAGCCAGGTTTCAGTTAAAATTTTCCAAAAGTTAAAAAAAAAAAAATCCTTCAACGATCACAAGGTAAGTAGGGGGTGGGGGCAGAGAATAGGAGCTGTATGTTGAATGACCTTACTCTGAAGATCCAAAACTTTTTTTTTTAAGGTAGGCTTATCTTTATTTTTTTAATTATTTATTTAATAACCACATAATTAGAAGAAGCATTTCATTACAACAGCATTGACATATTCAATAACAATTTCCAGAGCTAAGATGTATCTCTTTCAAAATTGGTTGAAAATTTTTAGGTTTACAGTTAGATTAATACAGTTATACAATGTTGTACTCAGTATAAACCCTATAAGACATAAAACTGAATGAGGTTTTAACCTTTAAAAAAGATCTCCATTTCATTTTTAAATACACTGTTTCATACAGAAAAACTCATTTTTTTTTTTTAAAGGCGTGCGCCACCATGCCCGGCTTTTATTATTTTTTATTTATGTGTATGAGTGCATTGCCTACATGTATGAGAGTGCACCGTGTAATGCAAAGCTGCAGAGGTCAGAAGAGGGCTTTGGATTCCCCTGGAACTGGAATTAAAGACGGTTCATAGCCACCATGTGGGTGCTGGGAATTGAACCCAGGTCCTCTGCAAGGGCAGTCAGTGTTCTTAACCAGTAAGCCACCTCTCCAGTCCCAAACTCATTTTTAATGCAACTAATGCTTAGATGTTTGCACACGTGTCTCTAATCTCCGTATAGATTGTTACTAGTCAGTTGGTTGCTTTCTGAGATCCCTGGCACCTGAGCATGGATATAAAGTCATCAGGTAGATTTCAATGGTAATGTTTTTCACATCTACTAATTAACATGAAACAAATTTTTATGCTTCTTCCTCAAATATAATTTTTAATTTATTGATTTGTGTGTGTGTGTATTTCATACAGAACATCCCAATCTTATTCATCTATATCTATATACTATACATCCCAAGTGGCACCCTCCCATACACCCACCCGCCACTGGAATCCATATACTCAGTCATCCCTGTTACTGTCCACTGTGTTTTCAGTGCCCACAGCCATTACCCAGTGCTTGTCCATCTGCTGAGTCTAGTCAGCCTATCTAGAGTTCCTTGTTTTAGGAAGATCAGTTCTTCCTCACCTAGCAGCACTCGGTTGCCAATATTCCTTTAGATTAAGACTGGAGTCTGTTGTTCATTTTCCCAGTTCTATGCTGGGTTACTGTCTGGGAGTCTCTTGGGCCACCCTGGACAACAACTCAAAGGAAGGTATCTCCTGTCTGGCATTGTTTCTCGTTATGTAGGCTTTAGCTATACAGATGGACTCTTAAAAGAATTATATTGATCCCTTTAATCTTTGGTCATACTTTCCTTTTGAGTGTAAGACCATATAGTTGGCCCAGATTAACCAATTTATTTTTACTCTTAAGGTCATTTGAGGATCTGTTCCTCAAGGGTCACATGGGCTTGGGAGGAGTCCCTGGCTCCTTTCTTTTACCAGTTCCGCCTTTGTGAAGATAAGTCAAAGGTCCTGCTCAACAGTGGATGGCTTCACCTGGAAGTATGAAGCCAGGTGAAATGTTTCCTCTGTTGTGACCCTCCTCTTTATAGACTAGACACTAGTTCAAGTCCATCTGGTGGTCTCCATGGCCTCCCTGATCAAGACAGGTGACTCACCACAGTTACAGGACATTTTGAGAGATGCTCCATAGTCCCCTGGAACTTAGTCGACCTTGGAGGGCAAGGAGCAAAAACTGTCCTTTAAGTCCCTCTGACCAAATTAGTATAGGCCTCAAAGTATGGCTGTTAAACATCCAAGGTTAGTTCCACCAGTCTAGTACTTTTAATTACCATGTGCTATGTAGATAAAGCTTGGGCAAAGACCAAAGATTCTCAGATAAACCTTGACTAGACATATATTATGTTCCTTGAGCTAGTTGTATGGATAATTTTTCAGTAGATTGTTGGACTAATATGGGTCCCTCTGGTTTTTTTAAAAATTAGCTCTAGGCATTATTTATCTCTCACATTATCTAACCCTTCCACCATGGTTTTCCCATTTAAAGTGCCCCATTTTTCCCATTTCTCCCTTAAAAATACCCTTCTCCTATGCGCCCACCTCTCTTGAGCTCCTTCTTTCCCTTTATCCCCAAGGTTCTTTATATAACCCTCCCTCCCCCTCCCCTTTATTAACACCTGTTTCCTACTGTTCTTCTCTTTTAGATTCTTTCTTTTCCTTTACCTCCCTGATTCCTTTTCATTATCCTGGTTCCTGTAGTTATGTCTGGTTACATACTTATCAGAGTCTGGTTCTAGGATCCACATGAGTCTGGTTCTAGGATCCACATATGAGGGAGAACATATGTCAATTTTTTTTCTGAGTCTGTGTTACTTCACTTAGTATAACAGTTTCTAGTTCCATCCATTTACCTGCAAAATTTCATGATTTTATCTTTCTTTACTGCTGAGTAAAACTCCATCATATAAATGAACCACATTTTCATTATCCACTTGTCAGTTGAGGGACACTTAGGTTGCTTTCATCTTAGTTATTGTGAAAAGAGCAATAAACATGGATGTAAAAGTGTCTCTGCAATAGGATAAGTTCTTTGGGTATATGCCAAGGAGTGGTATAACTGGGTCAAATGGGTAGGTTCATTTGTAGTTTTTTAAGGGTTCACCACACTACTTTCCATAAGGGTTGAACCAGTTTGCAGCCCCACCAGCAATAGATGAGTGTTCCCTTTTCCCCACATCCTCTCCAGCATTTGGTATCTTTTATTCTCTTAATCTTAGCCAGTCTGACTAGGGTAAGACGACATCTTAACGTGGTTTTAATTTACATTTCCCTAATTACTAAAGATGCTGAACACCTTTTAAGATGCTTCTTAGCCATCTTTATTTCTCTTTTGAGAACTCTCTGTTCAGTTCCTTAGCCCATCTTTTAATTGAGTTACTTCCTTTCTTGTTTTTGAGTTCGTTATATAGTCTAGATGTTAAACCTCTGTCAGATGTGTTGCTGGTGAAGATTTTTTCCCATTCTGTGGGTTTTCTCTTCACTTCCTTGGATGCTTCTTTTGATGAACACAAGCTTTTTAGTTTAACGAGTTCCCATTTGTTGATTCTTGACCTTGTTTCCTGAGCAATTGATGTCTGGTTTAGAAAATCGTTTCCTACACCTATTATCTTATAGGTTATTGCCAATGTTTTCTTCTAACAGTTTCAGAGTTTCAGGCTTCACATTGAGGTCTTTGATCCACTTGGAGTTGACTTTTGTGCAGAGTGAAAGATAGGAGTTTACTTTCATTCTTCTACAGGTGGAGATCCACTTTGCCAGCACCATTTGCTGAACATGCTGACTTTCCTCCAGTGAATGTTCTTGACCCCTTTGTCAAATATCAAGTGGCTGAAATTACATGTACTCATATTTGGGTCTTCAATTTTGTTCCATTGATCTACAGGTCTATTTTTGTGCCAGTACCATGTTGTTTTTATGATTATGTCTCTGTAATACAGTTTAAAATCTGATATAGTAATCCCCCCAGCATTGCTCTTAGTGCTCAGGGTTGCTTTGACTATCCGAGGTCTTTCATGCTTCCTTATGAATCTTAGGATGTTTTTTTTCCAATTCTGTGAAGAATGTCTTGGGAATTTTTACTGGCATTGCATTGAATCTATAAACAGCTTTTGGTAGGATGGTCATTTTCAGAATATTAATCCTTCTAGCCCATGAGCATGGGAGGTCCTTTCATGAAGATCTAAAACTTTTACAGTCACTTTTTTTTTGTTGTTGTTCTTTTTGAAGCAGGGTCTCCCTGTAGCCCCAGCTCTCCTGAAACTCACTATGTAGACCAGGCTGGCCTTGAACTCACAGAGATCCGCCTGCCTCTGCCTCCAAAGTGCTGGACTACAGGCGTGGGCCACCATGCCCGGCTCTGTCACATTTTTATTTAGAGCATGTGTGTGTGTGTGTGTGTGTGTGTGTGCATGTGTGTGCGCATGTGTGTGCTCATAGAACACGTAGTAATCAGAGGACAACCTGCAGGAATTGGTTCTCTCCTTCTACCATGTGGATCCTGAAGATGAAACTCAAGGTTGTCAGATTTGGTGTCAAACACCTTTACCCCCTGAGCCATCTCACTGACTGTCTTGCAATGTGTTAAGGCTAACCTGAACTATGAAAATGCCCATCTACTGCAATCAATAGGGCTGAAATAGTAACAACAATAGGCAATGAAACCTATTTCCACTCTCTATATCCCCATGGAAACAGAAGGCATATATTACTGTATTCTAGACATTACTTTAAAGGAGAACTTAGGGGCTAGAGATATAGCTCAGCTAGTAGAATGTTTGTCTAATATATACAAAACCCTGGGTTTGATTCCCAGCACCACATAAACTGGGCATGGTGGTATACACCCATAATACCAATACTCAGGAGGTAGAGGCAGGAGGATCAGAAATTCAGTCACCTTGGCTATATAGCAAGCTTGAAGCCAGGCTGGGATACATGAGACTCTGTCTCAAAAACAAATAGAAATAAACAAGAGAAATAATCTAGAACAAATGATGTCATCCCAAGTATTTCCCCTAAAGGCCAGAACCAGTTGATTTGAATTATGTTCCAAAAATTGCCACCCCAATTACAAAGAATGAAATCTAAAAAGGACAAGGACCTGTCTTCTGCTTTAAGTTCTTACGCTCCTACATTTCTCACTGGTTTTGGTCCCTCAGATCAGATGTGCTAAATGATCTGATAGAATCTACCTTTCGTGCCAGAGACTGGGATGAGGGGAGAAAATGAAAGGGAAAAGGGAAAGGGGAGAGGGAGAGAGGAGGATCAAGGGGAATGAGGGAAAGGCTAGGAAGGAGAGGAGACCTTTTCAGACTTTGTAAACATTAGTTTTGGCACAAGGCATACCTGATAAAAACTGTTTTCCCTTCATTCACATCAGAGGGTAACTTCTTTTTCTTTGAGACTTGTACCTCTAATATTTGAAGAAAAGAAAAAAAAGAAAAGCAATTCAAAAAAAACTAATGCAAGCCATATGACAAAGGGCTAACTTCTGAAATATTTTGTATAAATTAAAATTTTTTCAATGGATAAAAGATATACAGTTTAATATACTAAAAGATGCTCAGACTGAAAGGAAAACAAAGCACAGGAGCTGGGGGTGTAACTCAGTGGTAGCATGCATGTTTAGCATAAACAAAGACATAAATGCAATCGAGGAGGAGGAGGAGGAGGTGGAGGAGGAGGAGGGGGAGGAGGAGGGGGAGGAGGAGGGCATCATTGACATCAGAAAGAAAAGCAGGATTCAAGAAATGAGATAGTACTTTTTATTCAGATTAGCAAAGCCAAGAAAACTGAAGGAACCCGATGTGGTAAGGGTATGAGAGGGAAAACTCCCATACACTGCTGTGTCCATATAAACTAGAACTTTTGAGGGGAAAGCACACATATATATTCGTATATGTGCATATGCATGATTTATAATGTGTTAAAATGTTCTTTAGGTATATAAGAAAATCTGGTTGTCTCTGGGAACGTGCCTTAAGAAGCTTAGGAGAGTCACTGCTTGAAGAATAAATACTGAGGCAGGTGTGGTAACTCATGCTTATAATCCCAGAATTTGAGAGGCTGAGGAAGATTTCAAGTTCAAGGTTAGCCTGGGCTTCATAGCGAAACCCTATCATTAAAAACTAAACAAACACCAGGTGTGGTGACACACACAGGCGATAAGATCCAGGCAAGCCTGCTCTACATAGTGAGTTCGAGGCCAGCTGGAGCTGCAGGAAGACCTTGTCTCAAAAACAAACAACAAAAAAATCTGTGAGATCAAGGCCAGCCTGGTCTATAAAGTGAGTTCTAGGCCAGCTGGGGCTACAGGGAGACCCTGTCGCCAAAAGGAAAAAAAAATACACACACACAAAACTCCAAAAACAGTACACAAAAGTATTGTGGAAAAACAAAGATTTGGAGGGAGATTTGGACTGATGTGAAACTTTCTATATTAAACTCTTCTGTATTTTTTAACATCCACTCGTTATCATACCTTTCCCACAAGTTGTTTAGATGAAAGAATGATAGGAGGTAGTTGACTCTGGGCTGTGGGCTACAGGGTCTCACTGTTCGTTCAGTGTAAAAGCTTAGCTTTTATTCTCATGAAAAAAAAAAAGTTTATTTCCTTCATATTTTTACATGGTCAAATCAACGTGCCAGACTTACTAAAATGGAAGCAAAACGGCTGAATAAAAACATCTACACAGACAAACCCAAGGACCAATTACTGGCCATCTCTCATTCTATAACGACCTGCCTTACTCAGTAAATAGGTTTATTCTCAATAAAGATAGCAACAAGAATTGATAAGAGTTTTACAAAATGCTCCCAGAAGTCCTTGTTATGAACTGAACTATGTCTCTCCAAAATTCATATACTAAAGCCCTTAACTCCTGAGGTCATAACATTTGGAAACTTTAGAGAGGTAATTAAAGCTAAGTGGAGTCACAAGGGCAAAATCTTAATCTAATAGGACTAGTATCCTTACAAAAGGAGGAAGAAAGACCAGAGTTTATTTTTTTCTTTCCCTGACAGAAAAAGGCTATGTGAGGACAGCGAGCAGGGAACAGTTTACAAGGCAGGAGGAGAGCATCCTCAGGGACTAATCCACTGGCACTTTGGTATGAGAAAATCTAACCTCTAGAATGGTGATAAAACAAAATTATTTAAATCACTTAGCCTATGGAATTTTGTTATGGCAACATGAGTTATTTCCATTTCAACTCAAAAGAGGTTTGGGGTTTGTTTTTTGTTTTGTTTTTTCAGTCTTTTTGAGACAGGGTCTCCCTGTAGCCCCAGGTGTCCTGGAACTCACTATGTAGACCAGGCTGGCCTTGAGCTCGCAGAGATCTGCCTGCCTCTTTCTTGGACAAAACTTGAAGAGGTGCAGACTTGTGTTGTTGGTGTAAAAATCCCAGGTCTGTTCTTTAGCAGTTGAAAACTTACTCTTTTCCCCCTTCAGAAGGTTTGTTAATGCCTTTTTCTTTTTAATAAATTAACTGTGGATCAGGATCTCATATTTAAGGTTTTCTGAAAGGGATATGACTATTTTTACAAGTTCCAGTTACTAGAACTTTGCTGAGCCGCTCCCTTTGCCTCTTCTACATGAAGTGGTGTCTTGATTTCTGAACCCCCTTGATTCAAAGGCAGGATTCTTCAGAAGTCACCAGCTGCAGAAGAATTGCTTGTTTCCGCCACCACGCCTGGCTGGGTTTTTTTTTTTTTTTTAACTTACTTTATCCCCATCTCAACTCAAAAGAGTTTTTTTAACCTACTTTCATATAAACATGTAATATATCCTATTTATCGCACTATTCATCCAACTTAGACAATCAGAAGTCATAGCACTATGTGAAAGAGGCCCAGGCAGAACTGGTGTGCATTTCTCAGTAACTGATTTAAAGCTAGGTTTTAAATTCCCTAAAAAAGTCTTACTTCTCAAATTTCACTCCAAATTTCACTTTTTAAAACAAAGCAAAAAAAACAAACAGGCTCAGGATGTAGCTCAGTTGGTAAACTACTTGCCTAGCATGCACAAAGCCCTGGGTTGAAGCCCTAGAGAGGCATAAACTGGGTATGATGGTGCACACCTGTAATCTCAGCACCTTGCTGGTGGCGTCAGGAGGATGAGTTCAAGATCATCCTTTGGCTACATACCAATTTTGAGGCCAGCTTGGGCTATATGAGATCCCATCTCAAAAATGAGAAAAAGACCCAGGTGTGGTTGCGCATGCCTTTAATCCCAGCACTTGGGAAGCAGAGGCAGGCAGCTCTCTTGAGTTTGAGGCCAGCTTGGTCTACATAGCAAGTTCCAGGCCAGCAGAGGCTACAGGGAGACCCTGTCTCAAAAACCAATAAAAAAAAGAGAGAAAAAGAGAGAAAGAGAAAGAAAAAAAGCACACAAAGAAATGAAAATAAAATTTCCTTGTCAGCATATAACAAAAAATTGATAGAAAAACTATGTGAAAGAGGGCCAGGCAGAACTGGTGTGCATTTCTCAGTAACTGATTTAAAGTTGAAAGACATTTATGAAGATCCAGGCAAACCTTCACCCTCTTGCTCTTCAGCGCTGCTCTCACTCTGCACCAGTGCTTCCCCACTGTCAGTGCTCCCTCCTTCCTCCAAGTCACTGTCCTCTTCAGAACAGTCTTCGTCAATGTTTTCTGCAGAAGTTGCTTTCTTGACTGCTCTGCAATGGCACAGTTCAGATCTAATGATCTGGCTGACAGAAACTACTGAATTTCACTATACATGCCAAGTCTGCAATGAAGGGGACAGGGAAAGCAGGAGTATTTTCCTCTCAGGAAAAATCCCATGTCTGCCCCTAATGTCTCAGAATGTGCCTACCTCTTCTGAATTTGCACATGCGTGATCACCTTGGATTCTTTAGTCTCCTCTTCATCTTTTTCCTCACTGTTACCATCATCATCGTTTTCACCATCATCATCTTCTTGCTCTTCTACCCTGCCATTCTTTTTCACTGATTCCTGATGTTTAGGTTCATAGCTCTTCTCTGCAACTATGGAGGAAGATAAAGAAAGGAATTCATTTAATATGTAAAACAGGTTATTTTAACAGGAGTAACTAATATTTCAAGTTTCTAGTTTCTTCGGTTTTTTTAGACTTTTGTATTTTTCCTTACTATATGTACAGTTGGCTCCTCATATCCATCGGTTCCACATCCTCAGATTGAACCAACCACAGAACAAAAATATTTTTAAAATACTGTGTCTGTACTGAATATGTGCATTATCTTGTCATTGTTCCCTGAATAATTCAGCATAACAACAACTATTTACATAGCATTGCATTGTATTACATATTACAAGTAATCTAGAGAGGATTTTAAATGTATGAAAGAAATGCATTGATTCTATACAAACCTATACTATTTTACATAAGGAATTTGTAAAGGGTATCCAAGGAGAATCTGTGAAACAATTCTTCACAGATACGAAGAGATGATCGCAAACAAGTAAACAAAACCCTTACCACCCAAATTAGATTCCTCTGGACTTTGTCTTTCTCATCAGGAGCCTGAAGGTTAACCTGGCCCAGAATGGGAGAAATAGCAGCCAAAGCTCTGCAAACAGCCCACTACAGCAAATACAATGCTCATTCTGAGCCCTGCCATGAATTTTAGTCTCAGTAGTCTCTGAGACCCTGGTGGCTTAAAAGTATTTGTTTCTCTGTTCTTATTGGTGTATTACTATCCGTGAAAAGCTGAGAAAAGAGCAGTTGAGAGAAGAAGGAACAAACCCTCCTCACATGAGCTCATGCATCAGGAGTGGTTTTAGACTCAGAAGATCCTGTGTCTAGGGATCAGATCACCAGACAGTTCCATATGAATTGACAAGTAGTCCTAGGCTCATTTCTGAACTCATGGGAATTTGGAGACTTTCCAGCATGCTTTGTCTTATTCTTTTAGCTAATCGTGTGCTCCGGCTATCTCCTCAATATTATCACTCTGATAAGCAGGCTCCCTTACACTTTATCATAAACACAAGAGTCATTTCCATCCTCCCACCCAAAATATACAACCTTCCTACCCAACACTAGCACACCTTACCTGGGGCAGAAGCATGCTGGGTATCTTTGTATTTATCCTTTGCCACAGCCCAATCCACAGCCACAGTCCGCCCTGTCAAACAGAGAGGTGGTATTAGAAAGACTTTTCTCCTTTTAACAGCCCTACTTCCTACCCTGCTCTTACAAGGACCAGGATCCAGTTCCCAGCACCCATATAGTGACTAAAAAACATCCATAATTCCAGTTTTAGGGGTTCCAACATCCTCTTCTGCCCTTTGTAGACATTGCATGTACATGGTGTACTTGCATACATGCAGGCAAAGCATTTGTATACATATAATTTTTTTTTAAAAAACTCCCAGCTGGTAGCACACACCTTTAATCCCAGCACTAAGGAGGCAGAGGTAAGCAGATCTCTTTGAGTTCAAGGCCGGCCTACTACAAGATACTGTCTCAAAACCAAAACAAAACTATAAATGCTCCCAGAAGCTCTTTTTAAACCTTAACTCTTTTAACAATCAATATAAAATTCACTTTTCTACACAGCCACCACAGCTTGGATAGTATGAAGTAAACAAAGAAAGATTTGTACCTCTTTCTGGTTATGCTAGCAAGAAGCAAAACAGGCATTCTGGGAAAAAAAAATGGACCTCCTACCTCAGAAGTTAGGAAGTAACTAAGCTAACCCTTCTTTCAGCACAGTACCTGATAATACCAAGAATAGAGTCAGTTACTGTAACAGCCATGGCTGTTGACTAGTTGTCACAAACAAAAAAGAGGGTCCTGGGGCTGGAGAGATGGCTCAGTAGTTAAGAGCACTGACTGCTCTTGCAGAGGACCCAGGTTCAGTTTCCAGCACCCACATGGTGGCTAACAACCATCTGTAACTCCAGTTCCAGGAGATTCAATGCCCTCTTTTGACCTCCAAGGGCACTGCATGACATGGGTGCACTTACACACACACAGGCAATATACACCTATACATTAAAAAAAACAAACAAAAAAAAAAACTAAAAGAGGGTCCTAGAAATCAACACGCACCTATCAAAGGTTATTTCCAGGATGCCCATTACGAACTTCAAAAGACACTCATACCAAAAGAAGGAAAGAACCCTGGCATGAGCTCTGTCAAATTTAACCTAAGATCAAATACCTCAAAAATTTCATCAAAAACTGGCTATGGTGGTACACGCTTGTAATCCCAACACTCAGGATTGTGGAGGAAGAAGAATCAGAAGTTCAAGGTCATCCTTGGTTATTTAGGAAATTCAAGGCCATCCTTGGCTACATGAGCTACTATTTTAGCAGTAAGATTCTCCATAGTGCAAACATCTTTTGAACACACAGAAAAATGGGTTACAGGGTGAATTCACCCATGCACCAGAAATATTTGGGTCATGATATGAGTACAGAAAACTTACCTCTTATCTCTTTCATATTCATGCCTTTGAGAGCTTTTCCTGCTTCTAGGAGGTTTTTGAACTGAACAAAAGCAAAACCACGCATCTTTCCATCTGTGTACAAATGTACAAAAAGTTAAGAGGCAGTGGGAGAAGCCAACAGAACAGGAAGAAGATTACAGCAACTCGGGCTGACAAGGCCTGCCATCAGCCAGGAGGTCCCTTCCCCAAAAGCAACAGTGTCTGTCCTCCAGTTGGATAGACCCTGACTCAGTCCTGAGAGCAATGAGACAGTCTGAAGCCCCGCATGGTGGCACACACCTTTAATCCCAGCACTAGGGAGGCAGAGACAGAGGCAGGTGATCTCTATGAGTTCCGGGTCAGCCTGGTCTGTGAGTTCCAAGACATCTGGGGCTACAGGGAGACCCTGTCTCAAAAAGACCAAAAACAAACAAACAAACAAACAAAACTCAGTCTGAAACAGCTAAAAATACCATCA
The DNA here is from genome assembly GCF_000622305.1 of Nannospalax galili. Taxonomy (NCBI): domain Eukaryota; kingdom Metazoa; phylum Chordata; class Mammalia; order Rodentia; family Spalacidae; genus Nannospalax; species Nannospalax galili. Next base: position 2,087,803 of record NW_008349073.1, on the reverse strand, counting down.
AGGGAACAGCACTATCATCTGGGCTTTCACTACTTGTACTATGCCAAATACTTCATAAATATATTGTCTAGGGTTCACAAATAGCATGACAGAAAACTGTATTTATAGTTCAACAATATGGAAAAGATAACAATAAATAATCTTCATCAAATCTACACCAAATGAAGGTGTACTAGTACCTGTCTTCCTTGGGATATTTACTTCCAGAACAGTTCCATATTGAGCAAATACTGTTTTCAAGTCATCTTCTGAACACTGAAGCCAAAAGTGAAAAAGAAAAATGAGAAACATTATCACAACAAATAAATATGAAACACCAACTACTAAGTTCATTTGCTAGAAAGAGTGAATATTTTTATTACTTTTTTTACTTTCAAAGAGTAGGACAGCAGCCTGGTATGGTGGAACACACCTTTAATCCCAGTACCTGGGAGGCAGGGGCAGGCAGATCTCTGTGAGATCAAGGCCAGCCTGATCTACATAATGAGTTCCAGGCCAGCTAGAGCTACAGGGAGACCTTGTCTCAAAAATAAATAAATAACAACCTCCTCCAACAAAAAAACAAAGACTAGGACAGGAAACAGCTGTGAACAAATGACAGCTTACTTTTTATACAAGAAGCCAAGAAAAAGCCAGACATGGTAGGTAGGGTATACCTGTGATCTCAGGACTCAGGAGATGGAAGTAGGGGGATCAAGAGTTCAATGCTGCCAGGCCTGGTGGCGTACACCTTTAATCACAGCACTTGGGAGGCAGAAGCAAGTGGATCTCTGTGAGTCTGAGGCCAGCCTGGTCTACACATTAAGTTCCAGGCTAGCTGGTGCTACAGGGAGACCCTGTCTCCAAAAAAAAAAAAAAAAAAAAGAGTTCAAAGCTAGCTTTGGCAAGTTCGAGGCCTGCCTAAGCTATAAGACACTGTCTCAAAAAAGAAGGAGAGAAAAAAAGAGGCTGAAAAGCCATTCCCTTTCTCAGTAGTGGCTTCCCTAAAAGGAAAGCATCTTCAACTTAGTGTCCTTAATAAGTTATTTTTTTCATTACTTTATTTTGTGAGTATGGGGAGAGGGAGGCATGCATGCTCATGAATATGGAGGTCAGAGGACAACTTAGAGTAGATGGTTTTCTCTTTCCACCAAGTGGGTTCTGGAGATCAACCTCAGGTTATCAGCCAAGAGCCTTTCTGTTGAACTACTTTGCCACCCTTAGTAAGTTCTTATTTATATAGGCCCAATTTCTCTGCTCAACAGACTAAAGTTCATTCCCAAGATAAATTAAGTCCAATGATAAATGCAATCTTGAATAAGGAATTCCACCAATTAGCATGCCTTGATTCCAGCATCCTTCAGAACATACAATTAGTCCATGGTCACTTACCTTAAAGCTGAGGTTCCGGATAATTAGTCTGGCTTTCTTATCTGCCACTTTGGCTTTCTTGGCCTTTGGCTCCTTCTTAGGAGACTCTGAATTTTCTAAAAAGTAAGAGACATGGGATAAATCTGAGACCCACTTGTAGGCTAGACATCAGAGGGAAGAAAGGTACTAGTAATAGCATTTACCATAGAGTCAAGTATGCAATATCTAGAACAGATTTTCCAGACTGAGAAGCAGGCAAATGAATATCAAAACACACGGAAGAGTTTTGACATCAAAAAGAAAACCAGTAAGTCTTAAGTTCTGGAAGCCACCTCCAGGCTACTCTGCCTTTCACTTTCAGCATTCCTCCTCACCCTGGGAGAAGTGCTAGAAACTCACCATTTTTCCTCTTTTCCTTGGACTTGTTCCTCAGTTTTTTCTTGGCAACAGTCACATTGATCTTGCAACCTTCAAAGGTGGTGATCTCCTTAAGGGCCCTCTGACCATCTTCCAGCATTGAGAAAGTAACATAGCCAAAGCCTCGACAGGCCTTGCTCCCTGGAAGAAGGCAAGAAGGAAGGAAGTGAGGGAGTAAAAGGACAGAGAATCAGAGTCAAGAGCACCTAACCATTAAATCCTCAAAGCCCACACTAGCAGGTATTCTGCCCACCCATCCTGGGAGCCATCTACCAAAAGTTCCAAAAGAGAAAGAAAGGAGGCTGGCAAAAGTAGCTCCTTCCCCACTTTGCTCAGAATTATGAGGCTTCCTCTTTCTTCTAATATGCTATCTTGCTATTATTTCTTCTTCTTACTCCAGTCCTGATAATCTTAAGAATATGATGGACTCATAATACACATTAGGCCCCCAGAGAAGAACTTGACATCAAAGTGAAAGACCATCAGGAATGGCAGGAAAGATACATTATGGTAGGTTTGAAAAATCAGATTATAACAATGTATTTTTCTTAAAAGAGATCAGTAATAATAACTAAGAGAACCTCAAAAAATAAATGGGGGCTGGAGAGATGGTTCAGTGGTTAAGAGCACATATTGCTCTTCCAGAGTTCAACTGAACCTGAGTTCAATTCCCAGCACCTACACTAGGGACTTCACAGCAAGATGTATCTCCAGTATGTCACTCACATATGCAACACACGTATATACAAAATTAAAATATAATAATAAAATTAAAAGCTTTTTTGTGTCTTTTTGAGAGTCTCCCTGCAGCCCCAGATGAACTAGAACTCACTATGTAGACCAGGTTGGCCTTGAACTCAAAGATCCACCTGCCTCTGCCTCCCAAGTGCATAGGATTAAAGGCTATGCCCAGTTGAAATAAAAATATTTTTAAAATAATAAACACTGCTTCAGAAGCCTGTGAATATTACTACTATATTATCAAGACCTTAGCTATCCAGTATCAAATCTTTCCAAAGCAGGTACAAGTCTCTGGCCTTATTTTAGGTTCAGAACACTCCAAGCTAGGTACTATAACCATTACCATCCTTTCTTTTCAAAGAACAATTCAAGATAGAGAAAAGTAAGTGACTGACAAAAACAGGTATTGAGTTAATTCCTCCTTACCAGCCCCATGGTCTTCCACAGGAGTCCACACAGAAGAACATTAGGACAAAAAAGATGGATAATGATATATATCAACTGTAGCATACCATGGCCTGTTTTTGTTGTTTTGTTTGAGACAGGGTCTCTCTGTAGCCCCAGCTGGTCCAGAACTTGCTAAACAGACCAGGCTGGCCTATATCTTACAGACATCTGCCTGCCTCTGCTTCCCAAGTGCTGGGATTAAAGATGTGCCCCACCATGCCCAGCAGGGACTGGTTTTGGGGGAATTTTTTGTTTTTTTGTTTGTTCTTTTGTACAGTAAAACTATATTTATTGAAAAAAAAAATTCTGCCCAAGACCTACAGAACAACTTTTGATTATATCTGAATCTTCTCCAGAGTACAGACAGGGCACTAATCCATACAAACTAGTTATAAAGCTGACACCTGGCATACTGTGACATGGAGACTGATTTCTTTCCTTTTGAAACTCCCACTCACAAAAGTCACTCACTCATCTTTCAGAAAAGACGAACAAGAAAAATTAAGACCCTCTGTCATCAGTACAACCAAAAATAAAGCTGCTCAAATGTAAAGTTCAGTGCCCAAATAAAATCAAATAAAAATTATGTCTGCACGAAGAACTCTCAAATACACTAGAATCATCACAATCCTAAAACATGACTATCTTAAGCCGGGCGTGGTGGCACACGCCTTTAATCCCAGCACTTGGGAGGCAGAGGCAGGCAGATCTCTGTGAGTTCAAGGCCAGCCTGGTCTACATAGTGAGCTCCAAGACAGCTGGGGCTACAGGGAGATCCTGTCTCAAAAAAGACCAAGAGGGGGAAAAAAAAAAAAAAAAAAAAAAAAAAAGAAATGACTATCTTAAAGTGGTCTACCACTATTATTGGGAAAAACCTCACCCTACCTCCATCCCTACCCCTCTATACAAGTGCAACACTCATGTTTCCTATTCATCTCATTTGTCTAGATAGTAGAGTGCATAGTTTTCTTAAAAGGAGGGAGAGAGATTATTAAGGCTTTAGACCAAAAACTCAAGATTTAAGGTAAGATTTCACAAAGTTTATATTCCAACAACTCAAAGGAGAATTTCCATTCATTGGCCTGTTCTTTTCTGGAACACAACTGCCTGGTATTGCATAGCAGCTTTTTTCCCCAAGTTGTTTTGACACAGGAAGAAATGCAATGTATATTAGAGCCCAGGACACATACAGATTCTTTATATAAAACTGAAATATGGTCAGGCATGGTGGTGTAATACCTGTAATCCTAGAATTTGGGAAGCTGAGGCAAAATTGAGTTCTAGGTCAGCAAGACCTTGTCTTAAAAAAAAAAAATTCTTGCAAATACTTATCCTTTATCATATATGGATATACATATGGATATACACACATTTAATTATTTTACTTCAGACAGGGTCTCCCTATAGCCCCAGCTGGTCTAGAACTCACTATGGAGACCAGGTTGGCCTCAATCTCACAGAGATCTGCCTGCCTCTGCCTCTTGAGTGCCAGGCTATTGTTGTTGTTTTTTAAAATCTAGTCAGAATCCACTTGAGATCCACTACTGGGTAATAATTTGCAGTTTAAGAAAGATTAATGTGGGGCTGGAGTGATAGCTCAGCGGTTAAGAGCACTGTCTGCTCTTGCAGAAGACCTGGGTTCAATTCCCAGCACCCACATGATGGCTAACAACTCCAGTTCCAAGGGAATCTAAATGTCTCTTCTGATCTCTGAGGGCACTGCAGGAGACTGGTGCACTTACACACATGCAGGCAATATACTCATACACATAAAATAAAAATAATAAAGTTTTTTTTAAAAAAGAAACATTAATGTTGAGGGCCAGTGAGATGGTTCAGCAGGTAAAAGGGCTTGCCATCAAGGCTAACAACCCGAGTTCAATCCCTGGTACCCACATGGTAGACAAAGAGAACCAACTCCAGCAAGTTGTCCTCTGACCTCTACATGTGCTGTACAGCACTTGTGTGTGCACATGCGCACACAAATAAATAAATAAATAAATACGTACATACATACATACATAAATGTAATAATTTCTTTTTTTAAAGAAATACTAATGTTGAACCAAGAGTGGTGGTATGTGACTATAATACCAGCACTTGGTAGGTAGAGGCAGGAAGATCAGACCAGCTTGAGCTACAGAGAACCTGTCTTTAAAGAAAAAAAAGAAAATACATTAATGTACTACAGTCTCACTCCTTCAATTATATCTATACTTAGAATGACAAAGTTAGGCAGGTGTCATGACTTAAACAGCAGTCAGAGAGCCACGTTAACAATCCTAATGATAATTTCTGTAACCAAGAAATAGAAGCTAAGAATGAAGTATTTGCACATATCAGGCTCCCTAGTCACATACTCAGAAACCATGCAAGGGAAGGAAGAGTCTCTCAGATGCCAGATCTAACAGTTGCTTTGTTGAAAAGCAAAGAGGTAGCCAGGTAAGAGATATCTGGTGAGTTGGAAGAGAGCTAAATGTGTGTTCTGGGTAACGTGTATCTATCTAGGTGCCCCTGGAGTCTTGTTAAGAGAAAGAAATGCTCCTACATTAAAACCCTTACAATTCTTTCAAACCCTAATACATGCCAACTCCCCACACTAGGTAATCTAGTGTACAACAAACAAAATGTGAAGCACATAGTGAGCCAGTAAATCTCTCCAGTGACTCAAGCCAAAACCTTAGCATCAGACCTGACTCTCTCCTTTTTGATGCCTACTCTATTCAGTAATCCTCTCAGCTTTATCTTAAAAATGTCCATATTCCAACCAACTTTTCCTACTATTGCTTTCATCTTGAGTCAATACCATTACCTCTTACCTAAATTACTCAAGAAGGCTCCAAATGGTTTCCTTGCTTCTGTTCTAGTCTCCAAACATCTATTCACAACACTGCAGCCAGAATCATTCAAAATATAAATCTGACAGACTGTCATTACTATTCTCTGCTTAAAACCAGTGGCTTCCTCACAGAAAAATAAAAGTCTGCAATGGTCTGCAAGGTCTTATCTATTGTCTTTTCTCTTCCCTTCATTCACTTCCCTCCGGTCACCCTACCACCTTCTCTCTCCTCATAAAACAAGGACATGACAGGCCGGGCATGGTGGCACACACCTTTAGTCCCAGCACTCAGGAGGCAGAGGCAGAGGCAGGCGGATCTCTGAGTTCAAGGCCAGCCTGGTCTACATAGCAAGTTCCTGGCCAGCCATGTCTACTTTAATACTCTTGAGACTGTTGCTTCTTCCATATGAACTGCTTTATCCCCTAGGAAGACTAAGTCCACTCTCTCACCTCAAGCCAGCCTTCCTTGGCCACCCTACCTACACACATATTATCACCATATAGACTGCCTTGTGTTTTGGCTGCCTTTCCCACCATGACTATATAAGCGAGAGATTCTGGTTTAGTGTTGTCCTGTATGGAATATGGGATTAAGACTCTCTGCCCTATAAGATTGTTGAGAAGATGAAATAAGATAACCTGTCAGGGGGCTGGAGAGATGGCTCAGCAGTTAAGAGCACTGCCTGCTCTTGCAGAGGACCTGGGTTCGATTCCCATATGGCGGTTACCAACCATCCTTAACTCCAGTTCCAGGGTAATCTGAAGCCCTCTTCTGACTGCCGCGGCATTGCACAACACGGGTGCACTCACATTCACGCAAGCAATACACTCATACACATAAAATAAAACTAAAAAAAATTTTAAAAACAAAAGTAAATATATATATAAACCTGTCAAACTCACCCTGCCTGGCAATCAGCTGGCTCTGAATAATCTGTATTGGTGCTTTATTGTTAGTTTTGTGGGGGTTTTGTTTTGTTTTGACAGGGCAGAACTTGGTGGGTAGACCAGGCTGTCTTCAGGACTCTCAGCAATCCTTCTGCCTCAGGCTCCTGAGTGCTGAGATTACTGGCAGGAACCAACACATTCGGTTTAGATATTAGCCAATTTCTTTGCATACGTGAACGCGAGTAATAAAGGGAAACCGCAATAGAAACTTAAGTGGATGGTCTGCATTTTATAAACCGATCCTATTGGTCCATCTACAGCAGAGTCAGTTTAGAAAAGAAACTCAAGTCCCAGTCCCTTACCTTTGGAGCAACTAAAGAACTATATACCTAGGGCCTGGCGTGCCTCACGCCTTTAATTCAAGCATTCAGGAGGCCGAAGCAGGACTGCAAGGAGTCCGAGGTCTTTCTGAGCTACAGAATAAAGCCTTGCCTCAACAAACAAAAAAACAAATAAACAAACAGTAACACAAAAACTATATAGCTCCCTGAAATTCGGGGAGGTGTTCTCGCCGCCATCCGACCCCCAGCCCTCTGCCATCATCCCGCCTCCTACCTTTCTCAGTGACCACGAAGCATTGCTTCACCGGCCCCACCTGACTGAACAGCTCCTCCAGCTGCTCACTGCGGGCGGAAGGCGGGAGGCGGCCCACAAAGAGAGTCAGACCGGCCATGAGACGGGGAAATGGGCGCGTGGTGGTACAAGCGAACCGCACCAGGGCACGCGAGGGCTCACTTTGGCCGGAAGATCAAGCCAAGTTGCCGGGAGACTCCGGAAGTACCCGGTGCTCAAAAGAGTCCGGGGTGGAAACGCAATGGGAAAGGAAAGAAAGGTTCCGGAATGAAAACTAGTGCGGTCCTGGGGGCGGAGCTTCTTGAGCGTCTGCTCTTTGCTCAGTCCCAGCACCGCCTCTGCCACTGAGGGAAACTCATCAACAATTTACTCAAAATCTCTTCACCAGGAGATCGATCCCAAATTCACCAGGCTGGCAGAAGTCGTTTTTGCTCTAGACCTTTCTCACATCTGACATATTCAATAAATATTTTCTGAAGTGTCTCCACATGTACTCTACGCGCAGAAACTTCAGCCAGAACGTCATAAAGTATGTAACACACATTATTTGGGCATTTATCATATCCTCAGAAAATATGAGAGGAATGTCACTTCGGCCTCAGTGACAAAATGTAGCTACTAAAATCTGCACAGAACAAATGTCACAAAATTATACCTTGAGTAATTATTTACTGAGCTTTACTGTGTGCCAAGCATTAGGGATAAAACTAGTTACCTGGAAAGAAGAGAGGGTCCCTGATTCATATAACATAGCCTGTAGAGGGAGACAGACATTATTTTTTAAATCGCACAAACAACCGGGAGTGGTGGTGCACGCCTTTAATCCCAGCACTCTGGAAGCAGAGGCAGGCAGATCTCTGTGAATTCAAGGGCAGCCTAGTCTACATAGTGAGTTCCCGGTCAACTGAGGCTAAAGGGAGACCCTGTCTCACTAAAGACACCCCCCAAAAAATCGTACAAACATAGCGTGCACACACAAGATCGCATCAGAACACACCCAAACCAAATATAACATTCAGCTCCTATGTAGAGACCTAGAACACAGCCCTGCCCAAAGACGGAAGAGATACAAAGTCTCACTGACCAAGAGGAGATCTGGATGCTCTTGGATCCTGGAACCAGTGTTTGCCATTCAGTGGGCTCAGTAATCATCCTATATGTAATACTGCTGCACTTGGAAAATCCTAGCAGCAAAAGGTACCCAGGGCACCTTTAAAATCATTAAAGTTATAGCAGCATGGTAGGTAGAATATGCAAGGGGTGGGGGCAGGGGATGAAAAGTACAGTGAAAACAAGCTCCCTTTCTCCCAAGAACTATTCACTTTCCATATATTTGGGGTGGGTGAATGACTGATGTAGTGGTGCAGAGAGAAAGGGAGAGAACACTGTGTGATTTATGAAGCCCTAGCTAGCTCCAAATAAATAATATGTGCTTTTAAAAGAGCCCACACCACAGATATTTTTAAATACATAAATCAGGAGACAGGGCACTGAAATACAAAACAGATTGTTAAGGCTACTAAGTTAATCCTATCCCGGAAAAAGATAATCAAATAGGCAAAAGAAATGAATTGGATCTTTTGAACAAAATTTGTTTAGGATCCCCCATTTCCCTCCCCTTAAGAATCAAAATTCTCTCCCAAAACACTAAATTGCAAGCTCTAGGGCCCCATTACAGCTGCAATAGTTACAAGAAAAAGAACCATTTGTAACACTCCCCCCAAAATGTTAAATGTCCTGAACCCATTTTTTTTTCCTTAAAGGACAAAAACCAAACTGTATCCATATGCCCATCAGGGGGCAGCAGTTACTCATAGTGCAGGGTTCTGTGCCTCTCTGAGAGAACAGAACAGTACAATTAACCTTTCTACCCTCCCCTTAGTTTAGATGTGAATCCCCATCTGTTTCCAACCCTACTCCCTCCTATCCATTCTTATCAGGGAGGGCATATGGTTCTTCAATCAAGGATATTTGTTCATCCATGCTCAGGACACATGCAGCGTTCTTTATTATATAGCAGGAGTCACGGAACCCTGCAACGTGACTTCCAAGGGAAATAAACTGCCGGACTACCCCTCATCCATCACTGTGTAGAAGCCTGGAAAGGAAAGAAGAGAAGCCTGAGGTGTTCTTAGCCAGTTTCTCTCAGGCCCCATCCCTCTGGTTCCCCCACAAACAAGCCCAACCTTCTATAATAGTTGTTGTTGGGGGAGGGAGTGTTTGTTTGCTTGCTTGTTTGAGACCAGGGTCTCAATTATGTAGCCCTGTAACTTGCTATGTAGACTAGGCTGGCCTTGAATTCACAGAGATAGGCTTGCCTCTACCTCAGAGTGCTGGGATTAAAGGCATGTACCACCATGCTCTGCCTTAGCTAGTTCTTATTCTTCAGGCTTCTCACAACTATAAATTGTGCTGATGTGATTATTTCTGTGATCAGTTAATATCTGTTTTTCCTCATCACAACATCACATATTCAGGACCTTCAATGCCTCTTAATCCCCCAAACTTAGCATATTATGAACATTCAATGAGTATTTTTTATTATTTTTTTATTTATTATCTTTTTTTATGTGTATGAGTGTATTGCCTGCATGTGTGTAAGTGCATTTGTGTCATGCAGTACCCTCAGAGGTCAGAAGAGGATTCTGGATTCCCCTGGAACTGGAGTTACAGATGGTTGTTAGTCACCATGTAGGTGTTGGGAATTGAACCAGAATTCTTTGGGGGGGATTAAGACAGAGTCCCATACTTGCTATGTAGGCCAGGCTGGCATTGAATTCACAGAGATCCAATTGCTTCTGCCTCCCAAGTGCTGGTAGTAAAAGCATGCACCACCATGCTTGACTTGGGTAATTCTTTCTTTTTTTTTTTTTTAATGTGTATGAGTGTATTGCCTGTATATGTGTATGTGCACCCATGTCATGCAATGTGCAAGGAGGTCAGAAGAGGGCATCAGATCCCCCCAGAACTGGAGTTACAGATGGTTGTTAGCCACCACATGGGTGTTGGGAATCAAACCAGAATTACTCTGCAAATAATTCTTTCTTAAATTTATTTTTATTTCTATTTATGTATGTATATAATATGTGGGGGTGCCCACAGAAGACAGAAGGAGGGCATCAGATTCTCTGGAGCTGAAGTTACAGGTGGCTATGAGCTTCCTCATGAGGGTGCTGAACTCAGGACCTCTGAAAGAGCAGAAAGTGCTCTTACCTGCTGAGCCATCTCTTCAGCTCTAGGAGTGATTCTTATAGAGGAAAAGTAACAATGTTGGAGATGGTGACTATCAAGCTATAGTCTTTTAGCCTCCTCCTTTCTCAGCAGTCCCATTCAGAGCTTTCAGAAAATGAGTGTCTGTCAGAGATAAACCGAGACAGACTGAATAAAGCGACACTAGGCTTGGACTGCTGTGCTAGGGGAATGGGAAGTACATGAAACCCAGGGGCTTCCATGAGAAGAATAAGTAAGAGAGCAGCTGGCTAGGATGAGAGTGAGGAAGAGATGACAGAGGGGAGCTAGGCACAAGCAAAGGAAAATAAGAGGCAGGTGGAAGAGAAAATGGGGGGAGAAAGAGAGCAATTCCTCAGAGCAGTAAGCATTCCTTGCATTATACAATGCAGTGCTGATGCTGGGCCCACTACAGCCACTACGACACACCAGTGAGAAATGCCTGTAATTAGGAGGTTGGCAGTTCTCTGGGCCTTAGCCCAGAGTGAGGATGCAGCAAGAATTTCTGAGCCTTGCTGAGCCAGGTAATGGAGGAGACACAGTCAGAACCACTCCAAGCCCATCCCCCAGCCTTACCTGCACCACTGCCTCCCATTTCTCTTTCTCTCCCCCTCCCCCTCCCCTCCCTCTCCCTCTCCCTCTCCCTCTCCCTCTCCTTCTCTTCCCTTCCTCCCTTTTTTCCTCTCTCTCTCTCTCTCTCTCTCTCTCTCTCTCTCTCTCTCTCTCTCTCTCTCTCCTCCAACATCCCTGGCTTCCCTCTGAGGTCTGAAGCCCTGGTTGGCCCCCCTCGGCCAAGACAGATCTTCCTCCCTAAGGACAGCAGTGTTGGATTCTCTCATTAGTGTATGAGACCCAGTCTGGCCAAAGGCCCCAGTCTCTCCTGGCCTCCCTTTCTGCCTCCCTCTTGGCCCCTAGCCCCCTTTCTCCAATCCCCATTAGCTGATGATCCAAGTTTTGCCATTCTTTTTTAATCACTAAGATTTCTGTTTTTCCACTGTGAGCCTAATGCTCCTGCACGTCTCTCTGATATACAGAACATCGCCAAACACTGTCAGGTTTTCATTTTCTTTTTCTTTTTTTATTTGTTATTTTTATTTTATGTGTATGAGTGTATTGCCTGCATGTAGATAACATAGATAAGTGCACCCATGTCGTGCAATGACCTCAGAGGTCAGAAGATGGCATCGGATCCCTGGAACTGGAGTTATGGACAGTTGTTAGCCACCATGTGGGTGCTGAGATTCAAAACTGGGTCTTCTGCAAGAACTGCCAGCACTCACCAGGCATGGTGGTGTATACCTTTAATCCCAGCACTTGGGAGGCATAGGCAGGTGGATCTCTGTGAGTTCAAGGTCAGCCTGATCTATATATATCAAGTTCTAGGCTAGCTGGGGCTACAGTGAGACCCTATCTCAGACCAAAAATGGGGGAGGGGCTGGAGAGATGGCTAAGTGGTTAAGAGCACTGACTGCTCCTGCAGAGGACCCGGGTTTGATTCCCAGCACCCACATGGAGGCCATGAACCGTCCTTAACTCCAGTTCCAGGGGAATCTGAAGTCCTCTTCTGACCTCCTCGGCATTGCACAACATGGGTGCACTCACATACATGCAGGAATATACTCATACACATAAAATAAATATAAAATAAAATATTTTGGAAGGAAGGAAGGAAGGAAGGAAGGGAAAGAAGGAAGGGGACAGTCAGTGCTCTTAACTGCTGAGCCATCTCTCTAGCCTCAGGGTTTTAATTTTCAAACCTGATCCAAGACCCTGATTTTGTGTCACTATGAACCACTCCATAAATGCACAAGATATAGAACTGGAAGATAAATGTTTCAGGGAAGGGGCAATACCATGTGTCTGGTAGGGCTGGGCATGAGCATAGGTCTCTCTGCATTGTGAGTTCTGCTTTGGAAGCTAGACTGGGTCTGGAGCAAGAGGTGGACACGGAGACAGGCATTCTCCATTGAGGATCTGAGATGAGAGTTCTGAAGGGAAAGAGGGTTGGAGTCCTTATGAACCCAGCCTCAAAGAAGCACTGTTAGTGAGTTAAGGCAGTTCCTCCTCATAAATTCTCAAGCATGGGAATTTGGAAGGCAAGTTGTTAGGGAGCCCAGTTTGAGGCAGTCAGGCCCTTTAACATGTGTGTCCAGATTTCCACGAAGGTCTTTATTATTAGCTAGTCCCCAGGAGTTATCTATCAGGTCCTGAAGCCAGACTACTAAGAAAGAAAAGCGTTTTCACCGTAGACTGAAGAATCTCTGTTTCTCAGCATGGTGCTCCTTCTTAGGAAAAGCCACTTGCCAGGGAGTCAGATGTGTCTTCCAGGGGCGACTCCCAGGACCCTCGCTTATCACAGCCACAGAACCAGATTCCTTGCTCTTATGTGGAGGACCCTGGGGGAGTCTGAGGCAGACCCACTCCACTTCTATGGACTACTGAAGTTGTAGTCCCGTTTAAGCTTTCCCAAGAAGATCAGAACATACTCCTCTGAAAATATTTTATTGATAAATTGACTCTGAAAGCACTTGCTTCCCACCCAGCTGTTGTAAGGTCTTTTGGATGGGGCATAGACCCATCTTTGAGGGAAGGTCCAATGAAGGACATGGCAGAAGTGGGTTCTGAGGATAGCCCCTCTCAGCACCAGAGTAGCGGAAAGGTGGTCAGGAGTGGAGCACCTGTGGAGTTTTATTGCTGGTGAAGACCAAGGAAAGTGGGACCCTGCCAGTCTAAATTGCAGCTGGGGGCATCAACACACAGGGCTCCAGAGAGGTTGGCACTGATTCCCAATCCACAGAGCCTGGCTGCTCACCCACTCACCCAGGGGCCCCTGGATGGAAAGGAAGTGGGGAGAAGTATCTGAACCAGGCAGAATTGGGCAATGATTACAGTGTGCAGGTCTTGGACAGAGTGGGCGCTAGAAAGGGACAAATGGTTTGGCTGTGAGATGGTAGCCTCTTCACAGGTCTATGGTGTCGCTGCCCACGCTCAGCTCGTCAATCTGTCGACAGGCATCCAAGAATTGCTCCTGTAGCAAGGCCTCCTCAGCCTGCAGCTCAGAAGCACGTTCAAGGGAGTCACGAGAGGATGGGGATAGAGCCTGGTAGGATCCTGATGCTGGGAGGCTGGGGCTGCTTCCTGAGGGCCGCGGGGGACTGAGGACGCAGACCAGCGAACAGCGGGGAGGCCTGTCAGGGCTGGAACACAGCAGCATGGACGAGCTGTCCCGTGACAACCCACACAGCGAGCCAGACGAGGCGCTGCTGACTGGGGGCCAAGCCCCAGGAGAGGGGAGCTCATTAGGCGCCGGGGATCCAGGAACTTTCTCAGACCTCTCACTGGCTCCAGCCCCTGTCTTGGTCCCTAGGGAGATGGTGCGGTAGAGGCCGAGCCCAGGCAGAGCTTCCCCAAAGGCAGGGCCCTGAAAGAGGCCCGGTGCCAGCAGTGCCTCGCTGCAGAGGGCCTCTTCGATGCTGCGTCGCAGGTTGATGGGTGAGGGCGGGCGGAAATCCACCGTGCAATCGCTAACGGGGGAGGAGGCAGGAGACTGGGCTGGGTTGGCCACCGCACCTTCGCAGCCGCGGCAGCTGCCCCCTTGGAGTAGGAGGTCGGGGCCTGGCCCTGCTAGGGCGCACAGCTGAAGCAGCTCTGCATCTCCACGCGCAATGGCGCTACCCAAGGGCTCCTTGTCCGGGGGCCCGGGGACCCAGCCTCCCGGGAGCAGCGGAGCAGCGTGTCCGGGCGACCATCGGAAGAGCTTGGCCCAGCAGCGTCGCGGCACCCGGGGGCTGCAGAGCGTGGGATAGAGGCCTAGCAGCGCCAGCGGGAGCGCAACGCCCACTTCGCCCAGACGCAGGCCTAGCTGGAAGGCCCACCAAGGCCAAGGTCCCTCCAAGCCAGGCTGGCCGCCATAGCCCAAGGCGTGCAGCACCTCATAGCCCTGCAGGGCTCCGCTCAGCAGCCCGAAGGTGCCGGCTACCGGGGCGGTGCGCGCTGCTCGCCTCCAGGACTCCCTCAGGGCGAAAGGGCTGCGCGATTGCGGAACCGGCGTGGAGCCCTTGAAGCCAGACCCTCCCAGGGGAGCTCCGGCCCGCCGCCGCCTGCCTCCCCAGCAGGAGAGTGCCAGCAGGAGCCCGGACAGGAAGGCAGCGAGGAAGGCGTGCAGCCCGCGCGAGGCAAGCCGCAGCGGCTGCAGCGGACGGTGCACCGCGCTCCCCAGGGCGGCCGCTGCAGCCAGCCCCAGCCCCAAGAGCAGCAGCGCAGCCAAGCCGGCGGGGCACCGCGGTGTGCGTGGCCGGGCCAGCAGCAGGCAGGCCAGCCCCAAGCCCGCAGCCAGGCAGGGCAGCGGAAGGTCCTGCAGCAGCAGCCAGGCGAGATCAGGCAGCCGATCGCGGTGTCCGTAGGCGTCGTAGAGGAGCGGGAAGGCCCTCGTGGTCCCGGCCGAGAGCAGCAGCAGATCTAGCAGCGCCAGGCAGGGGGCGCCGGGTGGGCAGCGCCAGGGCAAGAGAGCCAGAGCCAACAGAGCCAGCAGGGCCACCAGACCAAAGAGTGCACCTGCCCCATACACATGGGCCTCCCAGGCCAGGCCCCAGCGAGCCCTGGCCTCCGCCCAGTTGGCTTCCAGGGTCAAGAAAAAGAGAGGCAGAGGGGAGGCAGGAGGCTGCCCCTCACTATTAGGCAACTCGGGGTCGCTGCAAAAGTCTGGTTCACATTTGGGCGGCACAGAAGGGTTCCCAAGGCTGGCAGGAGAGGGTTCACCTGGAGCAGAGGTGAGGATAGTGGTATCTGTGGACAAAGAACATTTGATTGAAGCTGTTAGCAGCACCCCCACCCCAGCACACATCTAGAAGTTTAAATACATCTGTAACAAGACTGTTCTGCATAAGAGTCTCCATGCTTTTCAGCCTCTCCCCTTCTCCCCCCAGAACCCAACTAACTCCTCAGGCTGAAGTTTCCAGCTTTCATTCTCCCTCCCCTCTGCCCACTGTTCATTTCCCTCTAATCACTCCTTGATTTTACTAGGTGGAAGTTGGTGGGGGGGTGGTCCTTAAGAAGCTGCAGAACTTTACAACTGGAAGGAACTGTGGACAGCCCCTCCAGACCAATCCCCACACCAGAAAGGAAGTTTTATGAGAACAGGAGTTTTATTACCTTTGCACGCACCTGAATCTCCAGGCCTAAATGGTTCGTAGCATGTGGGTGGCACTGTGCAATTTTCATTGAATAAATGAGCCCTCTTATTTACCAGATAAAGAAACTGAGATTCTACAAAAAGGCAAAGTGACTTATCCAAGGTCACAATTTGGCAGAGCACAACTGAGCACCAATTTACACCCCTTTCTACAGCAAACCACCACCTCATAAAACTAATATTCCTTTCTTTCCTTCGCCTTCTCCCTCTCCCTCTCCCCTTCACCAGATTCCTAACCACACTTAAGTGTTAAGAGATACTTCCTCTGTCCCTTTTCAGTGCTCTCTTCTTATCCCCTTTTCACAGAACACATTTGCATGCACAGCAGGGGAAGAGGTAAGAGTACTGGCCCTAGCACACTAAGGAGAACACAATTTCTCACTGATTGCCCTTGCTATAGATTCTACCTCAGTCCTCAGCCTATGAATGGCTATAGCCCCCATCCTGATTCACCCACAAAACCATTATCTAGAGATTTTTGTTTTGTGTTTTGTTTTTAGTCTTTTTGAGACAGGGTCTCTCTGTAGTCCTAGCTGTCCTGGAACTCACTACATAGACCAGGCTGGCCTCAAACTCTAAGAGATCCACCTGCCTCTGCCTCCCAAGTACTGGGATTAAAGGAGTGCACTACCATGTCCAACTTTTTTGTGTTGTTTTTGAGATAGGGTCTCACTTTATAATCCAGGCTGCCCTCCAGCTCATTATATAGTCCAAGCTGCCCTCTTAACTCACAGTAATCATTGTGTCTCGGCCTGTTAGGTACTAAGAATTATACGGATAAGCCACTATGCCAGCCTCAAGCTAAATATTTTTTCCCCAGTTCCTAGTACTGGGGATAGAACCCAGGGTCTTGTGTACACTAGACAAATGCTCTACCACTGAGCTGCATCCCTAACCTTCTAGTCTAACGCTCATGATATAGGTATCCCCATGTCCTGCTCCCATTTTTCAGAAGATAATATTTAGATAAACTCCCCTGGTCTCCGAGGATGGCCTTGAACTCCAAAAAGGGAAGAACCAGGGAGATCATAGTAGACTAATGTGCTGTCTGAGTAAGTAAGCCCCTCGGGTGCTCTGCTAACTCAGGCTGCAGCCTCATCTAACACCTTTCACAACCCTTGGAGAAAGAGAAGTCAGTGAAGAGTGGAAAGTAGTTCTGCTCTCTTGGAGCAAGAGAAGAACTCAAAAAAGTCAGACTCAGAGATTCTCCCATGGATAGACAGCAAGGAAGATGCTAGAAGCTAACCTCTTCCTATACTTTAAAGGCTCAACAGAACTGCAGCTACTGGCCAAATAGAGGGGAAAGGGTGATGATGAGGGATGGAGACAGCCTGGTGGGGATGGGGGAGTATAGGAGACAGGTGTTGAGTTAGGTGTGATAGGCTCCTGCTGATTACACCCTCCTCTTGCCCCAACTGCCTGGCCCTTCCTCAGCCATGTCCCAGCTGGACAATAGAAAGACCCAGGAACATACCCACCCATGCTGAGGACAGGCAAAACCTAATAGAAGGAGTAAGGGGGCAGAAAGAAGCTCTGGAGAGCGAAGGGAAGAAGAATGAGGCAACTAGGGAAGGCAGAGAGGGAGCAGTCAGAAAATTAAACATGCACAGCTCCCTGTCAATTACAAATGGCAGCATGCACCCTGATTCCCATCCCACCACATCCCTCATATCTGAACTGGATAAGAATACTGATCACAGAGGACAGACATAAAGCTGAATGAGATGGATAGTGTGTATGTTCCTGGTGTGAAGAAAATAATATATGACTGTGGCCAGAATCATGGTTGGGAAATGTTCATCACTGATCAATTATCAGTTTGTGTTCGAATGTGATCACTTGAAGCTTCAAATTAGTTTATCTATTTAATGTGTATGAGTATTTTTCCTGCATGTATGTAAGTGCACCCATGTCATACAATGCCCAAGGAGAACAGAAGAGGGTATCAGATCCCCTGGAACTTGAGTTACAGATGGCTGTTAGCCATCATGTGGATGCTGGTAATTGAACCTGCACAGTCGGTGCGCTTAACTACTGAGCCATCTCTTAAGTCCCAAAATTACTTTTTTAATATTTATTTTTTATTATTCATATATGTTTAGTGGGGATATATACACATGACTGGAGGTGCCCACAGATGCCAGAAAAGGATGTTGGACCCCCTGGAGCTGGAGTTACAAGAGGTTGTAAGCCACTGGACATAGGTGCTTGAAATCAAACTCTGGTCAGTACACGCTCTTAAATTCTGAGTCATCTCTCCAACCCCCTCAAATTAGTCCTTGATTTAACTACCTCTAACTGTGATCTGGGTGAAAAGCCCTTAGCACATCCTAAACTTGCTTAGAAAGACAACAGTGAGTCAAAAGAGTGAACATCAATCTATTATCTCAGTTTATGAGTTGTTTGAAAAACACCAAGTTGATAGCCTAACCACCCTTCAACATTCATGAAGACAGCAGCCTCAGTTAAATGAGAATTTATTCAGTTAGGAACAGAGAGTACGCTCAGGGCCAGGGGAGGCATCAGCCTAGTATTGGTACAAACTAACACACTCATCTCCTTATCCTCTGGTCCCCTTTGATACCCTGGTCTAAACTACAGCTTCTACAAAGTGACTGGATTAGCTTGTTTTCCTTTGGCCTTTGTGGGCCCTGCAAAGAGGAAAGGAGGTCCTGCCAAGGAGCCCACATTCTGCCCCAGCCTGTCATTCTTCAGCCCCTTCTCCTTGCTCACTGTACAGACAAGTGCTCTCAGAGGTCAGCTCTCCCTTTTAGGCCACAGAGAACTCCATTTCTCATCTCGTGCCCAAATCCTAAGGCCAGTAGAGCAAAACTCAACATTCATAAGAATTCAGGACATGGATTAAAAAACAGAAAATGGGTTGGAGAAATGGCTCAGCCGTTAAGAACACTGGCTACTCTTGCAGAGGACCTGGGTTCAGTTCCCAGCACCTACATGGCAACTAACAGCCATCTGTAACTCCAGTTCCAGGGCATCCAACACTCTCTTCTGACCTCCATGGGCATTACACACATGGGTGCACTGACATACATGCAAGCAACACACTCATACATGTAAAATAAATATAATAAAAAAAATTTAACTAGGAAACAAAAAAAAACCCGAAACAAAATAAAACAGATGTAGAAAACAGGTAAAGTGCAAGGGATACCTGAAGTGTCAGAGAGGGAGTTCTAAATTGGGAGCACTGTTTGCAAGAGTCAGAGCATGCCCAGAGAGCCCCATGTAGGTCAGGTGTGGGTGCAGGCAGATGGGAGAAAGCCCAGCTTCTGCCTATAAAGGGTTCACTTGACTTCAACTCTTGTCTCCCTGTCTGCAGCTTCCTCAGAAATAGCCTTGAGTTTCCCCCAGAAGATAATGGTCCTCTGGTCCTGTCTTCTAGGAGGGGGATCCTGAGCAGGCCCCCTTGACCTCAGGGCTGAGAGAGAAGGGATGTCAAATGAGTGATTAGTGAGGCAGAGCTGGCCAAGCAGGGTAATGGGGAGGGATTATCTGGGTCCTGGAAAAGTCAGATCTGATTATCCACCAGCTTCCCAGATCAAAGGGCTGAGGAATGATCTCTAGATGCTGGAAACTACAGCCCATTTAGTGACTGGCTTCATCCTTCTTCCCACCCCCACCTCCAGGACTGAGATCAGGAGGACTGATACTCTGTAGCAGTGGCACTGGAAATATTTAACAACAGGATGGCCCAGGTGCTGGCCATTCACAGTCAAGGCCTGCCAATGGGTCAGGGAGCAGAGGGACAGCAGTGAGGACTTACCAGCAGGCCTGAAGTCCTTGGATATGATACAGCCCATTAAAACTGTCAGTGTGTGAATGGGTTGAATACAAGCACTGGTTGAGGGAAAGGGGACCAAATACAAGACGGCCCTGGGAGTACAAATTGAATGGCACCTAAGTTATAAAGACCCTAAAATGCCAAGTATGGTGGGACACACTTGAAATACCAGCACTTGGAGATGGAGGCCCCAAAGTTCAAGGTCAGCCTCAGCTACAGGAGCCAGTTTGAGGCCAACCCAGGCTACATGAGACTCTATCTCAAAAACAACAAAAAGGGGCCAGGTATGGTGGTAGACGCCTTTAATCCCAGAATTTGGGAGGCAGAGGCAGGCAGATCTCTGTGAGATCGAGGTCAGCCTGGTCTACATAGAAAGTCCCAGGCCAGCTGGGGCTACAAAGAGTTCCTATGTCAAAAAAGAAAAGTCTCTTTGCTCCCTGCTTGATCTCTCTCTCTCTTTTTCTCTTTCTCTCTTTCTCTCTCTCTCCCTCTCTCCCTCCTTCCCTCCATTCCATCCCTCCCCCATGTCCCCTGGTATGAGCAAGGGTTGACTCCAGCTTCTCGGTTTATCCAGGAGAAGCAGCATCAAGTGGCTGGGCTCCTGCAGCCAGGAGGGAGGAAGGGGACAAGGGAGGCTAGGCTGTCTCTGATACTGTCCAGACTCATTAAACCTGTCTGGCCAGCAGACTGCCAGCCAGCATCTATCCCCTGAGGCACAGAGCTGCCCCTGCCCCCAGGGGATTCTGCTACTGCTGCTCACTGAGGGAGCACTGTGATGGTGGCTGGAAAGGATCAAAACGTCCAGTGCACTGTCAGGTCTGGAGCTGGAAGAGCCAGAGGACCAGGGGTCTCTATGGCTGAGCCTAGTGCAGGGTGGCTAATGAGCTTCACAGCCAAGGTAGAGCAAATCTGGGCTGGAAGTCCCTCCTCATGGCCACCACAGCATGGTTTAGCAAAAACCTCTCTTGAGGCACCTTTACCCTCTGTACTGGAAACTCTTTTGTCCTGGAAGCTGGGGGCCAAAGTCAGGTTATCTGCAAGGTTAGGTCTGCAAATGTATTTGGGATACAGTGCAGGAAGGAAGCAAGGTCAATAGATACTGTTTAATGACCTTGGTGTCCAGCATCCTGCCAAAAGTTCACACTATCTAGAGACTTGGGGATTCTAGGAAAAATGAGTGCCATTTTCAAACTCTAGATAAGTGAGAAAACTTAGGCTCAAAGAGGTTAAATCTTGCCTTCTCACCACTCACTTGTCTAAATGCAAAGTCTCAAAGATTCCCTTGAATGAAGGTGGCATCTCTGTGTTCATAGTCTCTTTAATGTCTTCTTCATGACGGTTCAGCCTTGCCCAGGTCTGACAGCATGTCATGACAGATCAGACAACAGAGGAAAAAACCCCAAGGCTGAGATGGGGTGGGGGCAGGGAAGAACTGGGCACTTAGGGTAGAGGGTGGGATGAGTGGAGATGCTGTGGAAATCAAGAAGTAATTCCTGGGGCACTTGTCTCTGTCTCACTCTGCCTGTGACAGCAAACCCCCCAGAGAACCATTACTTAATTTAATGTGGGCCCTTCCCAGGCAATTGTCAACCATTCATGTACAACTTCTCCATGTTGAAGATGAAAGGAATGGTGATATGGTTATCACTAACCATAAAAGGTCCCAGGACATTGATGAGTGACTGGCACATAGTAAGTGTTCAAACAATAATTGTCAAGCTAAGGGCTGAAGAGATGGCTCAGCGGTTAAGAGCACTGGTTGCTCTTGCAGTGGACCCAGTCTCAATTCTCAGCACCCACATGGTAGCTAACAACTGTCCTAACTCCAGTTCCAGAGGATCTGACACCTTCTTCTGACCTCCACAGGCATTGTACAACACAGGTGCACATTCATGCAAACAATACATTGATATACATAAAATAAAAATAAAATAAATGTCAAGTTCAAATGAATTGTATGCTTACCATTTTGCACTGGTGTCTCAGTTGAGGCAGAGCTTAGGGAAGCTGCTGGGTCCAACAGGCTTGGGCTTGAGAGATTCCTTTCCAGGAGAGGTGGGGGTGGGGACAGAGTGGTACCAAAGAGCCCTATAACAGAAACATATGGGACTTAAGTGACATCCTACCAGCTTGCAGTACTCTGGGACTTTGGAGAAAATCATGTCCTTCCCTAGAGCCCCAGGGAGTGTAGCCACATGAACATCATGAACTAAAGTACAGCACCAAATCAGTCAACACAGTAAAGAAAGCACTTCCCTATGCAACATTAGGCCTGAAGAGGTGCTGGTCAGGTCATTACCATAGCTCCTGCCATGCAGGAGGTCTCACAGATGTTTGTTACAATGAAACCAACACTCACCTGGAGAATCTGATACTTCAGCTGCAGAGCTTGAAGGTGCTGTTGTGCCTGGGGAACTCAGGCTTGAGAAGTTCCGGAGTGGGGACAGAGTAGTACCAAAGAATCCTGCAAAAGGAGCAGTGACTGAAGCTGCCTTCTATCTACCAGTGGCCAGTGGGTGCTCATCAACTGGTGCCCAGCAGGGCCGCTCCTTAGATTGGGTGTGTACTCACCAAAGGGTCCCAGGCGCCCAGCAATCTCTGCCAGGCTGGCCCGCAGACTGGGCAGCAGGGGCAGGGACCGATGCCCAAGTGTGGGGGCTGCACCTGCTCTCAGTGCCACATCAAACTTCAGCTCCAGCTCACTCTGGTGAGGCCTGGGAGCACTGGTTGGAGGTGCTGTAGCTGTCAGAGCAGTGGCCCAGGTCACAGTGCCCATCCTAGGCTGAGATGGAGCAGTGGGCCACTTGGTGAGCCCTGAGATGGGGGATGTGGACTCAGGAGGCAGGAAGGAGGCCCAGGGTGTAAAGCTACCTTCAGCAGAGCCCCACTCTGGGGGGTAGTTCCCAGGAGAGCCCACCAGTAGTTCCCAAAAGGAGTCAGTCCTCAGACCACTTTCCACCTCTTCCCCTGGTTCCTGGCCTAGATCAGGAGAGAGAGGCTGGGTTTCTGTGACAGGGCTCCCCCAGACAGCCGCAGGTCCCCGAAGATGGAATTTGAAGTTTAGTCCCAGGTTGAGAGACAGCATGGAGGCCTCACTTTGAGGTGGTGGGGTCAAAGTAGTGAGAGGGGCATCTGGCACAGATGAAGCAGGCTGGGGGCCCACAGGAACAGCAAGCAGAACCCAACAGAACAGCCCCAGTCCCAGGCAGCCACGCCCTGCCATGGCCCCACCTGGCCTCAGCAATCTGGGTGGACAGGGGGCTCACTTCTTCAGCACCTTGTTAGCGCCAGGGTCCTGGAGGGAGGAGAAGTCCATGAGTCCTGGCTGTTGCCACCCTCTTCCTTTCCCAGGATGGGATGCCCTAGACAGAGACTCTGACACAGAGAAGCAGGTACTGTGGGCAGGAGACAAAGTGTTCTGCCTGGGAGAGAGGAATGATGACTTTCCTTGCCAGTTCCTTCCGGTATCCACAGGCGAAGGCACAAATCTCTCCCCTGCAGTTCCCACAGGAACCCCCAGCCTTTGCACATAGGAAACTGAGGTCTGATTAAACCAGTAGCTTCATCCTTAAGCACAGCAGACAGAACGAACCTGGTTTCCAAGATGCAGTGTCTCCCTCTTTCCCCAACCCTCTGCCCACCCTTCCTCCCGGAAACATCCACTGAGGCCCACTGTGTGCCAAGCACTGTTCCAGTTATACAGCTATGAACAAGCAAACCCTCTGGATGAATCCTGATCTGCACCTTCCCCCAGAGGGAGATAGCAATGGGACACAGGACTCTGGGAAGGGCAGAGCACAGGATGAAATGATCTGACTGAAGAGCTGAAGGCTAACCAGGCTCTACCAGAGAAGTAGGGTCCCTGGTCTGGAAGAAACTCCCCACCCCCTCTTTCCTGGAGCTTGGCTTGCTGTTACCCTGACCCTGACCCTAGAAGTATTCGAGGGAGGGACTAATTGACCTTTTCTGAAGAGAGGAGGCCAGGCTGGCAAGCTGAGTTAGGGGCAGCAGCAGCAGGCTGCCACCCCCTCCTCAGAACATCTGGTGGGGGAAGGGAGGGTGAGCCAGGGACACAAATGTACCCAGGACCCTTACTTACATCACACACAGCCACACCTAGCACCCGTGACACACTCACCCACTCACCCTTCACACACCTCTGCACACACCCCTGCACACACACACTAGATCCTGCTGAGCCTCCTCTCTCTCTCTCTCTCTCTCTCTCTCTCTCTCTCTCTCTCTCTCTCTCTCCATACGGAGGCACACATTCACATTGTACAGACACATCACATACCATTATCCCCCATGCCCCTTACACACCCACCCCACGCAGACACATGCACACGCGCGCGCACAGCACACTCCGGCTCCCCCAGTATGGACCGACGGACCTGCTCCTCTCGCTCCAGAAGAGGGTCACCAGGAGGGGCGACCTGCATCGGCGACCCCCAGCTAGGCGCTCGGAGGGTCTAGCCTGTTCTCCGTTGCTCCGGACGCTGGGATCCTGACTCCCCTGGGCTCGCGGTGCGGCCGCAGCTCGGCGGACCCCACCCCGCCCGCGCCCCGCAGCGCTCGCAGCAGGCGGACGGGCTCCGGCTCCGGGCGCCTGGCACTCCGCTCCCTCCCCGCTGCGCCGCCTCCTGGCTGCGATCCCGGCTCGCAGCCCTCTCCACTGCCTTCCGCGCCCTCTTTCCTCGCCCTCCTCCCAGCCGCCCGCCCCCTACCCGGCCCGCAGTGGGCACAGCAGCGCCGAGCTGCGGCCGCCTGGCTGCCCTGGCCCCACGCGCGCTCATTCACCCAGCGCTGCCAATCAGCCGCGCCTCGGTCTCAGCCTGGCGCTGGCAGCCACACACTCCCAGGGAGGCCCAGGAAACACAACCACACGCATGCCATCCTGGAAAACACACCCTCGGGCGAGGGCACCGTGCACGCGCGCGCACGTTCACACCCCCACAAACCTCCTCCCTACACACATTGTAGTGCACACTCGTGTGTGTGTACACACACACACACACACACACACACACACACACACACAACTACAGTCTGGCCCAGAATGGCACTCCAGGCAACCACAGTCACTCTTTCAAGCCCTTAGGATGGGTAGAAACATACTGTATGCCACAACCCTATGTATCCATTATAGAGACAGAAAAAGTAAGGCCTCCAAACTTACCAAATTGCTCAAGATTGCACAGCTTGGCAGAGACTTGAACTCAGTCTCTCAGCTTGCCTTCTCCACCACCTGGTGGTTTGCAAACACTGGGCTGCCTCTGAGGATGGTCTCAAATGTCAATCCCCAGGCATCCTGTCTCTTTTTGCTAAAAAAAAATAAAAAAAAAAAAAAAAAAAAAAAACTCCCCAAAATCCCTTTTCAAAAATGTTTGTGGAAAAAC
>NW_008349073.1:2048493-2062566 GCF_000622305.1 Nannospalax galili | reverse complement strand
AGGAAGGAAGGAAGGAAGGAAGGAAGGAAGGAAGGAAGGAAATCAGTTACTAAACATGTAAGAATAGGTCATTTCCCACTAGGTTTCTAGGCAAAAATAAAAAAAAAAAAAAAAAAAAAAAAAAAAAAACAACTCTCCAAAATCCTGTTTCAGAAATGTTTGTGGGAAAGACTAATGAGTGCCAGGTGAGTTACAACTTGTTTCCCAGTGAGACATGGGAGGAGAATGTAAAATCAAAGAAAGAGCATCCAGCCTTGTGAGAATTAAGAGAACCCTGGAAGCCTCTATCCCATCACTAGGACTAAGAGCAGTCACTAAGGCTGTTGCACCATCCTAAGGCTATAGCAGTGGGTGGCTGAAGGAGTTGTCTGGAGTTTAAATCCCTTCACATTTTCTTCCAAAATGCTATATTTAACAGTATCAAGAAGCTGAACACATGCCTGTAATCCTAGCACTTGGGAGACTGAGGTAGAAGAATTAGAAGTTCAAGGTCATCCTCAGCTGCATAGAGAGTTCAAGGCCAACCTGGGCTACAGGAGACTCTTTTTTAAAAGAATACAAAACACCAGAGGCTCCCTATACCATTCAAAGCTTCCCCTCCAGCTCCAAACATCATTCCTAATGCGCAGCTAAGAGTCTCATTATTTGAGGCTGAGGAGATAGCTCACTGGCTAAGAGCAGATACTGCTCTTAACAGAGGACCAGAATTTAGTTCCCATGTTGAGCTGCTCACAGCTGCCTGTACCTCCCGCTCCGGGAATCTGACGCCCTCTTCTGAACTCTTGAACTCCTTGGGCACCTGCACTCACATGCACATAGCCCCATATACTCATAATTGAAATGTTTAAAAATATGAACCTTTTTTTAAATGTCTCTTTGCTTGTCACTCATCATAAGCCACAGAGAGAAAAAGTACTGTGGGCATTACAACCCTGGGTGTGATCCCAAACTTCTTTTCTGTTTACTCCCCACTTCTGCTCTGTGAGGTAGGTAGAGTGGGACTGTTTATGGAATTGCCTAGCAGCAGGGAGAAGTTGCGTACACATTAAGTGATCCTAGCTGCTGGGATCGGGGTGATCCCAAGTTCAAGACCAAATCAGACTACACACACACACACTCACACAACACATACACACACACAACCAAACAGACAAAAAGCCAGATATGGCAGCAAATGCCTATACTCCCAGCACTTGGGAGGCAGAGGCAGGAGGATTGTCAGCCAGATTAATATAATGGGACTCTGTCTCAAAAAACCAAACCAACCTATCAAACAGACAGACAAAACCACAAAACTTGTCCTGCTGGGTATGGAGGGGGATGACAGCAAAATGATTGATGTTCAAGGCCAGCCTCAGCTATACCGAGAGTTCAAAGCCAACCTGGGCCACCTGAGACCCACTCTTAACAAACAAATAAACAACTACCTGGTCTTGCCCCAGAAAACAGAGCTAGCATAGATTTTGGCCAAGGGAGGCATGGGGGATGTGTTGCATTTCAGAAAAGCATCTGAGATTCATTTACTGATCATAGAACTCCTCCCATCAATGGATACAAGATCAAATCAGGCCACCAACCACACTCTTGGATCAGCCAGTGATGAACTCTGGGATTTATCCTAAATCTCCAAACAAAACATTAAGAAAGACAAGCCCTAGGTGTCCCTGAGGGGAGTTGCAATTCTTTTTTCCTCCCCTGCCCCAGTTCACTAAGGGCTGCCTGGAGGCAGCAGACTGGGATTTCAGTCTCTGATTTTCCTTCATATATTTAATAAAAGTTATCCCACTGGAGACATTTTCTTTAAATATTCCTCATAGAGAGGCTAATTTCCTGCTAATCATGTTCACTTAAAGACTTCTAAATAGAACGACAGAAATAAACATAACCCAGTACATGAAAATAGCAGTCCTCCATAACCAAATAGGGTTATTCCTGGGAATTATATTTTTACAAAGATATTGAAGAGGGAACTTAGGGTTCTCAGTTAAGATGGTGACTGAATGTATACATCTAATTTTGCTCCCTCCCAAAACCCCACTAAAATTTTAATAAGAAAATTTAAATATCAAGTGATAACAAGGATAGAGATCAGGAAAGGAAACAAAGCAGCAGGGTTTTTGAGGTAGTTATGCTGTTAACTGACTCATCAACCCTGAGAAAAAAGACATCTCTACTAGCTGAGGGGGAACTGAGAGTCAACTTGATTTACAACACACAGTTCTCAGAAACTGGCAGTCCAAGTACCTCTAGAATGATGGAAGTGGAGGCTAAGGAAAGACCCTGGCAAAATGCAGTTAGCTCCCTAGGTCTCGTCCCTAACTCTAAACCATCAGGAAGCAGCACTTCCCATTACCAGGTCTTCAGACTTTTCTTCTGAAAGAAGTTAAGATAGACTGGTGGAGCTTCCGGCACATCTGAGATTAAATGGCTATGATTCCATGGATGCCGAATGCAGAGATCTTGAGCTTTCTCCCACAGCCAGGCCTACAGAGTGCTGACAGCAGGACTCCCGGCTCTCCCGGCTACAGACTGGAAAGCTCTGTCTTGGGGCATTTTACCAGCCCAAGAAAAAAGACTCAAGAACATGACATGGGGTTCTTTAAAGACAGCCCAGCTGGATCACCCTGTAGTACCAAATTCAATTGTGAGCTCAGAGTTTTGACCAATGCCTCACCACCACCACCTTCCAACCTTAATTGTGATCAAAGATCACATGTTCAGAAGCTCTTCTAACACAGAAGAGAAAGCCAAAACAAAGAGGAAAGGGAAAGAAAGGGGGGGAGGTGGACTCAGTCAGTGGAGTACAGTGGCTCACACCTGTAATTCCAGCATTTTTGGAGGCTCAGGCAGAAGGGCAGCCTGAGCTAGGCTACAGAATGAGACTTTGTCTAAACAAATAGACAAACACAAAAGATAACTTGAAGAGTCAGATGTGGTGGCATGTACTTATGTTTTTATTATCTTATTTTATTTCTTTATTATTTCATGTGTAAGTGTGCATGATGTATGGTGTATCTGTGAGTGCACGTACTTCAGTACACACATGGAAGTCAGTGGACAATGTTGTGGAGTCCGTTCTCTCCTTTCAATTTTATGTGGACTCCAGGGATCAAGCTCAGGTCACCAGGCTTGCGCACAGAAAACGCCTTTACTGGCTGAGTCATTTTTGAGCCCATGTGATGACACACACACTTGTGAATCCAGCACTTGAGAGATAGCAGCTGGATGATCAAATTCAAGGTCATCCTCAGCTATACAGATACTATTTCAAAATGTAAAAATGAAGCAAAAACAAACAATATACAAGGTATTAGATGCTAGAAAGGCTTTGAATTTCTCAACAACAACACTAGAAGTCAAAAACATTTTGTGAATTTTGAAGAAAATTTCTATCAACATAGGCTTTATACCCATCCAAAGTATCAACCAAATAAGAGTTAGAATATACACATTTTAGGGCTGGAGAGATGACTCAGCAGTTAAGAACACTGATTGTTCCTGCAGAAAACCTGGGTTCGAATCCCAGCACCCACATGGCAGCTAACAGCTGTCTGTAACTCTAGTTCCAGGAGATCCGACAGCCTTTTCTGTTCTCTGCAGTCACTGCACAACACAGGTGCACCAACACGGCAGCCAACAACTGTCCATAACTTCAGTCCCAGGGGATCTGACAGCCTCTTCTGTCCTTCGCGGGCATTGCATGACACGGGTGCACTTATCTACATGCAGGCAATACATGCACACACATAAAATAAAAATAATAAAGTAAAATATTTTTAAAAAGAATATACACATTTAAAAAATATTTATTATTTTTATTTTGCATGTATGAGTGTATTGCTTGCATGTGTGTAAGTTCACCCATGTCGTGCATTGCCCATGGGTCATAAGAGGGTGTCGGATCTCCTAGAACTGGAGTTATGGATGGTTGTTAGCTACCATGTGGGTGCTGGGAATTGAACCTGGGTTCTCTGCAAAAGCAGCTAGTACTGTTAATCACTGAGCCATGTCTCCAGCCCCAGAATATACACATTTTAAAAATATTTTTGAGATAGGGTTTCCCTGTAGCCCCAGCTGGCCTGGAACTCGCTATGTAGACCAGGCTAGAGCTTCGAACTCACAGAGATCCACCACCTCTGTCTCTCGAGTGCTGGGATTAAAGGCATGCACCACCAAGCCCAGCCTTAGAATATACACATTTTTAATATAATATTTTTATTATTTGTGAATTTCATACATGTATACAATGTACTTTATCATATTTGTTCCCCTCCTCCCAGGTCCTTCCCCTCCTCCTCACCCCCCCAATTTCATGTCCTCTTTTTTTGTAACCCATCAAGACCAATTTATGCTGCCCATATACTTATGGGTATGGAGCCATACACTGGAACATGATCAACCTACCAGGAGCCACACCCTTAAAGAAAACTGACTCTCCCTCCCCTAGGAGCCATCAACTGTCAGTAGTTCCTCAGCTAGGGATGGAGGCTTTGTGCTCTGCCCACTTCCATGCTGGAATATTGACTGACTTAATCTTGTGCAGGTCTTGTGAAGGCAACCACAGCTGCTGTGAGTCCATGAGTGTAATAATCCTATCATGTCCAGAAGACACTGATTTGTCCCAGTCCCCCCCAACTTCATTCTGCCCCCTTTTCCTTGATGGTCCCTGTGCCTTGGGAGGAAGAATGAATATATACACTTTCAGACACACACACTTTGAAAGGTTTACTTATGCAATTTTGAAGACACTACTAGAGAAAACACTTCAGCAAAACCAGGAAAGTAGAAGTATTGGAATGTAGGAACCAGATCCAGCAGAGGAAAGAGGCAAAGGAGTGGGTGCCATGAAGATGATGAGGGTAATCCCAAGATGTTAGTAGTGCAGTCCATATAAAGGGATACCAGTTCAGATGCGTTGTGTGACTAACTCAGGAGGCAGGAACATTGACAGTTGTTATATCCAAGAGTCTTACTACCAGACTGCCATTTCTGGAACAGAGCAGCCCCCTGATCTGAACATATTCCATTCAGATGTCCAAGGTCTGGTCCACCATATAGCCTGTTGTAAGACCTCATTGCAATGAGCACTGCTCTCCCAGACTCATTCATGACCTTGTCCACCGACATCCCAAGAAAAACTTCCTGTGACCTCTCAGGGAAGCTATCAAAGCTGCACCTGAACCCAGAGGTGCTGTCCAGCATCTCTTCTGGAAGTCAACACCTAGCACAGCTTACCTTACCTTCAGTGGTTGGGGCTGTGCTTGCTTCTTGGTGTTGTTTAGGGGCACACACAGATGTAGCAAAACCATAAAGAAGGCAGGGAAGAATTAGTCTAAACCTCAAACAAATCGTTCCCTAGAGTAGGAGAGGCAAGGAGGAAGTGATTGTGACCCAATGTGGGCCTATATGGGTGTTCATTTTCTTACGTTTTAAAAAGTAAGCATGTGGGGGTGCAGGACATATGGTTCCGTGGTTAATAGCACTTGACACTCTTGCAGAGGACCCAGGTTTGGTTCCCAGCACCTACATGGCAGACCACAACCTTCTATAACTCTAGTCCCAGGGGTCTAATGTCCTCTTGTTGCCTCCTTGGGTATTGCATACATGTGTTATACATGCATACATGCAGGCAAACATACACAAAAAATAAAAATAATAAATCTTTTTTTAAAAGTAAGCATATGTTGGGCATGGTGGTGCACACCTTTAATCCCAGCACTCAAAAACAGAGGAAGGAGGATCTCTGTTAGTTCAAGGCCAGCATGGTTTACAAGGTGAGTTCCAGGCCAGCTGGGGCTACAGGGAGACCCTGTCTCAAAAAGAACAAAAAATATCCAGGTGTAGTGGCACATGCCTTTGATCCCAGCACTTGGGAGGTAGAGGCAGGCAGATTTCTGTGAGTTCAAGGCCAGCCTGGTCTATATAGTGAGTTCCAGGACAGTTGGGGCTACAGAGAGACCCTGTCTCAAAAAGCCAAATAATAATAAATACTACTACTACGACTACTGCTACTGCTACTACTACTACTACTACTACTACTACTACTACTACTAATAATAATAATAAGCATATGGGGCTGAAGAGATGGTTCCATGGAATTCAGTTCTCAGAATTCCTGGGCAGCTCACAACTGCCTGTAACTCCAGTTCCTGGAGGTCAGACAACCTCTTTGGCCTCCACAGGCACTGTACTGAAAGCACAAACCACACACACACACACACACACACACACACACACGCACACACACAAACACACACGCACGCACGCACACACGCACACACACGTATAATTTATAAATGAAAATGAGCCAGATGTGGTACCTTTAATTCCAGCACTCAGGAGGCAGAGGCAGGCAGATCTCCGTGAGATTTATTGAGTCCAGCCTGGTCTACATAGTAAGTTCCAGCCAGCTGGGGCTACATGGAGACTATGTCTCAAAAAAAAAAAAAAATCAAAAACCAAAAACTACAAGAATTTGGAGAAAGATAACATTCAATATAGGCAAAATGCCTTAAAAAATAAGCTTACCAAGAAAAGAACTTATGTGAAGAAAACTAAAAAAAATTTATTGAGAAAGATGAAGAGGGCTTGATAAATGGAGAAACAACTTTTATTTCTGGATAAACCACTTCAGTGTTTTACAAGGTCGTTAATTCTTTCCAACTTGATTAATATTTTACTACTATTTCAATTAAAATATCAATACAACTTAAAAATTTTTGAAATAATTATTTTAAAACTCATATATATATAAAGTCAAAACTACTCATAAAAATCTTTTGAGAGCTGGAGATGTAACTTAGTTGATAGAATGCCTGCCTAGCATGCAGGAAACACTGGGTTCATGCCCCACCACTACATAAAACTGGGTGGTACATGTCTGTAACCCCCAGTACTCAGTAGGTAGGGGAAGGAGGATCTAAATTTCATCCTCAGCTATATATTGAGATTGAGACCAGTCCTGGGATACATGAGACCCTATCTTCTAAAAAGAAAGGAGGAAAATGGGATTTATGATAGAATATGTTCCTTTAGGTAGTATATATATTCACATATTTATATAATATAAACTATATATAGCATTTAAAAAATCTGTTACATTGATGTTAAGAATCAACATGGAAATCCCAGGAAAGAGAAAAATGCTCAGCAAGTTCCCACCTATTTCTTTGGTTTTCACACCATACTGTCTCCATAGAGTTGTTTACACAATTTCCAGTTTCCTATGCCCACTGCAGTCTGGCTTCCACCCATACTCTACTGAAAGAGCTCTTGTCAAACCAGATAACCTCTAGGTTGCCAAGTCCAGATAACCTGAGTCTTCTTCCTTGATTTTCTTTCTTTCCTTCTTTCTTCCTCTCCCTTTCTTTTTCTTTATTCTTTCCTTCTTTTCTTTCTTCTTTTTTTCCTCTCTTCCTTCCCTCCTTCCTCCCAGCCTTTCTTTCTTCCTTCCTTCCTTCCTTTCTTTCTTTTCCTTCCTTCTTTCTTTTGAGATAGCATCTCACTATGTAATCCAGATATATTAGTCAGGGTTCTCCGAAGAAACAGAACCGGTAGAATGAATATATATATGTATAGAGATTTATCAGCTTTGCTCACAGGATAGAGTCCGAGAAGTCCAACAATGGCTGCACCACACTGGGGAGGCTAAGAATCCATAGTCGCTCAGTCCACGAGGCTGGATGTCTCAGTAGTCCCAATCAGAAGGGTCTGACGAATTCCAAAAGATCGGCTGGTCTTCAGTCTACAGCAGCAAGATGAACTCACCAGCGAGAGAGAGAAGGCAAGCAGCAAAAAGCCAGGTGTTCTCCTCTGCCTTGGCCTTTTATACAGGCTGCACTCAGAAGGTAACACCCATTTAGGGTGTGTCTTCCAGCTTCAGATGATCCAATCAAGAAGATCTCTCTCATTTCAGTTAATCCCAGATCCAGTCAAGTTGACACCCAGGATTAGCCATCACACCAGACTAACCTGAAATTCACTGTATAACCCAGGCTGGCTCCAAATTCTTGATTCTCCTGCCCTCAAACCTCCCAAATACTGGCATGCCAGTTTCTTAAACCTTTTTAAATTAGACATCATTGATCACAACATTAGGGTACTCCAAAGAAACAGATTTAATAAGATATTCAGTGCTATGATATACAGAAGATTTATTATGAGGTGCTGGCTTCTGTGACTGTGGCAGTCCAACCTGCTATCTACAAGATGGAAGCCAGAGAAAGCCAGTTATGTAATTCTAGTCAAGCATAAAGGTCTGTGAACCAGTGGAGCCACTGGTATAAGTGTTCATCTGAGTTCAGAGGTCAAAGAAGGTGAAGCGCTAATGTCCAAGAGTAAGAAGAGATAAGATGTCCCAGCTTGAGTGCAAATACACCCTCCTTCCACCTTTGTGCTGTGTTGGTCTTCAAGGAATCAGACTAGGCCCACTCTGTTTTGTGTTTTTAGAGGTGTTGCTCAAGGGTTTTTTTTTTTTTTTTTTTTTTTTTTTTTAGGGTACTCCAAATAAACAGATTCAATAAGGTATTCAGCACTATGATATACAGAAGATTTATTATGAGGTGTTGGCTTCTGTCACTGTGGCCATCCAACCTGTTATCTATAAGATGGAGGCCAGGGAAAGCCAGCTGTGTAATTCTAGCCAAGCATAAAGGTCTGTGAACCAGTGGAGCCACTGGTATAAGTCTTCATCTGAGTTCAAAGGTCAAAGATTGTGAAGTGCTAATGTCCAAGAGTAAGAAGAGATAAGATGTCCCAGCTTGAGTGCAAATACACCCTCCTTCCACCTTTGTGCTGTGTTGGTCTTCAAGGAATCAGACTAGGCCCACTCTCCCTGGTGAGGGCCATCTTCTGGGTTTTGTTTTTTTTTCCCTTTCTTTTTTTTTTAGTATTTTATTTTTATGAGTGTATTATTACCTGCATATGTGTAAGTGCACTGGCCCCCCTGGAGCTGGAGTTTCAAATGGTTGTTAGCCACTACGTGGGTGCTGGGAATCAAAGCTGGGTCCTCTGTAGGAGCAATCAGTGTTCTTAACCTGCTGAGCCATCTCTCCAGCTCCTTGTTTTCCTTTTTTGAGACAGGGTCTTACTATGCAGCCCTGGCTAGTTTGGAACGACCAACCTGGCCTTGAACTCACAGAGATTCAACTGTCTCTGCCTCCCAAGTGCTTAGATTAAAGACATACATCACCATGCCCAGCCCAAGAGCCATCTTCTTGACTCAATTACCTTGATTCAATGCCGATCTTTTTCAGAAATGACCTCACAGACATATCTAGAAGTTACATTTTACTAGCTATTATTCCTTAGACCAGGCTAGCAGACATAAAGTTATACTTTGCAGGCTGTGGGTGGTTGTACATGCCTTTAATCCCAGCACACAGGAGGAAGAGGCAGGCAGATCTCTGTGAGATCGAGCCCAGCCTGATCTACATAGCCAGTTCCAAGTCAGCTGGGGTTACAAGAAGGCCCTGTCTCAAAAAATTAAATTAAATTAAATTAAAAGTAAAATAAAATTAACCATTACACTTGTTCATTCCTCTTACATAAGTGAGGGTGGTATACATCAGAAGCAACTGAATTTTATTTCAGTTACAACAGGAAAACTTTGACAGAAAGGATGTGAGTTGATTTATGTTTTTAAGAAAACCATAGAGGATCAGCAAGATGACTCATCTGGTAAAGGCATCTACTACCAAGCCTGGAACCCACAAGAAGGCGAAAAGCAACTTCCACAGGTTGTCCTCCACATATAAACACCAAATAAACAAATAATTGTTCTGCTTGGGGGCATGGTAGCATATACCTATAATCGCAGCACTTGGGAGGTAGAAAACAGGCCAGCCTTGGCTACATGAAATCCTGTCTCAAAACAACAAAAGCATTCTGGCTTCCGGGTGTAGAATTCTAGGGCCAATGCAGAAGCTGGGAATCTAGACCAGTAATCTAGGACAGAAAGCAAGGAATTGAGACAAAGACAGAAACAGAAGGACAGACACTAGACAGAGCTGCCCCTATTGCTCACAAGAACACAGCTACAGCCAATATGGTGGCTACACTCCAGAGATGAGGCAGGAGGATCGTGAGTAGAGGACAGCTTGTTCTACATAGTTAGACCCTATCTCAAAAACAAGCAAACACAAAGCAAGGGCTCTGGTGAGATGGCTAAGCAATTGAGAGCACTGGCTGCTCTTGCAGAGGACCCAGGGTCAGTTCCCAGCACACACATGGCAACTCACAACTGTCCATAACTCCAGTTCCATGGGATCCAATGCTCTCTTCTAGCCTCCTCATGCACTGCATTCACATGGTGCACTTACATACATGCAGGCAAAACATTCATACACATAAAAGACAAAGCAAATACATTAAATTAAATTTAAAAAAAAGGGGGGGGGCAGTGAGATGACTCAGCAGATAAAAGCACTTGCCACACAGCCTGACAACCAGAAGTCAATCCCCGGAAAGAACACGGAACCCATAGAAAGGTGGAAGAGGAGAATCCACCCCACAAAACTGTCCTGAATTTAACTTCTACACTGTCACCATGGCAGGCATATGCCCCGTCTCCACATCATGTGCATGCATGCATGCTCACATGCACACACACACACACACACACACACACACACACACAGATAAATGAAATAAAAATTTAAAAACCCCAAGATGCCAGCTCTAGTCCACATGTCTCTGTACCAAACTTCAATTAAGTAAATTTATGTTTCTTGCAACCAAGTTAGCAATAACAATCATAGCCAATCTTTATTAGGGTCTTAACTTGTACCAAACACTGTTGTAAACTGGACATGGTGTCACAGGCCTGATCCCAGCACTCAGAAGGAGGAGATGTGAGGATACCGGAGTTTGAAGCCAGCCGGAGCTACAAAGTACCCTGCCTCAACAAACAAACACCCGTGTTATAAATACTTTACATGTTCATTCAATGCTCATATCATCCTATTTTACTGCTAGATGTAAAAAATAAGTCATGGAACGTGGGTGACTTGTCTAAGGTCTCATAAAATGGGCAGAACCAGATCCTGGGCCCAGGCAGCCTGACTTTAGGTTCTGTAGAAATGAAAAATTCATTAGAGATGTACAATGGTCAATACAAACTAGAAAAATCATAGGAATTCTTTTGCACTTTAAAAGCAACATTAATGGGCCAACAAGATGGCTCAGAGGGTAAAGGTAACTTCTGCCAAACCTATTGACCTGAGTTTGCCTCCCTCATCTTACATGGTGGAAGGAGAGAACTGACTTCTGAAAGTTGTCCTCTGACCTTCACAGGTGTGCTGTGGTACACACATACACACACATACACACACAAATAACTAAACAACTAAACAAATAAATAAAATGAAATATTTTAAGTGAAAATGAATACTTTTTTCAATATTTTATTTATTATTTTTATTTTATGTGTATGAGTGTATTGCCTGCAGGTATGTAAGTGCATTCATGTTGTGCAATGCCCATGGAGGTCAGAAGAAGGTGTTGGATCCCCTGGAACTGGAGTAACAGATGGTTGTTAAGCAATATGTGGGTGCTGGGAATCAAACCCAGGTCTTCTGCAAGAACAGCAATATTCTTAACCACTGAGCCATCTCTCCAGTCCCAAAAGTGAATACTTAAACAAAAAGAAGTAACATTTCTAGGCATGGTAGCATATACCTCTAATCCCAGCACTCAGGAGGCAGCAGGTGAGTTTGAGGCTAGCCTGGTCTACGTAACAGTTCCAGGCCAGCTGGGGCAGTGAAATACTGTCTCAAAAAAAAAGAGTAACATTAAGCTGGTGTGGGGGTGCATGCCTATAATCCTAGCATTTAGGAGATGGAGGCATCAATAGTTCAAGGCTAGCTGCAACTACATAGGGAGTTCAAAGCTAACCTGGGCTACACAATGAAATGTTGTAAAAAAAAAAAAAAAAAAAAAAAAAAAAAAAAAAAAACGGGGCTGGAGAAATGGCTCAAGCCATTAAGGGCACTGGCTACTCTTGAAGAGGAGGTGGGTTTGGTTCCCAGCATTCACATAGTGATTAACATTGTCCCTAACTCCAGTTCCAGGATATCTAATGCCCTCTTCTGGTATCCATGGGCATTGCACACATGTGATGCACTGACATACATGCAAGTAAAACAAACACTTAGAAAAAGCAAAAAAGTCCAGCACTCATACACTATTTTTTTTTAACTTAAACAAAGAACACACCATTTTTCTCAAATTGGCAGGTGGTTCTATTCACAATCCATCCCACCCCGACCCCTTTAAATAGTACTCACCAAGCCAGACATCGTGGCTCACACCTTTAATCCCAGCACTTGGGAGGCAGAGGACGGGGCATCTCTGTGAGTTCAAGGCCAGCCTGGTCTACATAGTGAGTTCCAGATCAGCTGGGGCTACAGGGAGACCCTGTCTCAAAAAAAAAAATCTGGGCATTTCTGTATATGGCAGAGGCAGTTTTAAATGGGGGAAAATGTGAATGCACTATTTCACAACACACATTGGAAACTTTTTTTAAAGTTCATACTTAAAAAAAAAAAAGACAGGCTCTCACCACATAGCTCAGGCTTGCCCCAAACTCACAACCTTCTTGCCTTCTTCCCCCAAAGTGCTAGGATTACAGGCATACACTAAAGTTTGTATCTTCTGATACATTAATCTATCCTTTAGATGTTAATTGGACATCAAAAGCAACTCTGCAGGGAAAAAATGTGTGCATAAGGATATTAATGACAGCATTGTCTCTAATAACAGAACCCTGGATATGGTTTCAGGTCTTTAACAATAGGGAAATAGCTAAATAAATCATGGTATATTTCCTGTACAACTCTTAGAAATAAAATGTTAGGGCTGGAGAGATGGCTCAGTGGTTAAGAACACTGGTTATTCTTGCAGAAGACCCAGGTTCAAATCCCAGCACCCACATGGCAGCTAATAACTGTCCGTAACTCCAGGTCCAGGAGATCCGACAGCCTCTTCTGTCCTCCACGGGCATTGCACAACACGGGTGCACTTACCTACATGCAGGCAATACACACATACACATAAAATAAAAATAATAAATAAAATAGTTTTTGAAAAAGAAAATGTTAAAGATTGTAAGGAAATTGAAAAAAGACATAATTTTGTTACAGTGTTAGTTTTTCAAGCTATATAGAAACAAAACACAGAAAGAACATAAAAGTATGTACAAAGGAATCACAATTTTGCCACAGTTGTCTATTTAGACATATATGTGTCTGAAAACAGGGTAAAAGGAAATATACCAAGGGATAACTGATTATCTGAGCTTGCTAAGATTGTGGATAGTTTTTACTTTCTCCTTTGCATTTTTTCTGTTTTGCTAAATTTTTTTTGGTCTTTTTTGAGACAGGGTCTCCCAGTAGCCCCAGCTGGCCTGGAACTCACTATGTAGACCAGGCTGACCTTGAACTCACAGAGATCCGCCTGCCTCTACCTCCCAAGTGCTAGGATTAAAGGCATGCACCACCACGTCCGGCTGTTTTGCTAATTTTCTAGCACACACATGGGTTATCTTTTTTGCACCATGAAATGTTGTTGGACAAGTGACCTAATCCTGTTTCTCTCCCTTTTCACTTAAGCTGTGTGTGCACTTGCATGTGTGTGCATGTGCAGAGGCCAGAGGTCAACATAGGTGTCTTCCTTAAAGGCTCTACCTCATTTTTTTGGACAGAGTCTCTCACTGAATCTGGAACATACTGATTCAGCTAGACTAGCTGGCCAGCAATCTCTAGAATCTCCCTGTCTCCACTTACCCCATCTGAGATCGCGGGCTGCTTCCATGCCCAGTTTTTTACCTGCATGCTGGGGATCTGAATGCAGGTCCTCATACTTTCACAGCAAGCACCTTAACGATTGAGCCATTTCTCCAATGTTTTAGTCTGTTTATTTGTTGTTTGTTTTTTGAAACAGAATCTTTAAGACTGGCCTTGAACTCACAAAGATCCACCTGCCTATGCCTCCTGTGTGCTGGAACTAAAGGTATGCACCACCATGCCAAGTCCCTTTACTCAGTATTTAAGAAAAAGCTTATCGTTTTTTTTTTTC
>NW_008349073.1:2032622-2047885 GCF_000622305.1 Nannospalax galili | reverse complement strand
ATCCCTAACTCTAGTTCCAGGGTATCTGTTGCCCTCTTCTGGTTTCCACAGGTATTGCATGACACATACACAAAATAAAATAATAAATAAAAATTTTAAAAATAAAAATAAAGGCTGGGTGCGGTGGTGCACACCTTTAATCCCAGCACTCAGGAGACAAAGGTAGGTGGATTGCTGTGAGTTCGAGGCTAGCCTGCTCTACATAGCAAGTTCCAGGCCAGCTGAGGCTACAGGACCCTATCTCAAAAATACCAATAGCTAGCTAGCTAGTCAGCTAGCTAGACAGACAGACAGACAGACAGATGATAGATAGATGATAGATAGATAGATAGATAGATAGATAGATAGATAGATAGATAGACAGACAGATAAATAGATGATAAAAGTGTCATTGTCTTTCAATAATTTTTTTTTTTTTGGTCTTTTTGAGACAGGGTCTCCCTGTAGACCCAGCTGGGCTGGAACTCACTATGTAGACCAGGCTGGCCTTGGAACTCACAGAGATCTTCCTGCCTCTGCCTCCTGAATGCTGGGACTAAAGGCATGTGTCATCATACCCAACCTCAATTATATTTTTAAAATATTGATTTACAGTTCCTTCATGACCATGGCTTGGCAGCTTTTAAAATTTCTTTTTTAAAAAAAAATTATTGAGAATTTCATACATACATATAAAGTGTTTTGATCAAATCCATGCCCACTCTCTCCCCTCCAACTCCTCCCACATCGCCCCATCACTTTTTTCTGATAACTTCATGTACTCTTTCTTCTTTTTTTAAATTTCTTTTAAAAACATTTTATTATTTTTATTTTTTGTGTATGAGTATATTGTCTGCATGTATATAAGTGCACCCATATCATGTAATGCTCACAGATATCAAAAGAGGGTGTCAAATCTCCTGGAACTGAAGTTATGGACGGTTGTTAGCTGCCATGTGGGTGTTGGAAATTGAACCTGTATCCTCTGCAAGAGCAGCCAGTGCTCTTAACCACTGAGTCATCTCTCTAGCCTTCCCCTCTTTTTAAAGCACTAGATGATATTCCATCATCTGAATGTTCAGCAATTTATTCATTCCTTTACAGGGGGGCATCTTAGCTGCTTCCATTTTGCAGTCATGAACAAAGTTGCCATTAGCAGTCATGTGCTGGATTGTGTGGGAAGAGTATGCTTAGTTTGCAAGAAGCTGCCAAGTGACACCTAAGGTAGCCATCCCAGTTTTCATTCTCATCAGTGGACAAAATCTGCTCCAGAGCCTCAGCAGCATTTGGTGTTTGAGGGTCTTGCCATTCTAATAGGTGTGCATGGCAACGCATTGTTTTAATTTGCAATTCCCTAACAAATGTGATGCTAAGCATCTTATCACATGACCATGGATTATTTGATCTTCAGTGTCTTTTAAGGTCTTGGGCCCATTTTAAATTGGATTGTTAGTTTTCTTTCTTTCTTTAATTTTTAAAAATTAATTTAAAAAATTTTTTTTCATTTTATGCGTATGAGTGTATTGCCTGCATGTATGTGTCGTGCAATGCTGCGGAGGTCAGAAAAGGGCTTCAGATTCCCCTGGGACTGGAGTTAAGGACTATTTGTAGCCTCCATGTGGGTGCTGGGAATCAAACCTGGGTCCTCTGCAAGAGCAGTCAGTGCTCTTAACTGCTAAGCCATCTCTCCAATCCCCTAAAAATTTATTTTTAAAAAAATATTTTATTTTTCAGCCGGGTGTGGTGGTGCATGCCTTTAATCCCAGCACTTGGGAGGCAGAAGCAGGCGAATGTCTGTGAGTTCAAGGCCAGCCTGGCCTACATAGTGAGTTCCGGGACAGCTGGGGCTACAGGGAGACCCTGTCCCAAAAAGACCAAAAAAAAATTTTTTTTGTCTTATGCGTGCAAGTGTTTTACCTGCATGTACATAAGTGCACCACATGCATGCAGTGTCTGTGTAGGTGAGAAGTGGGAGTTAGATCCCTTGGAACTGGAGTTACAGACAGTTGTGAGCCACCATGTGGGTGTAGGGGACCCAACCCAGGTCCTCTGCAAGAGCAGTCAGTACTCTTAACCTTCGAGCCATCTCTCCAGTCCCATCTGCCTCTGCTTCCTGAGTTCTGGGATTAAAGGCATGTGCTACTACACCCAGCTCTAGCTTCTTTCCTAAAAAAATGATGATAGATAGATAGATAGATAGATAGATAGATAATAGATAGACACATAGATAATGGTGATGAAGATAGATAAATAGATAGATGATAGAGAGAGAAATAGATAAATGATAGATGATAGATAGATACATAGATAATGATGATGATGAAGATAAGATAGATAGATGATAGATAGATAGATAGATAGATATAGAGATATAGAGATATAGAGGTATAGCTAAATAGATATATTGTATGGGGTGGGGGTATGCCCATGGAAGGCAGAGAACTTGCTGGAATTGGTCCTCTCTTTCCACCATAGGGAGTAAGGCCACAGTTAACTGAGAAAGGAGTTTGGTCTTGGAAAGCAGAGGATGTGAGGACAGGGTGGTAGGACAGGATGTGATGCAGGAGCATCAAAAAGAAGGTGAGGGACAGGGGCCCCTTAGCTTAGCTCTAGGGTCTGTCTCTTCCCTGGCTCCCACAGGCCAGTGCCAGTAGGTGACTGCCTGCTCTCCTCGAGAAAGATGAAGGAAATTGGGGTGAGCACCAAGCAGAGAATGAAAGGGAAGGGACTTGAAGAATAGAGGCTGGGCCCACTCATCCTCCATCTCTCATCCTTCCGATCTGCTGGGCTCTCTGGCCCAGAGCAACAGCGGGACAGCAAGAGTCCCTCTAGAGGACCCTGCTTTTCATCTGTCTGTCTTTAGCTCTTGGAGATTAAGGGGTGGACAGGGAAAAGGTCAGAAGGTCTCTGGACACATTACTTTGTAGTATATTTAAGATGAGTGTTTAACTCTTTTGACAAGGACAGCTCCTTCTAAATGCTTGCTTTGGGGATCTCTAGCTCCTGTTTTCAGTCATTAGATTTAACTTATGATTTTCCAGTGTATCAGATTCCTCATTTGCATAATAATAGTCCTTATCTCTCAAATTACTATGGCCATCAAATGAGAAATTTGGCACATTGAAATGCTGCCTAAAATCTGGGTGCAGTCTAGTGTTAGAGCATGTGCTTAACATGCACATGTGTCCAAGGCCCTGCTTCAATCTCTAGTGCTGAAGGGGAGGGGAAAGGAGAGAAAGGGAGGGAGAAAGGGGGGATAAAGAGAGAGTGAGAGATCAGGAAAATGCCAGCCCCTCAGAACAGAGGGGACAGAGAAATTTGGGACGGTGAACAGAAGAGAGTCATGGAGGTGCCGGGGCCAGGTAAGACAGGACCTGGTGAGTTGAGCAGTCTTCCTATCAGAGGATGGGCTACAAGGTGACCTCTCACCAGCAGGAGAGGTGAAAAGGCTGGTGACTGGGAGAGCTCGTTCCATCTGCAAAGCTGATCTGCTTAAGTATTTTAGGGCAGAGTAGGCCCCAGGGAAACTGGTCCTAGTTCTTGTATCACTGTAAGAAAGCACATTGCATTTCCACAGAGAATAGAGGTCCTCCACCCCTTCCTGCCCTTGAAACTTGTTCACAGACCACCCACACAGAGAATAATGAGGGGTTGGATAATAGGTGCAGGGTAGCTCTGGGGGGCTCTGACCAGAGTCTCTCCTTGCATAGAAACTGATGGGGAAGCAAGCTCCAGGAAGGCTTGGACAGCTGGAAAGCTTTCCACAGGTACCCAGAGGATTCAGTTGCTTCTCACCATAGGAGAGTGCAGACTTGCTCCCTCCTCTCCTGGATGTGACCCCAATGCCTCAGATCCTTAGAGAACAGAGAGAAAGGATCAGCTGAGGGACCTCCAGAAAAGGGAGGACAATGAAGCTACCAGGTCAGCATCCCCAGGACTGCTCAGGGTGTCCATGCTTAGACAAAGCCACCTTCCTACCCTTCAGTGCCCATCATTGGTCCCCCAGTTCTCTACAAGCCTCCTTCCTCTTGCTGCTAAGAGTTGGTAGGGGTGGGGCCTTATGAAAATCTTAAGTCCCTGAGGCCTTCATTTAAGTTAGTGGTTTGGGTTTTTCAGTACTGGGTATTGAACCCAGGGCCTCACACATGCTAAACAGGTGATCTATCACTGAACAGTGTCCCTAATCCTCTTTGGATTTTTCTTTTTCTTTTCTTCCTTTTTTTTTTGTCCTTTTGAGACAAAGTCTCCCTGCCCTGGAGCTCACTATGTAGACCAGACCAGCCTTGAACTTACGGAGATCTGCCTGCCTCTGCCTCTGAGTGCTGGGATTAAAGGAGTGCACCACCACTCCCAGCTTTGATTTTTCATTTTTGGGACAGTGCCACACTAAATTGTCCAGGCAGCCCTTGAACTTGCCATCCCCCTGCCTCACTTTCCCAAGCATCTTGGATTTACAGGCCTGCAGCCACCAGGTCCAGTGCCTTCATTATGTAAATAGGAAGCTTTCTGAGCAACAATATGGATGTCAGGAGTGCCTCTCTACCTCTCCCAGAAGAGGTAGGTTGAGGCAGGGGTTGGAGTAAGGGTGATGCTCTGTGCCCAAGACTGTTGGGGAAAAGAGAGGAATCTTCTGGATACTTTCAGTCCCTTGTCTTCTTCCCTTTCACCTCCCTTCCTCCTGGGCACTGAGCAGGCAATTTGATAACCTGGAGCACATGCTCTGGGTATAGACAGCTTGTGTTCTGAGTTTCTTTTGTTTGCTTGTTTGCTTGGTTGTTTGGTTTTATTTTTTCTTTTGAGATGAGATTTCACTATATAGCCCAGGCTGGTCTTGAACTCACTATCCTGGAATTACAAGCATGGGATTAGAGGCATAAGCCATTGCACCCAGTGTGTTTTACATTTCCTCTCTTTGTTCTCTAGTCCCACCCTCTACCCCCCTCCATACACACTGTCCCAGTCATAGCCTCTGGTCAGGTGCCTCCAGAGGGCACTGGATGAGCACTTGGTAAAACCTAGACACTAAGCCGGGCCTGGTGGCGCACGCCTTTAATCCCAGCACTTGGGAGGCAGAGGCAGGCAGATCAGAGTGAGTTCGAGGCCAGCCTGGTCTACATAGTGAGTTCCAGGACAGCTGGGGCTACAGGGAGACCCTGTCTCGAAAAGACAAAAAAAAAAAAAAAAAAAAAAAAAAAAAAACCTAGACACTGGGCTTAGGGGAGAAGAGGGCAAAACAGAAGTGCCTCCCCATGTCTCAAAATGTTTTTCCTGCTTTACAAAATTAAAACAAGCAGTTCATCCACCTCTGTCCCAAATTCTGAAATCCCCATAACATGTCTGAAATGACTCGCCCCCCTCAAACCCTTCCACCACGCAGGAAGGGGAAGAGCTGGGTTCCAGTCCCACCCTGGCAAAGCTGTGAAGTGTGCTCTACCCTTCTTCTGTCAGGCTGGCTACAGCTGATAGGAGAAAAAAGTCAGGTGTCCCAGTGCCAGGGGCGGGAAAGTATTCAGGGTAGAACTGCCTCAGAGATTCAGGGCAGACATGAAC
This sequence comes from Nannospalax galili, assembly GCF_000622305.1. Taxonomy (NCBI): domain Eukaryota; kingdom Metazoa; phylum Chordata; class Mammalia; order Rodentia; family Spalacidae; genus Nannospalax; species Nannospalax galili. The sequence continues at coordinate 2,042,356 of NW_008349073.1, read as the reverse complement.
ATGGAAAGCCAGAAGCAAGGACAGCCTCCTTCCATCCCAAAGGACCAGACCATGTCAGAGATGGGAACTCCCAAGCTGCTGCCATTCAGGCTCTCATAGCAGTTATGGTCATGAGAAGTGAAGGTCAGGGAGGGGCTGTTGGGAGCCACACAGCATGTAGTAAGAATGCCAGAAATAGTAACTCACTGAATAAATGCAACGAAGGAATGGATGAAGATGGCCCGAGTCTTCTCGGTGTTCATGTTCAAAGTGTGGTCCTTGGACCCCAGTATTCTCAGCAGCCCCTGGATACTCAGTAAAGTGGACAAGGGCCCACCCTGATCTATATGCTAGCAAGTGATCCCCTGGCCCGCTGCACAACCCAGTGTGAGCAGAGCATCCAGTCTAGGGCTAGGTGACACTGCTATAGCCATTTATATCTATATAGACATTCAATCATCTTGATGACCCAACCCTGGTTTCAGTCAGGTGTCTCTCTGGAGCTCCACTGCCCTGTGGCCAAGCAAGTCCAACTACGTCTTTCTCCAGAGTGCATAAGAACAGGCCCAAGGGCATCAACGACAGCCTACCACATCTCCACCACCTTCCCTGGCCTAGATCCCTGTACTGAAGGAACTAGGTGACAGGCTGGCTAAGAGCTCCCCTTCCCTGCACCCTACTCCCAGGACAGGCAGTCCAGATTAGAGTCTCCCTTCTTTCCCTTCCCCTTCTTCCTCTCTCCCTTCTCCTTCCCTTTCTGTGACCTTGAACTTCTGATCTCCCTTAAGGGGCAAGTCCCTTAGGAGAAAAATCCTGCTCAAAAGAATATAATCTCTGGCCTACATGAAGACTGAGTATTCCAGTTTTTCCAGGTCACTCCCTAAGAGACCACCCCTGCAAAGGTGGTTTTACTTTAAGCCATGCTAAAGAGATAGTCTGTTAATGAAATGGTGAGTTTTTCTCCACACCTGGGGCACCCGTGTTGGGGGTGGTCCAGAGATTTGTAGATTTCTTGAATTCTTCAGAAAAGTATAACCTCTGCTTTTCTTCTTTCTAGTTCTTTTTTTTTTTTGGTCTTTTTTGAGACAGGGTCTCCCCAGTAGCCCCAGCTGGCTGGGAACTCACTCTGTAGACCAGGCTGGCCTCAAACTCACAGAAATCCACCTGCCTCAGCCTCCCGAGTGCTGGGATTAAAGGTGTGCACCACCAGGCCTGGCCTCTAGTTCATTTCTAAGCATGCTTTCCTTAACACTCTGGGCTACCCCAACTTTTTCAGGTTTCTTTTTACTTTTCCTTTAATGTACCCTTCCATGTGGCTGCTAGTCTGCCATGTGGCTGCTAGTCTGCCACGTGTCTGACATCCATGTCAACTGTAAATGGGCATGGCTTTATGGCTTTTTTCCCCTCCTCCCCTCCATTCTCCTGCTAAAGGCAGATACTGAGATTTACAGCTTGCCTACCCTGTGAATTTTTCTTTTAAAATCGAATAAAATTGTCCTAATGAGTCAGGTGTTTAATCCTAGCATTCCATCAGCAAAGGCAGGTAGAGCTCTGGAGATCAAGGCCAGCCAGGTCAACAAAGTAATTTCCAGGCCAGCTGAGGCTACAGGGAGACCTTGTCTCAAAAGACCAAAACAAACAAACAAGTCATATGTGGTGGTGCATGCCTTTAATCCCAGTTGGGAGTACCCAGAGATCCTGTCTCCCAAAGCAAAGCAAAACAAAAAGTCATCTAAACACTTCTGTTTGAGTTCACTGTTAAATTATTTGATTAATGAGATTAAAATCCCTGAGAGAATCCCATTTTCCCTTGTTTCACTCCTACCTGGGATTACACATCCATTTTATGTTGTCCTTGGGATAAAAGTCAGGACTTCCTGCATGCTAGGCTAGCACTCTACCAACTGAGCTACATCTCTAACCAAAACAGTGTTTCTTGAGCCCCTGATGGTGGAGTTCAGCTCCATCTGCCCAGAAAAATGGAAAAAGATACAATGGAATGGGGTAGGGTCACAGACTTTCCAGAGACCACCAATGTGCACCAATCTATCTGCTTCAAACCTGCTGTGGCATGAGTGACTGCCCCATGCCAGAGCCCTGGGGACTAAGACACAGCCCCTGCCTTGCCTTGAGAGCTTGCAGGCTAGACAAAGCTGCAATTAAAAAGCCCTAGGATACCCCCAGGAAAGAAGTATCTGTTTCCAAACTAGGGAGGCCTTGGGGTGCGGCATTAGAGGTACAGGGTCCATCTACACAGTGGGGACCCACACCCACCTCCTAAGGATGAGACAAAGTTCATGTTGTTTAGCACAGAGTCCAGCTCATGTGAAGCAGTCATAAACACTCTCTGGTTATGGAAGTGAGCATCCTAGACAGGTATGGCAAGCCAAGTAATGGCCCTCTGAAAATGTTTGCATCTTGACCTCTGGAACCTAAATGTTGTGTCCAACATGACAGAAGGGACATTGCAGACATGATGAGGTTATGAGTTTTGGTGGATCATACAGTAGGTCCAATAAGAGTGAGAAGACCACCAGGTCAGAAAGGCAGGAAGAGTTGATGTCACCGTGCTCTGGCTTTGAAGGTCTAAAAAACCACAAGCCATAGAATTTAGTCAGTCTCTAGAGATCTCCACAGCAAGGGAATGGGTTCCCCCTGGAGTCTCTAAAAGGAAGGGAATGGGGAGAATGAATTCTAGACCTCTGGCCTCCCCCACATTAAGGTAAGATGTCTTTGTTGTCTTTAACTTTGGAATTGTGGTGATTTGTTACCGCAGCAACTGAAAGCTGGTACACTTGACCTTGCCAGATAGAAGCCAGCACTTGCTGGGCTGAAGCTGTAGGCAGGAGAGGGGATCACTGGGGACTTCTGCAGCCAGGCAGAGCAAGAACTGAGCCTGTGATGAGAGAGAGGAAGGGCTGGGCAGAGTGCTCAGCCTGTGACCTCACCCTTGGCCAGCCACAGCTGCCCTGACACTCCAGTGCCTGTCAGCTGGTAGTTATATGCATGACCGAGCCCAAAAGAGATCCCTGTGTAGTCAATCCTGTGCCAAAGGTGGGGGTGTGGCAAAGAAGACTGGTGCCCAGGAGGGAGCCCAATCAGCCCTGGACTGCAGTCAGGAGACTGGCAGGGCTGGGGAGACACCCGACTTGCTCTCTGCTGCTCCACATGAAGCACCCCAGCACGCTCATCATTTCTTCTCCACCCCTGGGCTCTTTTGTCTTCCCCTGGGAGAGTGGGAGGAGAAGGGATTTGGGGGCTGGACAGTGAAGATGAGGACATACCCTCTGTTCAGTGGCTGAGCAGCTGGGTGGCCTTAGACAAATGACTTTGCCTCTCTGAGCCTGTATTCTCCTCTAGAAATAGGATGGTCATAGTCACTTACTTCACAGGGTTGTTTAAAGTGACATAATACACGTCTACAGTTCTGGCATAGAGCACATCCTGTGAGTGTAGCTGATCTTTTCATCACCTTTACATAAGCCCTGAACTGCCCACCCACACAGATCAAAGCTAATCTCCCTGTTAGGTATGAGTTCTTCCAGGGAACACATGTTCTGTCCATCTTTCCATCCTCAGCATTAGGAGAAGATTATGCTTTATATGATCATTCACTTACCAAATACTCATGGGTGACACTGTTGTAGAGATAAAGACATATGAGGGAAAGCAATTGGCATATATAAGCAGGGTGTGTTTATGATGTATTATTGAAAATAATAAAGTAGAAAGGGAGGGTGGGTAGGGAAGGGAGTGGACTGCTCCTGTGTGTGTGTGTGTGTGTGTGTGTGTGTGTGTGTGTGTGTGTGTGTTGAGGAGGTCTATCAGGATGCCCCTAGATTAGGCACCTGCAGGAAAATGCAAGAAAGTAAGGACAGGTATGCAAAGACGTCTGGGGGAAATAGAAGGAGCCTATTGGGAGCACTTAAGAGTAGCAAGGAGGCCAAGGTGGGTGGACCAGAGTATGAGGGAAAGCAATAGTTAACAAGGTCTAAGATGTGGGGGTCAGCCCATGAAGGGCTTGGAAGGCCACTTTTATTTTGACCCTCAAGGGAACTACCAGAGGGTCTTTACGTGCTCTGACTTACATCTTGGAAGGATCACCCAATTGCTGTGCTGAGAAGACCCTAGAAGGAGGCAATAGAGGGGGCTGTGAAAATCAGAGCCCACTGGAGTAATGAGGCAAGAGATGGTGATGGTGATGGCTAGGGTGGTGGAAGAGACTAGAAGTGGCCTGAAAGGCTATATTATGAAAACAGTGCCAACAGGCCTTGCTAATGAAATAAATATGCATCTGAGAGGTTTTGGGTGGTGGTGTTTTTGTTTGTTTTTAAATCTGAGCAGTTCGAGAAATGGACTTGCCATTTTTTGAGATGGGACAGATTTAAGGAGGACCCGGTTTAAGAGGAGCCTGGGAAGTATGGTGGCAAATTACACTTACCTGGGCTACAGGGTGCCCAGACTCTGTGAAAAACACCACTGGGTGTGTATAAAGGGTGTTTCTAGATATGCTTAACATCTGGATCCACAGATCGAGTCAAGCTAATGGCTAACGGGCATCTTCTGATGCTGAAGGACTAGGTAGAACAACAAAAAGATGAATAAAAGAGTTTGCTGTCTCTGCCTGCTATCCTCCAGCTAAAACCTAGGTCTCCTGCCTGTGGACTTTGGACTCAAACTCCTCAGTGCTCCTGGTTCTCCAGATTGCTGACTGCAGACCTCTAATTTTTTTAAACCTCTATAATCATGAAAATCAGTTCCTTACAATAATTCTGACCCCAGGTCTGTCTTCCAACCTCTGTCTCTCCAGATAGAAATACAGATGGTAGATGAAAGATGATAGGTAAATAGATACATAGATTTATAGACAGATGCATCAATACATAGATGATTGGTTCTGTTTTTCTAGAGAACTCATTCATAATTCAGGGAGTCAGAAGTTCAGTGTTGGTCATGTCAATATGAGATTCAAAGCAGGCAGTGAAGAGAAGTCTTGGGGGAAGTAGAGATAACTGAACATATCTGAATATAGTATATCTGTTCCTTGACCCATTTGCACTTGATTTTCTCCTCTGTACAGTCCCTGAGACTCAACTCTTTCCTGTCTCTTCTCACCCCTCAACAATTGTAGGTTCCAGCTGTCTTGTCAGTCTTTCTTGGAGAGCTAACCTATTTGGAAAAGGTCACATAAGCTCTGGGGTGCCTTCCCTTCCCCTCCACTTCTGTGGTTCTTTGGCAGAGAGGAGCCCACCCTGAGCAGATGAACCCTACTTTTGCCCACAGAGCAGAACTGGGCTTGGAGAGGCTTTATTCCTTTAACCTTTCCTCACCCTCTGCTCTACGCCTGGTCTCCCAGCAAACCTCACTGCCTTCTGACCTCACAGGCTTGGACACTTCACACTGACAAGCCAGAAAGAAACAGGCACATCCAGGCAGGCTTATGGCCAACTGATGATTCGAAGTCACTTTGTCTGAGCCTCATCAGCCCCAGCCATAATAACGGAGGATGCCTTACTGCCTCGTAAGGGGCTGAGGATTCGGCACCCCAGCAGATACCGCGAGATAAACAGCCGCTTTAAAACAGGTTTTTCCTACTCCTCTCGGCCGCCCTAGCCAGTCTCTCTCTCTTTCCAAGATTATTTTGTCCCCTGTGCTCTTCCTGTCCTTCAGAAGCCAATTTTACTGTGGACGTGGGCAACCAGAGAATGGTTGTCAAGGGCAGGGCCTTCAGAAACGCTGCCTGTTGCCTAGGAAACTGCCCCACTCTGGGTTCCCTGGGGTCCCAGTGGTCGGTGGGTTCTGGCGCCACCTGCTGGATGCAGAGCCACACTGCTTCCGAAGCACCCAGACCTGGCAGTCCCTGCCCAGAGCAGGGAACACTCCTATTCCAAGACACTTCCACACCTCTCCACGGAACGTTCTTTGCTCTTTTTGCCTCAGATTCCCCCAGAGATCAGAGGCTTGCAAAGGACTCGGTCACTGTGGAGCACAGGAGAGTTGGAAACATGCCCTTCCCCAGACGGAGAGGAAGCAGACCGAGGAGTGGGGTCCGGAGGAAGTCCCTCCCCTTAATTGATTTTCTGAAGTGCGGAATCCGCAGTGCAGGCTTTCCTTTTGCTTTCCAGTAGCCTGCATCGTGCAGGGAGGGAGCAGCGAGGATGAAGAAGCTAGGGTTGGAGGTGGGAGACACGCGTGGGGGACACGGAAAGGTCCTTACTAAAGCCCCCTCCCTCTGCTCCCCCTCCCTCCCTCAGCTCCTGGTGATCTAGTACCGACTTTCCGTTCAACCTTCCTTTCCCACCATGACAGTTGCCAGAGGAGCCACTGGGGCTCAGTTCATCCTTCCCCTATCCCCAACCGCCTGCAGAACAGACAGAAACGCCTGCAGTGGAGACCCTGGCTCCCGGGTGATGCCTTCCAGAGGCAGCCGCTGCTCTCTCCCACCCTGAGATCAGCTTGCTCTGAAGGGTGCAGCCGAAAGTGGATCATCTAAGACGCGGGGTCAAGAGCTAGAAAGCTGTTGCAGTGCCTGGGGTGAAGGTGCTTCTCTTTCAAAACCAGCTATTACCACAAGAAACTGAGGTATTGAGGTGAAGGAAAGTCTGGTCTCTGCCCTCAGATAATACTGCTCTGGCTGTCCAGATGACCCCTGCTCACCTCTAGCTTGGTCACTGTGGGCCAAGAGAAAAGGTGGCAACCAGATACCCAGTCTCAACCCAGAAGCTAAGAGGGTAGAGCAGGAGACTGAGGACTAAACTGTATCTATCTTCCCATTCTAAGCTGAGCTAGAAGGAAGGCCAGGCTGGGGCAATGACTTCCACACGTCTTACAGAAGGGCGCTACCTAAGTACAAACAGGTATACACCTGAGTGTTTCTGCCCTGCCACTCTCTGCTTTCTGATGAGATTCCCTTTGTCCAAACTCTCCAGGTAGGAGTAAAAGGACTGTTGTAAGTGTGGGCAGGTAGTGAAGGATTGGTTTTCCAATACCCTAATAAGTCCAGTCTGTTTTTAAGGCACCATGGGTTCAGAGTCTGGTCCTCACAAGTCCAAGGGGCTCGTGAAAGAACAAAGGCTCAGCCTAAGGGCAGAGAAAGGAGATTCCTCCCCCATGCTCCTGTCCCTATGGCTGGGTCCCTTTCCTCTTCAGATACCCTTCCCAGATGAGAGAGGGGTGAGAAAGGGATTAAAGGCAGCTAGTCACACACAACAGAGCTGCTGCCCCCTACTCTATCCTGTGGGCTGGGATGTCACTCTCTGATTGACACTAGAACCATATAAGTTGAAATGACTATGGAGAGCTAATCCAGCTCCTCCTGAACTCCTGGGTCATGTCATTTGAGATTCCCTGCTTTCAACTCTCCAAGAGGGACCAGAGCAGTGGATGCCAACTGCACCCCTCCATCTGTCCTCACAGTACACCAGAGATGGCCACATTGCTCCCACTGAGGTGATAGTAATGGTAATATGATTGTCCTGTTCCATCCACCTGTGCTGAACACTGGGCCTCCTAGAGTCCCTGGCACACCACCCCTACTCCTACCTCTGTCCTTGCTGGGGATGAGCCCAGCTGTCAAAGCCAAGGTCTATCTGGCCTACACTCTCCAGACTCATGTTGGGACTTGGTTCAGACTGCTCAGGGACTGCCAACCACCACCAGCAGCATGGAAAGCAGTGTGAATATCTCAAGACTCCTCAACTCTAGAGGGTATCAGGGACTGGTGTTTGCTGGTGGGGGCCTGGGGCCCTGGCTGGCTACCCGCTGATGATACATGTCCTCTCTCACTGGTCAAATTTACAACCCAGAGTATGTTGCCTAGTCACCTGGGCAATGGGAGGGCAAATAGGATAGAATCTGACAGATTTACTCAGTGCCTTTTACCTTTCATGGGTTCTCTGACATAATCTTTAGGCAATAAGGCCACAGGGTAGGTGCTGAGTTATCTGAAATTATTTTCTGCAAGAGTCTTAGAAATCATATAACTGGAAGCATGGGTTTCCTCAGTGATTCTTAAACTTTGCTAGGTATCAGAAGCTGGAGGCTGAGTATCTATTCAGATCCTTAGACCCCAGCCCACTCAGTGATCCTGAGCTTCTGGGGTCCTTACTAGTGTTCTAGAATAGTCTGAAACATACCAACTGTCAACTTGATGAGATCTAGAATCATCTGAGAGATGGGCCTCTGGGCATATCCATGGGAGATTATCTTGATTAGGCTAATTGAGGTAAGAAGACTTACCCACTGTGGGTGGCAACATTCCATAAGCTTGGGTCCCAGACTGTATAAAAAAGAAGCCTGTTGACCCCAATCTTATCTAAAGGAAGACTGACAACTGATTGCTCTAGCTAAAGGCTACATAACAAGCAACAATGCCAGATAGGGGATACCTTCTTTCATGTTGTTGGCCAGGGTGGCCAGAGGGACTCCCAGATAGTAACCCAGTATAGAAGTGGGGAAAATAAACAGCAGACCCCAATCTTATCTAAATGAATATTGACAACTGATTGCTACTAAATGAGGAACAGCTGACCTTCCTAAAACAAAGACCTCTAGATAGGCTGACTAGATTCACCAGATGGACAAGTAGTGGGGAATGGCTGGGGGTGCCGACAACGCAGCAGATGGGGTGCTGACAACACAATGGACAGTAGCAGGGATAACAGAGTATAAGGGCTCTAGTCGGGGAAGAGAGGCTATGGGAGGGTGCCATCTGGGAGGTGGGTGTATAGTTGAATATGATTTTTTGGGATGTTATGTGTGATATACACACACAGAAATCAAATTTTAAAAAATGTATTATATTTGAGGAAGAAGCATAAAGTTTTATGATAAAAATTTACGTCATGTTAATTAGTAGAGGTGATGAACATTACCACTGAAACTTACCTGATGACTTTATAGACATATACAAGTGCCAAGGATCCAAGTGCAACCAAGTATGACTAGTAATAATAAGATGCATACAGATTAGAGACACATGCACCAACATCTCAGTGTTACTAGCAGGAAAAATGAGTCTTTTTGCAAGGAACAATATATTCTAAAATGAAATGGAACTCTTTTTTAAAGGTTAAAAACTGGTTAAAAAACTCATTCAATTTTATGTCTTACAGGGCTTATACTGAGTTCAATATTGTATAATTGTATTAATTCAACTGTGAACCTAGAAACTTGCAGCCACTCGTCAAAGAGATATACTCTTGCTCCGGAATGTGTTACTGAATAAGTTAAAGCTGTAATGAAATGCTTCTTCTAATCATGTAGTTATTAAAATTTTTTTAAAAAATGCAAAAAAATATTATATCTTAATAAAGGGATGATAAACCTCTGCCTCCCAAGTGCTGAGATTAAAGGTGTGTGCCACCATGCCCGGCAAGATCTTTTTTAAAGGTTACATTCAATTTTATGGCCTACAGGGCTTATACTGAGTTCAATATTGTATAACTGTATTAATTCAACAGCGAACCTAAAAATTTTATAGCCACTTTTGAAAGCGCTGTATCTTTTCTCTGGAAACTGTTATTGAGCATATTAAAGCTGTGATATGCGTCTTCTAAAAAAATAATAAAAAATAATTTAAAAAAAGAAGCTTGTTGAGCACAAGTATTCATTAATCTCTTCTTCCTGACTATAGATGCAATGTGACCAGTTATTTCAAGCTCCTGCTGCCTTGACTTCCCCACCATGATGGACTGTGCCCTAGAACTGTGAGCCAAAATAAACACTTTACCCTTAAGTTGTTTGAGGTTTTTTTT
>NW_008349073.1:1998522-2032603 GCF_000622305.1 Nannospalax galili | reverse complement strand
TTGTCTTTTTGAGACAGGGTCTCCCTGTAGCCCCAGCTGTCCTGGAACTCACTATGTAGACCAGGCTGGCCTTGAACTCACAAAGATCTGCCTGCCTCTGCCTCCCAAGTGCTGGGATTAAAGGTGTGTGCCACCACGCCAGGCTGTTTGAGTATTTTATCACAGCAAATGGAAAAGAAACTAAGACACCAATGGAGCCAGAACTTCCTCTAGAATGCCCAGCTAATGCTAATGAACTCCATGGAAGGTCACCAGTTCACAGGGTAACTCATTCTAATGTCAGCTGTATTGGTCCATGAAGTCTAGTTCAAAGGGAAACTCTCCCTTTGATGTGCTCACCTGCTTGATTCAGAATGAATTGGTATCTATCTAAAAATCAGAGTTCTTGCCCATCTTAATGGGATGGGTCACTCTGTTTCCTGTAAAATTTTTGTAAACCAACATGCAATGTGAAATATGATCTCATTTTAAACCATCTGCTCATCTTTTACCACTTCATGGGATCTAAGCATCATCTCATCAGCTAGGTCACCTTTGACTTTTAGGTGCCCACCTAGGAGGCCACAGTCCAGGACACAAGGCCTCCAGGGACTCTTGATATAGCTCCAGCAGTGGTTCTGAGCTCAAAAACTTGCCACCCAACTCTCCCTTTCCCAATCCCAAAGATGCCACAAAGCTGGACCTTACTGCAGCAGAAATCTGGCCCAGAAGCAATGTTCAACAGGTACCAGGCCCCTGGCCAAAGACTTGCTGTGAGTGGGGCCTGGGTGGGCACAACCACCAGCATGTCATGTCAACAGGGTGCTATGTAGCCCCTCCCTGGTAGTCAAAGGAGCATTTCTGGATCCTTACCATAAACCAGGATCTTTCCCACTCCCTGACCTTCCTGCTACTGGAACATTCCTAGTCCATCTTCCTCTGCCCATTTGAGGGGTGTCTGTGCTATAGTGGGACATTTTTGCAACCACTGCCAACCACCACCACCAGCATGGAAAACAGTAGGACTATCTCAAGACTCCTCAACTTTAGAGGGTGTTCAAATCTGTCACCCTATTCATTGCAAGGGTTGATTTGGATTATCTAGCTAGTTAGGTGGGTGACCCCTTCCTCCTTCACTGTTCCATGTGTATCCCTCCCAAAGCCAAAAGAAGACAAACTTCTCAGACAGAGGACCCATCTTTGGTCAAGAGTACATGAGTAGGGTAGGCATGGTAGTGTACACCTTTAACCCCAGGCACTAGGCAGGTGGATCTCTGTGAGTTCAAGGCCAACCTGGTCTACATAGTGAGTTCCAGGGTAATTGGGGATACAGACCCTGTCTCAAAAAGACCAAAAAATAAGACAAAATAAAGAGTACATGAGTAGCTGCATTTCCCTGCTAGAACCTCCAGGTAAGTTCTCAGCAGCCTCAGGTATCTACTCAGCAGGAGATAGAGGCTGGAGCAGTCTTAAGCCACAGTAAACAGTGGTAGTACACTCATCTGCTTGTACACACAGGGGTGTCTCAGCTGATGAGGCCACAGGTCCTGGGCATTTAGTCACCTCCATACAGCACTTACACCTGTTCAAGGTTGCAGTGGGAGCTATGATGAACCCCTCAGTGGTACTGTCAAGTTGTAGGAGTTATTGGCCAGTCAGTCCAGGCCTGGGAGACTGGCTATCATGTGCCTCACCTATGCCAGTATATCCCTTGAGTGTGACATCTCTTCCTCAACTTCCTGGAGAGGCCAAGTTCTGACGGGGCTCCCAGTTACCTCCAGGATAGGGGCCAGCCACCCTGTGGGCAAGGGACAGAGATGGGATGGCAGAGGCATTTGATATCTACTTGATTTATTCAGATTATTTGATATACAATGACACAATTGTGACCCCAAAGTGTGCAAAGTTAAAGCCTTCAACTGCAGCTGAGAAGAGAGGGCAGGGATGGTACACCTGGGGATGATGGTGCATCAGGAATGATGGGCAGGTGACCAACATCAGGTCTTCCCTAGGTTCAGGGATGGTAAAGTGGGCTGAGGAACAGGGCCTAGGGTAGCCTTGGGCCAGAGGAAGGGGGCAGAGACCTCCCCCTGATCTAGGTCCAGAACCCAGAGTGTCACACGGCTGAGAGGACAACAGCCTGGGGAGGGGCCAGAGGCAGGGTCAGGAGAGCACCATTTTGGGGGGGGGGCAGTGGGAGGGAGGTGCCCTACAGGAGAAGCCAGGAGGGGCCACCTTCCCCAGGGGTGGGAATTGGGCTGGAGCAGGCTGCAGCGAGAAAGACCTGAGGCAGGCGCAGGGCCTGAGAGCCCAGGCTGGCTAGGCTCAGGGGGCTGAAGAAGGGGGGAGCCCAGAGGGACTCCCAGGGCAGCCTGGCACAGGGAGTAATCTGACTGTGGGGGTGGCCAGAGAGGGGCCATAGCCCCTCAGGACTCCCCGCCTCTCTCCCTGGAAGGAGCTATGGAACCCTTAGTGCAAATCCATGGGTCGCTCAGTTATGGAGGGAGGCCGTTCCTGGAGTGGGACCCTGGGGTTCACCTCCTCCACCACCTCGGCTTCCACTGCTGTCCTCAGTACAGCCGCTTCTCGTAACTGTGAGGGCAAACAAGAGGAAACTAAGAGTGGGTGTGTGACTCCTACCCCTTCCCAGCATCCTCTCGCCCGGGGTCCCCCAGATATGGGAGAGGGTGGAGGCTGTAGAGCTGCCCCTCAGCCAGGGGGCCAGAGGAGGCAGAAGCAGCCCTGGATCTCTGTCCTCCCCAAGCCAGGGCTCCCTGAAGAACCATGCCAGGAAGAACCACAGCCACATTTGTTCTAGCCTATGCCACATCTGAATGAGCTGTCCTTGGTGCCCAGGGTGGAGCGAGAGCTTGGGAAAACACTGCCATCCTCATGGAGCAGGCTTTGACTAGCTCAATTTCTGCTGCTCTGTTTCCACCCTGTTCCCCATGGATGGTGGCTCAGGCCCTTCATAATGCAGCAGCCCCAGGCCTGTGATCATAGGCATCTCTTTGCACCCCAGAAAGGGATTTGTGTTTTGGTTGGATGAGGGGCCATACTTGGCCTCCACCATCATGGTGCTGGGAACAGAGGCCAGAAGGGCCCAATCCCAGGGTCCATGTCCCATGATTATATCCCAGTATGACCCCTCCTACCCATTCCCATCTTCCCAGCCCAAGTCCCACCCAGGCTGCCCCTGTTCTATTCTACACCTGGCCCGGGCAGTGCAGTTACTTACACGGCAGAAAGGTATAGCTATGAAAGGGTGGGGCAGAAAGAGACACAGGTTAGATGCCCATCTATGCCTGGGGAGATGGGTCCTCTCGACCAGGGAGGGCTGCATGCCTGCAACTACCGCTGCCAACTAGCTCTGCTCCCACCCGCGGTTGCACCAGCACTGAGCCTGGCATCTGTCTCTCTGTCCTTCTCCCCACCAGAGGGCTCATGCCCCCATTTTCTGCCTACCTGCCTGGGGCTACCACCAGCAAGAGCCCGGCACCACCAGCCCCTGCCACCAGCCACCAAGCTTCCTGAGCAAGCAAGAGCTAACCCAGGTGGGGCTAGCACCCACACCTCCCATGCCTCTGCTCAGGGAGCTACCCAAAGGGAGGGGAGGGGAACAGCTGGTCTACATGGAAGCTCCATGACAAGGTTCCAGGGTGGACTGGGCCCTATAGTAAGGGCGACAGATGGACCATGGGGCCCCTGGAATCTCAGCTTGGCCTCTCAGCCTGCCTACCTGCCCAAACCAGCATGAGCCAGCAAAGGCAAGGAGGCTACCCACTTACGAGTGTAGGCCGTGCACACCACCCTCGATCTGGGCTGACATGGTCCGCTTCTCAAACTTGAGCTCTCCTGAGTACATCATGGATCTGGTGGGTGGGCAGGTGAGCAGGCCAGAAACATCCAGGAAAAGAGGAGTGAGAGAAGCAAGGAGGGAAGGGAACCTCCCAGAAGACCCCCACTGGCTACCCCCTCAAGTCACAACACTCACCGCAGGACGGACAGGCTTTGGGCCCCAATATCCTGGCAGCCATGCTGGATCCCTGCTATGAGGTAGGGTACGAACTTCTGAATGGAGCCTTTATCCTGGATGGAGCCTGAGACACCCTGTGCGATCTTCACCTTATCCCCCTCGCTGCATGGAGGGTTGGAAGGCTGAACCTGGCAGCCTGAGGTTCAGAGGACCCCACCTCACCTCTTCTGGGCCCAGGCAGAGGGGATGCCACCCAGAAGGATCCCCACAGCAGTCACATATGCATACTAGACTACAGCATAGACAACATGGCCTCCAGGTCAAGTGGTCCAGGCCCTGATGCCTGTGCCTAACTTTCCAGAAGTGGGATATGGGATGAGTACCCTCTGAGGTCAAGGGCATATGGGAGTTCAAGAGCAAGATGTACCTGAAGTATCGCTTCTGGCTGCTGCTGCTCTTCTCCATGGCATCCAGCGAGCCCATGCCCCGGTACTTCTTAAGCCTCACCCCATCTGAGAAGAAGTACTCACCAGGGGCCTCCGTGGTGGCAGCCAGCAGAGAGCCCATCATCACTGCAGAGGTCGAGGCCAAGCGATGAATGCCTCCCACCCAAGTGACTTTCCCACTGGCTCCCAGCCCCACCTACCCAACCCAAGGCACTCCCTTCACCTGTGGAGGCTCCAAGTGCCAGGGCCTTGACCACATGTCCCACAGTCTGGATGCCACCATCAGCTATGACCGGCACCCCAAAGCGCCGGGCATACTCAGCCACCTTGTAGACGGCAGTACCCTGAGGCCGGCCACACGCCATAACTAGGAGAAGTGGGATGTACAGGATGGAAATAAGTCAGTAGCAGCCCTGAGTGTCAAGCACAGGGCTACATCAGTCTCTTCTCCTTGTGCCTATCACCAATCGGGGGAGGGATGGCAGGGGGGTGGTGTTTCTAAGCGGGGGGATATCAGGGACCTGGGCTACCCACCAATGACAGCACTATAAAGAATTTGGGTGAGATCAGTACTAGCCTTAGAGTATAGGACCTCAAGATTGGTGGTCCCTACCATCACCTGTTCTGAAGGCATAAACTCCCTGAAAAGGTCTCCTTTGCAACAGCCATCATAAGAGTTGGGTACTTATGACCTTTAGAATATTTAAAATGTCCCTGTATGCTCAGGAACATGTGCTCTTCATACCTTAGGCATGGCCTAGTCACAAATCCAATCCAAGTCCCTCAACTGGCTTCTGACACATACCTTAGGCAAGAGTCACATCAGCCTTGGCCTCCAGATGGGAGTCTCCACAACCAGTCTCTGAGAAGCAGGTTAGTCCACTCCCTAAACTCACATGCCCTCATCTGCTTACACCTGCTTCTTCCCACAACCATCCCCAGACAGGGCAAAGGCCGACATGAGCCAGCCTGAGCCTACCTCCCAAGAAAGGACTGGTGGGGCAAGCACTGGCCTGCCATGTATCTGAGGAACAAGAGTGAGGCTGTAGGGTATTAATGGACCTACATAAAGGTAAGTGCACCCATGACTGCAATACCCACAGAGGCCAGAAGAGGGCATTGGATCTCCTGGGACTGGAGTTTGGACAGTTGATAGCAGCCATGTGGGTATTGGGAACTGAACCTGGGTCCTCTGCAAGAGCAGCCAGTGCTCTTAACCTCTGAGCTATCTCTCCAGCCCTGACCAGAGACGTTCTAAATGGCAGTCCCTCCTCCTTCCCCTGTGGAAACCTACCTTCCTGGGTGATGCAGATGGAGCCACAGCCCATGCCCACACGAAGCCCATCCACACCAGCGTCAATCAGGTTCTTGGCCTGAGCTGCCGTCACCACTAGGGATTGGGGAGGTAGAAGAGACACATGAAGATAAAGTGTCCCCACCCTGCTCAGGGGCTTCCTGAGACCTTAGTCTAGTTTCCTCCACCTAAAGTGGTGGCCAAAGCCCATCCTACCCCTTGCCCCCCATGCCTGGAGCAATATCATCACCTAAAGGTGCCTTCTGAAGGACAGAGAAGGATTACACAGCAAGGGCCAAGAGTAGGAGGTGAGAAAGAACCCCACACTCACCATTCCCCCCAATCACCTGGAGATGGGGGTACTTCTGCTTGATATAGTGCACCATGGCGATCTGATACACCGAGTTCCCCTGGGATGAGTCCTGGAAGAGGGACAGAAGAGCTTGGGCTAGACAGCCGAGTCTCCTCACTGGGGGAGGATGAACCCCTGAAATCATAGGAATATAGAAATGAGGGCACTCATTTTTTTTTTCTTTTTCTGGAAAGTGACTTGACAACTCTCAACTGACTCTCTCAAAGGGGCCTGCTTCACCTGTCAAAAGATTAAACACTCAGGTAGCAACTAAGAGATGCAGCCCCGTCCTACTTCCTAGACAAGTCCATTGTCATGACAAAGAGACATCATTAGCCTGTTCCTGCCAACTTACTAGCCAAGCAAGTGAAATCACTGAACCACTCTGAGCCTCAGTTTCTTCATCTACTGCTGAGAATGGGCAGTTGTATCTCAAGGTGCTGCTGCAAAAATTAAATGAGTGAAAATCCATAAAAAGCTCAGGTCAGTGCCTGGGAAGTGTGAGGACTCTCAGTGATGTGACTGTAATTATTAGGGTCAACTTATATGTGAGGAAGGCCTTGGGAAACACGCAGTCTGTTCTGGGCTCTACAGTGGACCTAATTCTGACACCAGGAAGCACAAGGTGGGAGATCAAAGGCTAAGGAGAGGAACATGAGCCTCAGAAGCTTGATTTGGGGAAATGCACCACATCCTTACTAGAACAATGACATCAGCGCCCGCCTGGGTGAGCAGGTCCAGACGGTATTTGTCATCCTCCCGGGTACCCACAGCTGCCCCACACAACAGCTGCTTGTGGGAGTCCTTGGAGGCCAGAGGGTAGTCTCGGTTCTTCTTCAGGTCCGTGCGTGCAATGATGGCCACCAGCTCATCATGATCATTGACAATAGGCAGCTTCCCTGACCAGGAAGAGAAGGAAGAAGCATGCTTTGGAGTGGGTGGGAGAATGGCTTGAGGATGAAAAAGGACCAAAGGTTTCCCTGAAGTACCCAAACTGGCCACTGGGTGGCTGCACCCGTCCAGGACCTGGACCTTTTCCCAAGGGACAGGAAGCAAAGAAATCCAGGCAAGGAGGTTCCTGGTGCTCTTCCTGTCCTAGTGGGAGGGGCAGTCCCTGAGCACTGGCAGCCTTTCACTGGCTGGGCCACAGGTCACAGAAGAGAGCACCCAGATCCTGCCCTGCTCCCATACGCAATTATTTCCATTTAATTACATTTATTTAGTATGCATGTGTGTGCATGAGTGCACACATGTGGCAGTCAATTTGCCAGAGTTGGTTTTCTTCTTCCAACATGAGGGTCCCTGGGATCGAACACAGGTCAAGCTTGGCAGCAAATGCCTTAACTCACTGAGCCATCTCACTGGCCCCCATGTGCAATTTATTTATTTATTTATTATTTATTTATTTATTCATTCATTCATTCATTCATTCATCATTCTTTTTCTCTTCACTGGAGATTCTTCATGTCCTTACTTGTTTGCTGCTTATAAACATTCTGCTCAGCTGTCTTCTGCCCCACCATGGGAACTGTTATATGGAATTGACAGGATTCAGCAGTGTCTGCCTTCAAGAAGCATCTAGTTTGGGAGAGGCAAAGTCAACAAAATCAAAAACAAGAAAGTGGGGTGAATGTTACACAAGGTGCTGTGGTTACTAGCACTATGTAGCCCCAGCTGGCCTGGAACTCAGAGATTTTTTTTTTTTTTTTTAACTTTTAAAAACTTATGTAAGTGTACGATGTGTGTGCATTGCCCATAGAGACCAGAAGAGGGCATCAGATCTCCTGGAACTGAAGATATGGATGGTTGTTACCACCATGTGGGTGCTGAGATCTGAACCTAAATCCTCTGTAAGAGCAGCCAGCACTCTTAACCCCTGAGCCATCTCTCCATCTCTCTAGTCTCCCCACACCCCATGTGCAATTCTTTATGTGGAATGGGAGATGCAGAAAGAAGTATTTCCTGGACTTTTGTTTTGCTAAGGATGGAACCCAGGGCTTCACACATTAAGTGCATGCTGTCACTGAACTACACCCTCAGCCCTTTCCCAGACTTTTAAGACCAGAAAGCCCTTTTATTATGACCACGTACCACTGGGACTAGTTTGGAGTAACATACTGAGAAGCTACTGAATTAGGAATAGACATCAGGAATCCTGCTCCAGGCTTCCTAAGGTTATTCAAACTTTCCCCAATGCCTGGTGTCATTACTAGGCTAATCTGATAGGCTGGGAAAGAATGGAAGGACCTACTACACAGGCAGTAGGGTTGAGATGTCTACTCCCTGGTACCTTTCTTGCTGCGCTGCAGGATCTCATTTGCTTCTTTCAGTGTCACACCTGCTGGAGCCACCACCAGCTCGATCCGTGGCGTCATCACCTGTGGGGCCAGGAACATTTGCCTGCAGGTTGGCAGGTGAGAGAGAAGGGGCCAGGCCTCCCTATGGTCCCTGGTCACAGGCACCAGTCTGGGGCCCCCAGGGGTGGAGTTCCCTCTGTGCCACAGTTCTGCCTCCCCAGCCCTGCAGGCACCTCACTGAGGAGGGTGGTGTGGTCCTTCTCAGCAAGGAAGTCGATGTCTCGGGAGGTGACGATGCCCACCAACTTGCTACCCATGGTGCCTGTAGCAGTGATGGGGATGCCAGAGAAACCATGTCGTATCTTGGCCTCCAGCACATCACCCACAGTATGCGAAGGGCTCAGGACCACAGGGTCTGTGATAAAGCCTTGCTCAAACTTCTGTAGGCAAAAGAGGAAGAAAAAAACTTCAAGAAATCCAGAGGTGACATGTAGCCTGGCCAGGGGAAATTAAGGAGGCCCTGGCTGTACCATTGAGAAATTAGGGCCCTCAATGGGATGAGAACCCGTGGGAAAAGGAGGACTGAGCCCATACTTCACTATGAAGAAGGGCAGCCAGGGCCCACATCAGTCAGCCAGGGAATGCAGCAGGCTGCAGGGCTGCAAGAAGAGGAGGAGGGCCTGCCAAGTAGCATGTTTCTAAGGATAGAACCAGTACTTGCCTTAACCTTCCGCACTTCATTGGCCTGAAACTCCGGGGTACAGTTGTGGTGAATGAAACCAATTCCTCCCATGAGCTGGTATGGAAGGGAGGTGTGGTAAGAACCAGGAGCTAACCTCTTCTGCCCATCCCTCTGCAAAGTCCATCATGTTCAGTTCTCCTACCCTGGGGTCCCCACCCGGGAAAGGGACTCACAGCCATTGCAATGGCCATATCAGCCTCTGTCACAGTGTCCATGGGAGAGGAGATCAGTGGTGTCTTCAGTGTGATCTTCCGGGTCAGGGCTGACGTCAGGTCCTATGGATGGAAGCATGGTATAGAAGGGTTTTAGCAGCCATTGGACAAACATTCACTAGTACCTACATGTGTCTTGCATAGGATGGTCCTAGAGGTACAGCAGTGAGCGAGTAGCTCACGTGTCGGAGAACTTACCATTCCACTTGGAAAGAAAGATGGAAGACTGAAAGGTCATTTCAGTCAAGATGAAAGTCATAAAGAGGGCTGGGCCCATAATCTCAGGTTGAGGCAGAAGGATTAGAAATTCAAGGACAGCTTTGACCATATATTAAGTTCTAAGTCAACCTGGGCTACATGAGACAAAAAAGAATAGTAAACAGGGAAGGAAGAGAGGGAAGGGAAGGGAAGGGAAAAGGAAAGGAAGAGAGAGGAAAGAAGAAAAAGGGGGAGGAATAAGGTCAAGGTTGAGTGACACTAGAATATGGTGAGTGGGTTCTAGGTGACAAGTGGTGGTGGCAAGGACAGGCACATGACAGCACCTATTAGCCATGCAGGAACATGAATGACTAAGGGACTAGAACTCCAGAGAAAGGTCAGGATTATAAACACAGGATGAACATCTCTAATCTGAAAATCCAAAACCTAAAATGCTCTAAAACCTAAAAGTTCAAGGGAAGGGTGGGAGGTGGGTTTTTTGTTGTTGGTGGTGGTGGTGTCAGTTTTTGTTTTGAGACAGGATCTTACTTTTTAGCTCTGGCTGGCCTGGAACTCACTATGTAGACCAGGCTGGCCTTGAACTTACAGAGGTTCACCTGCCTCTGCCTCCAAAGTGCTGGGATTGAAGGTATGCACCATCATGCCTGGCTAAAACCTAAAAGGTTTTGAACACTGACATGATCACTAGTAGAATAATCCTGACCTCATATGATAGGTCACTTTCAAATGCTGATACATAAAAAGTATCGTATAAAATTACCTTCAGGCTATTTCAGGCCATGTGTATAAGAGATTTTAGACAGATAGATAGATAGATGATAGATAGATAGATGATAGATGGAGACAGACAGACAGACAGATAGATAGATGATTGATAGATAGATGATAGATAGATAGATAGAGATGATAGAGATGATACATAAATGGATGACTGATGATATAGATGATAGAGGGATGGTAGATAGATACAAAGATAGATAGATAGATAGATAGATAGATAGATAGATAGATAGATAGATAGATAGATAGATAGATAGATATAAATGAATTCCTGGGTTAGACTTAGGTCCATCCCCAAGACTTCTCACTACATATATGCAAATGTTCTTTTTTTCTTTTAACCTGAAATTCAAAATATTTGGTCCTGGCCACTTTAGATAAGAGACAAAGTTTGTATATATTTGCAGGTTGTCTGCCTATGTGTGGGATATAAGGCCAGATCATGGGTCCCTTTGAAAGTCAGTCAATAGCTACTAATCTAGCCCCCAAGCCCTCCAAACACAGACTTTGGTTTTTAACTTTTGAGACTCACAGGCCCCTGAAGTCCATAACAGACCCTGAGCAAAGGCCTGGCTCAATAGCCTAGAAAACAGCACCTTTACCTCTTTAACCTCTTTTACCAATAGCACCGCCTTCCTGACAGAGGCCATTGTATAAAGAGACCCTTCATTGCCAAACAGGTATCTTTTCAGTCTGTCTCTTCCAAGAAGCCAGCCCAAGGTCTGGCACAAAGCCAGGACACTCAACAAACTTTATTAAACTGAATAGCTGGAGCAAGAAAGCTTCCTGATTGCTGTCATAAGAGATCAACCAGAAAAACCCTTATTTCCCCTTAGAAATCTGTCTGGGTCAGCTCTATACATATAGGCTAGACCTGAGTTTCCTCAATATATAAATAACCTAGGCACCTGCAGGCTCTCAGGCCTTTCATGAGAATCAGACCAGAATACGTAGAGATGACACCAGAAGTAAGTTTTTTAAATGGATGTGAATTCAGGACAGAATCACTGAACTTCTCTTGAACTGATTTATACCATCATCACTATTCTCCTCAGTTTCCCAACTAATTATTCACTGATTTGACTGAGCCTCTTGAAAGCAAGGCATTGTGTTTCCTTGTATTTATCCAAAGTCCTCCCCTCAACCCCCATACATAAATGCTACTCCTTCAAACCCTCTTGCCAATTCTTGTCCATTATAGATTCAATGACCAATCACTGAACACTGTATTCAAAGTGCCCATAATTCTGCAGCAAACTCCTTGTTCAGCATTTCAGACAACAGCCAATCTTTCTAGTCTATATAATAACATAGCCACACCCCAGTCCTCTCCTCTTCTCCTCAAAAAGGACCTTTCCCGAGCCCTGAGCTCCTTCAGTGACAGAGCATCCTCTGGACCTGTGCAAGGCTGCTACTCAAGACTCCCCAGGACTCCCACCAATGGAGCTGCCTCTGCTCCATCAAGCATAACCCTTTGCCCTGCACTAGTTCCTCCAGCGACAATAAAGGCAATAACCAAGAACACATTCCCAAGAAAAGATTCTCCCATGCCTTACCCTTGAGCAAGAAGCTAGCTCCCTCCTACCATCAGAAGAAAAGGTACTTACCACCTCATCAGCTATGAAGTCTATGAATCCTGGAAGGATCAGGAAGTCACTGTGAAGATGGAATGAGGATGATTGATCAGCAAGGGGGCCCCAAAAGGTCAGGGTCTGCCATACTAGGGGAAACAGCAGGAACGGGGGAAGGTAGAGGAGCACAGGTTGGAACACTCTGCTAGCCCATCACCAAGACTCTTCCTCATTCCCCCTTCTAATGTCCTTATGGCTCCAACCTCGAGAAACAGAGCCAAAGACAGAAGGTCTATGGATCCAGAGGCCACCAAGATGGATGGCCCAAAATATTCATTGCCTTCAGGGCTCATTGTTTGTCAAGGAACATAGAAGTTCCCAAATGGCCATCTTGCCTTTTAAGACTTCTCAATCTTTCTCTCTTTTTTATAATTTTATTGGCTTTTTTTTTTTCCTGGTCTTTTTGAGACAGGGTCTCCCTGTAGCCCCAGCTGGCCTAGAACTTGCTATATAGACCAGGCTGGCCTCGAACTCAGAGATCCACCTGCCTCTGTCTCCCAAGTGCTGGGATTAAAGGTGTGCACCACCATGCCCAGCTGTTTTGCTTTTTAAGGACAGGGTCTCACGTATCATAAGGTAGTCTGAGAATCTGTTTTATAGCCAAGGATGATATGGAATTCATGACCCTCCTACTTCTACTTCCCAAGTGCTGGAATTACAGTGATGCACTACTATCCCTGACTTTTTTTCTTTTTTTGTTTTGTGTTTGAGGTAGGGTCTCATGCAGCCCAGGCTGGCCTCAAACTCACAAAAATTTACCTGCCTCTGCCTCTTTTTCAGCCTCCAGAGTGCTCGGATTAAAGGCGTGTGCCACCCCATACCCAGCTCCTTTTTTCTTTTTGAAACAGTATTTCCCTAAGTTGCCTAAAATGGTTTTGAACTCATGATCCTCTTACTTCAGCATGTTGGGATTACAGGTATGTGCCATCACACCTATCTTAAGTTTTTCAGTCTTGACAGAAGCAGAGAATAACTCAACACAGAGAGCACAGAACCTAAACTGGGTGTGGTGACTCCTTTAATCCAAAGCACTTTGGGGAGGTGGAAGTAGAGAGATCAGGGTTTGAGGACAGCCTGGGCTACATGCGCTCCTGTCTCAAAAAAACAAAATAGGAAAACAAACAAACAAACAAACAAACAAAACCCCACCAAACACCAAACACCAGAACCTAGGTTGGGGATATAACTCAGTGGTAGAATATTTGCCTAATATGTACAAGGTCCTGGGTTTGGTTCCCAGCACTGCAAGAAAAAAAGAAAACAGAGAACCTGAAAACTAGTTTGTAGTGCAATGTGGCCCAAGCACAACCCAGCATATCCAGGGCTGGGCTGCTGAGTCATACAAGGTTCAAAGCAACTGGGAGGACCTCAGGGAGCTGAGTTCAAGGCATGTTCTGACAGAGCAGATACTAGGATAGGAGCAACCAACACACATAGGAAAGGACAACCAGGAGGCCTCACAATTAGGGCCAGCCAGAGCATGGCAGCTGTCAACATGAGTGTGGTAAGCCAAGTGAAGCCTAGATGGGAAGACCAGGCCTACATGGTACTTCTGGGAACAGTGCCACAAGCCAATAACCCTATGGGCTCAGTCTACCATGAATAACAGCAAGCCTTGACAGACACACTCCAACCAGATACCCCATACTTCAGAAACTGAGCCTGGCTATGCAAAGCAGGAGGCACCTCCAGTGCAGAAAGGAAAAGCCACAGGGCAGACATGATTAATTTGCCCCTAGGCCAAGAGAAATTCCTAGGCGTTCCCCTGTGAAGCTCCCCCAGAAGACTTCAGTAAAATCCCTCTCAAAGACAGACCCCGCCTCTCTCATCATCAAAGACCATCAAAGTAACAAAGAATGTTATCCCGCCTCTACCTCCACCCTCCCTTGGCAGCCCTCTACCTCTGTGGCTCACTTTCGAGGCTAGAGAAGAAACGCTGGAGTGTGGGCCCATTGGCATTTTCTAGATATAATCACCCCTCACCTGTGGGCAGGCAAGACGGCACCCTCTTCAGGAGTGACAAGGAAATCGCCTGCCAACCAAGAATGCTTATGAACCAGGGTGGAGATCGGGGAGTCAGGCCAGGGTGCTACTGGCTCTCCAGCATCACCATTCTGCCCCAACCAGGGGTTCTGATGCACCTACCTTCCTGGCAGGAACAATGTCCTGCAGCCAGGAGGCACAGCTAGTGCCAGGCCCGCAGCCAGGAGGCACAACTAGTGCCAGGCCCGCAGCAGGCAGAACAACTGGCCTAGGACCCACCAGAAAATGCAAACTAAGCTTGAGACAGACAGGTAGGTCTCTATCCTTCAAAGTCCCACGTGGAGTGGGCTTAAGGGGTAGTCACAGAATATTCCTGGAGGGCACCAGTGCCAACCTGTGGGCACAAGTGGAAGGAGGGCTGGACTGGAAGGTAGAAGAAAGAGCCCAGTGGGGCCCCTCCTGCAGCGCGATACTCAACCAGCTGCCTGAGATGGGTTCCTGGAACCTCTTCGCTTTCATGCCTCAGCTTGGGGAAAGAGGGCATCCTGGATCATGGTCTGGTTAACGTCTCCCCCAAACAGCCACACCTCATTTTCCCACATGCCCCAAGGCTTGCCCAGAACGGCTAAGATGCCCAGGAGAAGAAGAAGGAGGCAGGTCAGTCCCGGATCTGACCAGGAACCAATCAAAGCTCCATGGGCAGCGATGTCGCTGTGCCACGTCCCTCTGCTCCTGGCTCGGGCCTCCTTCCTTCCCTTGCCCAGCCCCCCACTAGCCCCAAGTCACTCTTATTGGGCGAGGGCACTCAGGCGTCAGCGAGAGACAGCCATGCACGTGAGGGGGCCGCTGACCCTTAGGGCTGAGGTGTGCGCACCCAGATTGGGCCGATCCCCGAGCTTACTTGTAGGTGAGGCCGTCCGCGTTGGCGAAGAGCTGCTGAGCGGTAAGCCCATCCTCCGGCACGTAGCCAGTGCCGCCGCTGATCAGGTAGTCCGCCATGCTGCTGGGAGACACCGCGACCCGACATAAACACCCGCGCGGGCAGCCCGGCTGCCACCGCCGCTGCCGCCGCCGCTACTACCAGTGCTGCTGCTGACGCTGCGGCCACGCTGCCGCCGGGGGCCAGGGGCGGGGGCTGCGGCTGCTGCGGGCCGCCCCGGGCACCGCCCTCGCCTCCCGCCCCTCCCTCGGGGAGCACTGCCTCCTCCTCTCGCCGCACAAAGGCCCTGCCCGGCCCGCCCAGCTGCAGCCGCCACCGCTGCTGCGCGCACGCCCCAACCGCCTGCAGTGGCCCAGGGGACTCTGGCCCCGGTGGGGGTTGGGGAAGAGCGTGTGGGACCGGCTCGAGAGGGGACCGAGCCAGGCGGGGACACGCCCCCTTCGCTGGTCCTCACCGCGCTCCCTAGAACCCCAGCAGTGTGCCTTGCCTCGCAGGCCACTGAGCCCCCGCCAGCCTGAGTTTCCTGTTGCCTACCCTAGGTGTATCTCTACCACGGTTCTGCCTTTTCTCAATAGCAATCCCCCAACCCTGATCAAAGCCCAGAGCTCTGCGATACCAGTCTGGAATCACAGCGCTCCAATACATCGAAGACTGGGGCTGGACCACTACTCCTGCCCCACCCCCCACATCATTCCTAAGAAGCAGGCATTTTTAACGATGACACTTTTGACCTTTGGGAGACACTGGAGCCCTCATCCACAAAGCACTTTTCATAAGTGAGCAATTACAGTCCACAATCTATTAATTTCCAGTATTAGAGCTCTTGTTCAGGTGCAAAGCCTACATACAGTTCAGAAATAGGAAGTGCCCAGCCTCTAACTCCTGGTCCCAGAATACACACACACACACACACAGCCCTCATCCTCAGCTCCTGAAAGATTTAGAGACCAGGGAAGTGTATGTACAAACCAGGACAGAGGCAGGGAATTTTTCTTTTTTTTAACTTCCCAGAGCAGAACTTGGGTGGTCAGTCCCAAGAGCCCAGCATTTCAAACTGAAGGACAATAAGATTGGGTAACAAATCTATTCATGTGGAGGAAGCTGGGTTTGTAGCACCTTTGCTCTGGTGTGCAGAACTGCTAATGTAGTGTAGCCTGACCAGTAGCTTTCCCCAGTCTCCTCCCTTTGCCCTCCCGCGGTTCCCACAGGTACCTAACTGGTTTAGGGGAGAAAGTGAAGCAGCAGTGAGGCAGGCTCTCCCTGGCATGAGGGCTGTGGCTCCTCCCCACCTCCCATCCCAGGGAGGCTGAGTTTGTTTACCTCAGCAGTGTAGTGACAGCTAGACCCAAGAGAACCTTAGCTTCACAAGCCACCAGGCTCTCTGGAGTGCCCAGCCTCCCAAATGATGCCCCAGGGACCCTGCCAGGAAAACATAGGCTGTTCCATCCATGTGCAGAGGGAAGGGGAGGTCTCCCACAAAACAAACTGTTACAAGAAACTTGCAGATGTCCTCTTGTCCCTTGGTGATAGGGGAGGAAGGGGAGGATACCATACAGCCCAATCTTCCCTCTCCACCAGTGGAGCCCAAAAGAAGGGTCCCAGTGGGAGTCTCTGAAGGCCCTGAAGCATTAGAAAGGAGAGGAGACTGCTGGAGCTCTTGGTAAAATGGGAGCTGGGGCCAGCTTGCCAGGGATACCTGGGAAGCACCTCTGATTCTCCAGCACTCAAAGATCCACTCCAGAAGCCTGGGCCATATGGGAAGCCAGAATGACAACCTCTCACTGGCTACCAAGGAACCAGAACAGTGAAACCAGCCAGAGAAAGCACCCTGATCATTCAGAACTGCCCTTCCTGGCCATAGACACAGCCGCCATGTTCATCACAAGCTCTGAGCCCAGACTGCCCCTGTGGTCTCTCTGGGTCTTTAAGGGACTTGCTATGGGTCATCATTCTCTACATCATGAGTCAAGAATGGCTACTATTCAAGGTTCAGCCACGGCTGGGGCCCAGAACAGCTGGGGTCTATCATCTCAGGTAACTTTAATGTGACATCTGCCCCAGCCTAGGAGACTGGGCCCCAGGGGAGGAGGCTGGCAGGCTGAGCTATGAGGAGGGTCACCTTCCCAGTGATTACAGACTTCAGGGCCCTCTCCCTCCTACTCCTCATTACTCTAAGCTGCTGGGCTCAAGGCTTGGTTAGGCTGTCCTTTTCCCAGGGACTTAATCCATCCCCCCTGGCTTCCCTCCCCCTCTTCCTGAGCTTCCCCAGCTGCTTCCTCCGTGGGGAGGAGACACCAGGCAACCAGTGGACCTCCTCAACCCAAGGAAGGGCAGCTGGTCCCCAGAGACTCCCCACCTCACAGCTTCAAGGGCAGGGGGCAGGCCTGAGCCAGTTGCTTAGGGGACTAGGAGACCAATGCCCAGTGGAGTACTGAGGCCCAGGCAGGCAGCCCAGAGGATTCTATCTGATCTGGGGCTGTTTGAAGGAACAAGATTTTAAAACACTTTTAGAGGAGAAAATGTAATAACATTAGCATTGTTGAGCTGGGACACCAGGGCAGGGCTCACCAAGTTCAAACCAGAGAGCAGTAACACTGGACTCAAGCCCAGGACTTCTCATGGAACCCTGGCCTCTTCTACAGCTCTAGGTTGGTGAGAGCAGATGGAGGTCTGGCCAGCAAGTTTTGAATCTCATACTGCCTGGCTGGAGCTCAGGTTTTATGCAGGCTCTTCTGACACTAAGTGGGGGGGGGGGGGGGGGGGTTGGCACTGGCCCTTTGATGTGGCAGTAGGGATGCTCCTGAGGGGCCCCAGCCTGAGTTCTGAAATTTCAAATTTTTGTAATTCCAGCATTGCTTCTATCAAGCCCACACCTGCCCCAGCCTGCTTCCTCCAGTACTGTGGGTCCTCTCTATCACTCTGAGCCCTCCAACCTAGATTTCTATCAATAGAAGAAAAGGATAGGGATTGCCTAAGCTTGAATCAATTCTAAAGAGCCGGTCTGCAGTAGTAAGAGTAGTTGGGTTTGGTAGCTCCTAAAGCCGTTAAAAGTTCTTACATAAGCCGTCAGACCCTGGGCAGAGCTACCTGGCTAATTCCCTCCAGACCACCCTCCCCCAAAAAGCCCAGCTGCCAGGCCATCTCCCAAGCTGCTGAGCACCAACAGATGGGGCAGAGAAGTCCAAATCCTCTGGGCTGCATTTCAAACTGCGATAGAATTCAGAGATTAGCTGCCAGTTCCTCTGAGGCCCAGTTCACCAGCCTCACTCTCCAACGACCCTCGTTGCCTTTCAAACCCTTGCAGGGGGTCTTTGGAGGAAGGGAATGGCACCAGCAGCCTCATCGGACCTCATGTGTTCGATGGCACGAATCTTCACCTGTCCGTGGGAGGTGCTCCATCCGGACACCCTCACCTACCAACAAGACTACTGAAGACTGTTCTAGACAGGAACAGCTGAGGAGGAAGCAAAGTTGGACAGGGACTCCAACAAGCACTATTTGTACTAAGGAGTTGGAGCTATACTTGCACAGAGTGTCGCTGAGCGTGTAGTCAAGGTCCGATCCGGGGCTAAGATTTTAAAGGGCGTTTTTATGATCTGCGCCCTGTCCCCTGCTCCCTAGAATAACAAGGCACTGAACTGTTTGCACAGTGGCCGCCTGTATCCCCCATGCCTGCGCGTGGTAGCCGAACCGCGTCTCGGGAAGTTAGGGATGAAGGCGGTGCAGGGGAAGGGTGTGGAAGCCTGCCCCTCCCCTCCCCTGCAGCGCCACCGGGTCCCCGGAGCTGCCGCGCCCTCCTAGGCCGCCCGCCCGGTTGCGCTCCGCGCGCTCAGCCCTGGGCGTCACCTCTCGGGTTCGTAACCCGCCTGCAGCAGGCGGGCGCTGCACCGCTGAGCCGCCGTCTCGTGTCCCGGGTGTTGCCGGGCTCCAGGCTCCGGAACAGCAGCGGCTCCGCTTCCCTGCAGCGGCGGCAGGAGCAGCCCGGGCTCTGGAGGGGGTGAGAGCGGCTCCTCCATGAGGAGGCCGTGGCTCGGGAGCCTCTCCGCCTGGAGGCTCCCTGGCCCGGACTGGGCCAAGAGAGCCCGAGTCTGGTCGTAGGAGGGGGCGGTGCTGAGGGGCGGAGCCTGCTCCAGGAGGCGGGGCTGAGTGCTTGGGGCGGAGCTAGGAAGGTGCGGCAGGAGGGGTCCGGGAGTCCACTGGGCTCCGCCCTTGGCACCGCGCTCTGTCCCGCCTCTGTGCGCCGCCACTCAGGCTCAGAGTAGATGGACAGATGGCGAGATGGGATATGACCTTTAAGGGCACTGTAAAAGACCCCCGTCCTACCGGACCTTCTAGTTCTTTCTAGATTCATCTGGGGAAAACGAGCGGAAACACCGCCTATGAATTCTTAGGCCTTCTATGAATCATGGTAAGGTGTCTTGGAGCGCCTCTTGTTGTGGACCACAGACCTGCTTGCTTAACAAACCCTACCACAGATGGGAAGAAGACAGATTTTCCCACATCCCTCAACCTCCTGCTAGAAGACAGACTGCAGGGTCCTGTAGGAGAGGGCCCTAGTCTTATGCTGTTTGGCATACTCCATGCAACAGAATGGGGCTAAGCACACTAGATACTCAAACTTGCTCATCTGCTGACTAGAAAACAGTCTATTTTAGCTTTGTTACTATTGTCAACATTCATAGAACAACACTCAGTGAGGCAAGAAAAAGAGTTCCTGCCCTCGGGCAATTTATTTGAGGAGGCAAAATAGAAAATAAACAGATGAAAATACACTGCATGCTTTTTCAAAAATCTGGCAATCTGAGGGAACAAATGATAAACATTGAATGATTTGTGGGTACTAAGATGCATTTCAAGAAAGCAGAATTATGGCCACACTTTATAGTGTAGGACTATAATCCCAGATACTTAGGAGATTGAGGCAGGAGGAACACAAGTTCAAAGCCAGCCTAGGCAATTTACTGAAACCCTGTCTCAAAATAAAAAGTAAAAAGAGGGTGGGGGATAAAGCCCAGTGATTAAGTGCTTGCCTAGCATGTGGAAGGCAATCTCAACACCCAGTACCACAAAAGACAAGGAAAGAAAACAGACCTAAACTTGGCAATCCTTCTGCCTCAGCCCCCTCCCCAAGCGCTTTGATTATACATGTGCACCACCATTCCTGACAAAAGCAGACTTCTATTTCACAAAAGAAACTTAATGTGCAGGGTCTGATGGCTCACCCCTTTGATCCCAGATCCAGGGAGGTAGAGGCAGGTGGAGCTCTATGAGATCCAGGCCATACTGGACTACATGGTGAGCTCCAGGCCTGCTGGGGCTACAAGGAGACTGTGTCTCAAAATAGACCAAAAAACAACCCCCCCAACAAATACAATGGTTAGATATTTTATTTTATTGGTTGACTTATTTTTACATGTATTAGTGTTTGCCTGCATGTATATAAGTGTATCACATGCATAGAGGCCAGAAGAGTGCATCATATCCTCTGGAACTGAAGTTACTGATGGCTGCTAACCACCATGTGGGTACTGGAAATGAGCCAGGTCCTCTGAAAGAGCAGCCAGTGCTCTTAACCTCTGGGCCATCTCTCCAGCCCCCTGGGTTTATTATTCTTAAATTAGCATACAAAGTAACACATATGTACATGCACACACATATAAACAACTTAGAATCTACATATGAAAGAAAACATATGAAGGCACTTGTGTTTCTAATTCAGGTTTATTTCATTTAATGGCTCTGTGTGTGTGTTTTTCACTTTTTAAATTTTTTATTTTAGTGTGCGAATGTTCTGCCTGCATGTATGAGTGCACCACATGCATGCAATGCCCACAGAGGCCAGAAGAGGGCATCAGATCCCCTGAAATTAGAATTACAGTCTCTTGTTACAATATACCATTTGGGTACTGGGAACCGAACCCCAGTCCTCTGCAAGAGCAGTTGGTGCTCTTAACCACTGATCCTTCTCTCCAACCTGGATTTGTTTTGTTTTGTTTTGTTTTTTGTTTTTTGTTTTTGAGACAGGGTCTCATGTATCCTGGCCTGGTCTCAAACTTGTTAGGTAGTCAAGGATGACCCTGAACTTCTGATCCTCCTCCTTCCTGAGTGTTGAGATTACAAGTATGCATTATCATGCTTTTATCATGCTTGGTTTATGTGGTGCTAGGAATTAAACGTATGGCCTCAAGTATGCTAAGCAAACACTCTACCAATGGAGCTTCATCCGAAGCCCTTAAACTTTCCTCCTCCTGCTTCTCCTCCTCCTCTTCCTCCTCCTCCTCTTCCTCTTCCCCCCTTCTTCCATTTATGCATTTATTGTGTGTGTGCATGCAGACACATGCCAGAGCACACATGCAGAAGTCAGAGGACAACTTACAAGAATTGGTCCTCTCTTTTTACCTTGTGGGTTCCAGAAAGTGAACTCAAGTCATCAGGCTTGACAGCAAGTGCCTTTACATGCTGAGCCATCTCTCTGGACCACTTCTTCTTGGTACCTTTTCCTGTACACATACATAGCCACCCCTCAGAATCAGGAGGTGTTTTCTCTTAGGCATGGTGGCTCAGAAATCCTAGACAGGAAAATAATTGTGAATTGAAGGCTAGCTGAGGGTACATAGTAAATCCCCAGCCAGCCTGAGCCATAGAGTGAGACTGTTTCAAAAACAAAAAGAAAGTGTCTCTGATTCTCAGCCGCATGTGAAATATTGTCCCCTATGAATGTTATTATAGATAAGATTTTGTATAATCTGATCATTTCTGTGCCTCTGCAGATCTCTCAAAGAGGAAAAAAAACGGTTCTAAATTGAACACAATCACAGAGTCATTTTTCTACTCCTAATTCATCAAATGATTATTCTGTACACAAAAAGAACCAACACCCAGGTTTATGAGTGTAAGAAGAAAGGTGATACAAGAGATACTGAACCTGATCCTGCAGTTATATAGGTGTCCATGCTTCTTGCTATATAAGCACCCCAAGTCCCTGGCTATACCCCATGGATGTTGGTTGGAGAAAGGGAGGAGAAGGGTAGAGCCTAGTCATCAAGAGACAGTCTTGGGGGCTGGAGAGATGGCTTTGCAGGGAAGAGCATGTACTGCTCTTGCAGAGGACTAGAGTTCCGTTTCCAGCACTATCATCAGGCATCTCACAACTACCTGTAAGTCCAGTTCCAGGGGATCCAAATCTCTCTTCTGGCCTCAGAGAGTACCTACACACACACACACACACACACACACACACACACGCACGCACGCACGCACGCACGCACACACACACGCACACACATACACCACATAATTAAAAATAAAATGTTTTTAACAAAATCTTAGGCTCATTTACTCAAGTCTTAATGAAAGGAGCCCCAATTTCCCCATCTTTCAAATGTGATATTGTTTTATGAGGTTGCTTTATGATTAGTGAGATACCACTTGTTAAGTTCCTAATTACATAGCAAGATTTAAGTAGGCCTAGGCAATGATTATTGTAAATAAACAGTCTTAGCTAAATTCTGTATTTGACCCACAACTAAACACAACATATGTGTTGGATAGCTTCAGTTCTCAACTTGACACACCTGGGAAGAGAGAACCTCTATTGGGGAATTTCCTCTATGGGACTGGCCTGTGGGCATGTCTGTGAAGCATTTTTTTAAGCTATGGAGTGATGTGGGAGGGACCAGTCCACTGTGAGTGGTGCCACCCCTAGGCAGGTGGTCCTGGATTATAAAAGAAAGCAGGCTACGCATGAGTCAGAGGAATAAACCAGTAAGCAGCATTCCTCTGTAGTCTGTGCTTCAATTCCTTCCTCCAGGTTCCTGCCCTGGCTTCCCTTAAGGATGAACTGTGATCAGGATGTGTAAAACAAATAAACATTTTCCTCTTCAAGTTGGCTTTGGCTAGCGTTTTTATCACAGCAATGAAAAGCAAACTAACACAATATATTGCCACTTCTACTATATAGTGAACTAGAGTTGTACTGGGTACCTTCCATGTGCCAGCGAGAGGTCCAGAGCACAATGGAGGAGATGGTCTTTGACCCTTGACACTGGCAATCAGAATGCAGTGTGAGGAGGGCTGTGACAGCAAAGGGCACCCCTGCACCCAGGTAGATGCCTGGGCAAAGTAGAAAGAGACAGCTTCTCTGAGAAAGAAGGGAGTTAGGACCAATCCTGGAAATAGACTATTAGAAAGAAATGAATGACACACACATATACGTAATGAGTGGGCTGA
This sequence comes from Nannospalax galili, assembly GCF_000622305.1. Classification (NCBI taxonomy): domain Eukaryota; kingdom Metazoa; phylum Chordata; class Mammalia; order Rodentia; family Spalacidae; genus Nannospalax; species Nannospalax galili. The sequence continues at coordinate 2,009,523 of NW_008349073.1, read as the reverse complement.
AGTAGTGAGTGACTAAGAGCAGCACTCACTGCAGAGTGGCTCTGTCTTATCTCCATAGCTTGTTGGTTACAAATGAGATTTGCTAGTAAACTATTCATTAAAACAACCACATTGGATGGCTTAGCCTGAGGGCCTCAGCATATCACAAGGTATTTTACAATAATGCCTAGACCAGAGGTTCTCTAGGGGAAATTTGGCAATGTCTAGAGATTTAGTTTTGTTGTTGTGGTTGTTGTTGTTGAGAAAGGGTCTCAGATAGCCTAGACCAACTTCAAACTCCATAGGGCTGAGGATGACCTTGAACTTCTAATCTGCCTGCCTCTACCTCTCAAATGCTGGGATTATAAGCAAGTACCACCATTCCAGTTTATAGGGTATTGAGGACTGAACCCAAGGATTTTCTTTTTTTTAAAATTTTATTCATTTATTTTTATTTTATGTGTATAAGTGTTTTGCCTCCATGTGTATAAGTGTACCCATGGGTACAATGCCCATGGAGGTCAGAAGAGGTTGTTGAATCCCTTGGAATTGGAGTTATGGGAGGTTGTTAGCCACCATGTGGATGCTGGGAACTGGACCTGGGTCCTCTGCAAGAGCAGCCAGTGCTCTTAACCACCGAGCCACCTCTCCAGCCCCGAGCCCAGGGCTTTTCAATGTATCCTAGGCAAGCACTCTACCAATTGTGCCATATCTATGTCTGGAGATACTTTTTAAAGCTTCCTTTATGGGTATGGAGAGATGACTCAGCAGTTAAGAGTGCATACTACAGAAGACTGGAGTTCTGTTCCCAGCACCCACATTACACGGCTCACAACTGCCAGCTTTCAGGGATCCAATGCCTTCTTCTGGCCTCCAAAGGCATCTGCATTCATGTGCACGTATGCACATATGGACGCACACATACATGCACATAATTAAAAATAAAAAATAAATCTTTTAAAAATATTCATCTATTTTACGTGTATGTGTGTGTGCCTGCATGAGTTTTATATGAACCACGTGCATGCAGATGCCTTTGGGGGCCTGAAGAGGGTCTTAGATCCCCTGGAACTAGAGTTATAGATGTAGGTACTAGGAACAGACCCCAGGTTTTTTGGGGGGGGGTGGTCTTTTTTGAGACAGGGTCTCCCTGTAGCTCTAGCTGACCTGGCACTCACTATGTACCAAGCTGGCCTCAATTCTCACAGAGATCTGCCTGCCTCTGCCTCCCAAATTCTGGGATCAAAGGCGTGTGCCACCACACCCAGCTAGTTATTGATCTTTAGTGTCTGCTAGCCATTAGTCACTAGCTGGTATTGCTACCTCCAGCCCTGCAGGAGTCTCAAATAGTGCCAAGCTTTCTGCTCCTCATAGCTATCAAGAAGCAGCCACAATGTCTTGGTTATCTCCTTGTCTACAAGTTAGTCTTGTGTTTCTTTCCTGAAATATGTGCAGGCTTGTTCAAAGCCATCCTTATTTACAACTTAGTCTGTTATAATTATCTTCATCAGAAGAAAGAATATATCAGGCATGGTGGCACACACCTTAATCTCAGCACTCAGGCGGCAGAGGCAATCAGATCTCTGTGAATCAGAGGTCAGTCTGGCTTACATAGTGAGTTCCAGGTCAGTCAGGGTCCCATAGTGAGACCCTGTCTAAAAAAAAGAACATAGGGTTGGGGTGGTGGAGGAGGTGAGGAGAGATGACTCAGCAGTTAAGAGCACTGGCTGCTCTTGCAGAGAACCTAGATTCAGTTCCCAGCACCCAAACAGTGGCTAACAGGTATTTGCAACCCCAGTTCCAAGGGACCTGACACCGTCTTCTGACCTCTAAGGGCATTGTATGCATGTGTTACACTTACATACATGCAGGCAAAGCATTCGTACACATTAAATAAGTATATAAATAATTTTTAAAAGGAAGACAGGAAGAAGAGGAGGAGGAGAAAGAGGAAGGAAGAGGAAGAAGAAAGAATATGGAAAAAAGCAATAGTGCCTAGCATGTTTCCCCAGGGTAGAGAGCTCATGGAAGCTAGCTAACCAGCCACCAACACTGGCCTTGCTTCTCAGAGCCTGTCTCTTATCAGATCTGCTTGACTACAAGTTTATTTGTCTCTCATTTTTTAAATATTTCATTTTATTTTTTATTTATGTGTATGAGTGTATTGCCTGCATGTAAGTGACCACAGAGGTCAGAAAAGGGCATTGGATCCCCAGCCCCCATGTCTTTGTGTTCCTGGCCTCACTGGTTTAACCTTAACATTCCTTTTTAACTCTAACATCCATTCCCACTGTAGTAAATGTGAGCAACTGGTGGTTTTCACCATGGGCCCTTGTCCCTTACTATCTACAGTAAGGTAACTTCTGTATCAGGATCATAAGCTCAAGATCATTAGCCACAGAGCAGATTGATGCTAGCCTGGGCTACATGAGACCTCATTTCTCTTTAAGAAAAAAAAAAGAATCATATGCTTATGGGGTAAGGCCAACCATGAACATTACAGAGTTGAGAGACCAATTCTACCAGCTGGAATAATTAGAAAAGAATGATCAAGTCTGAGTCTTGAAGATGAGTTAGGATTTGAAAGGGCTGCAGCCTGGATAGAATGTTCCAAGGAAGGCACGTGCCAAAGATGGTGAGCTAGCAGGGTCTGGGACCCAGGAGCTTGTCCTAGTGGGTGAGCATTATTTCTTCTCTACAGCCCATGGGGTGGGTCAGGGCAGTCATATCTCCATGTAACCAATGAGGAAACCAAAGCTTCAGAGAAGATCCTATGGTTCCTATGGTCATTCCCAAACAGAGGCTAGAAGCCAGTCCACCTGTTTGCCAGACTCCAGCCTTGCCAGAGTCTAACCTACGTCCCCTGTGCTATGCCCGCCTTTTGTTTCTATCTTCTACCAGAAGCCAAATGGAACCCTCAAGGCTGTCACATAAACGAAAGCAGTCTTCTGCTTCAAATCCAGCTGTCCTACTCTGGAATGTCACTGTCTTCTTATTTAAAGGACACTCGTATTAACCCAAGTATTTCTCGCTGTAGAAAATGGAGCCATGTTTTATAGTACAGACACATGATTGATCAAGTGCATCAGTGGAGAAGAGACTGTGCCTGGACAACAGCAAGAGTGGTTCTGGCCTGTCGAAGCAAGGCAACAGTGAAGGAAGAAGCCAGCAAATGTGGAGACGTGTATTCAGTACTGCCAGAGCAGGGGAGCCGAGGAGAAAGCCCTACCTGGTAGAGTGGAGGAGGAATGGGAGTTCTTTGCTCAGACACACTAAGACACTCAGGGTTGGTACAAATCTGAGAATCAGAAGGCAGTCAAGAGCCTCAGAGAAGTTATATAACTGCAGGTCCTGAAGATCTGTTGGATTAATGGGACCTCTGTCCCATTCTATACTTAGGGACCCTGATGTGGAACATCCTGGGATGCTGTCAGAAAAGAGAAAACAAAAAGGGGGAAAGGGCCCAATGTGGTGGCACACACCTGTAATTCAAACTCTTAGAAGGCTGAGACAGGAAGATTGCCTTGAGTTCAAGGGCAGCCTGGGCTACACAGTGAGTTGTAGGCTAGCTTCAGCCTGGAACCTGTTTCCTATAGCCTCAGCTATAAAATGAGAACCTGTTTCAAAGAAACAAAATGGAATGAGAGAAGAATAGTTGCAGGCAGAGGTGGGAGGTGGAGTGTAAGTGAAAGAAACATGTGGACTTCCACAGGCCACCATCACCCCAAGTCCCCCAGGGTCAAGGAGTCATCTACTTGGGTCAGATCTTGAGAAGGTAAGCAAGGTTAGATGAGAAGGGAGCAGGGGGCAGAGATCAGAGGTTCATGCAGGATGCAAAGCCCCAAACCTGGGTCTCCCTCTCACCCCAGCCTGCAGCTGGTATCTGAGTGGTAAGAGGTTACCAAAGCAGCAGGACCCAGGCACCAGCCTGACTCCTCCCTCTTGCCCTTCTGTGTCCCAGCCCTGATCTCCAGGGCTTGAACAATCTACAACTTTCGCACTGCTTCATCCAGTGGTGCAAGTTTTCTATCTCCAGTGACCCTAGTGCAGCAGTCTAGAAAGAAAACATCTAGATAAGATCATGACAGTTGCTTTCACCATGGCTACTCTAACCTCTGCATTAGATCCCACTGAGATGCCCTTCCCCTCACCCCAGGGGCACAGAGAGCACCAAGAACCTTTCTTTGGAACAGTCTGTCCACAGCCTCTTGATTTTATTTCCAACAATTTCCCAGCCTGGCCTCATAAGAAAAATGTAAGCAATGTGCAGACTGCTCTTCTCTCTTGTCTGGGAGGCCCTGGCATTAACAGAGCTACAAATAAAAAAACAACCCTGGCCTTCACCCCAACTCACTCCTGCCTCTTGCCCAGGGTTTGGAACAGAGAGACACAGAGTGCTATTGCTTGCAGTGTGGGACCAGGGCACCACAGCAGGCCTTCTCACTAGTCACTGCATGGCCTGGCCTGGAGACTTGCTGCTCTGGGTGCTTTCTGGTCCACAGGGTGCCAGAGGGCAGGAAGAGGAAGACATTCTAGTCCAGGCACAGAAGTGCAATTGGAGCCTGAGCAAGGCCTGGTGGTGCAGGCCTGTAATCTCAGCTATTTGGGAGGCTGAAATATGAGCCTCTGAGTTACAGAGAAAGTTCAACAATAGAATGGGTAACTTAGTGAAATCCTGGCTCAAAGATAAATAGATTACATAGATATAGATAGATAGATAGATAGATAGATAGATAGATAGATAGATGATAAATAGATAGATGATAGATAATAGAAGATAGATAGATGATAAATAGATAGATGATAGATAGAGAGATAGATAGATAGATAGATAGATAGATAGATAGATGATGATAAATAGATAGATAGATAGATAGATAGATAGATGATAGATAGGTGATAGAGAGATGATAGATAGATAGATAGATAGATAGATAGATAGATAGATAGATAGATAGATAGATAGATAGATAGATAGATAGATGATAAATAATTAAAGCAGGCTGAGGACATAGCTCAGTAGTAGAGTGCTTACCTAGCATGTACAAGGGCCCTGAGTTCAATGCCCAATATTGCAAAAATAAAAGTGCAATGTGGCCCCAAGTTCATAAAGAGGCCCAGCCCTCTACTCTGCCAGTCTAAGCCCCTGTCTTTTCCTTCTCCTGTCAGGTCACAGGGTACAAGCACGCTGCGGTGTTCCTCAATAGAGGACAAGAGGCAGAGAGGTGAACTGGGGCTTCCTCCTAAGGTGAAGGCCTGAATATTGGCAGGAGAGAGGAAGAATAATAGGTCTCAGTCACCAGAAAAATAGTCTTGGACCTACTTACTTCCTGGAGCCTCCTTCTAGCCAAGCATCACCACCTCCTTGCCTCATCAGTCCAAGGACACATCTCGACTTCTGGAAGTGCCGCCTCCCTACCCTGTTTACACAGCCCACATGACTCCCTCCTGCCCTATGCACTTAGTCCCCCTCAATTGTGCTCCTGTTTCTAGTCCTCCCACAATGCATGCAACTCAGACCCCAGTTCTGGCCTCACTGTGTGTGTGAATGAGTGTCCAGAGTTTCCTGCCTGGAGATGTAGTATCTTGACTGATTCCTAGGGCCCTGCACAGGCCCTGGCTTCTCTTAGATACCTCCGGCCTGGAGCTGTGTCCACGATTTTGTCTTCCCTTAGGTGCTCTAAGCCTAGCCCAGAGCACCCAGGGAACGCTGCAGCACCAAATACCAGGAAAGGCAGCCCTGTGTTGGGGAGGCAACATTGCCACCCCCTCCAAAGTATTCATGCCTATAATCCCAGCATTCGAGAAGCTGAGGCAGGAGAATCACTGTGAGTTTGAGGTCAGCCTAGGCCAGTCTGGATACACAGTGAGACCCTATCTCAAATAAACTAAATTAAAATGAGGTAAGTCTGTCAACATAGGCCAGGAATCCTTGACACAATTCCCTTTTGCTTTCCAGGAAAGTCAGAGAGAGAGAGAGAGAGAGAGAGAGAGAGAGAGAGAGAGAGAGAGAGAGAGAGAGAGATAGAGAGAGAGAGAGAGAGAGAGAGAGAGAGAGAGAGACAGTCCTGGGTTCCTTCTCCCCACTATACTGAACAAAGGAAAAAGGCAGTGTATCTGCAGTGTGGAAAGTGAGATGCTGCCCTGTCTGCTTTCCAGTCAAAGGAATCAAGAATTGGCCCAAGACCAACAGCAGATTCAGGAAGTGGTTTGGAAAGCTTCCCTCACCCCTCACCTGCAGAGAAGGCCTCTGTGGTCCCCAGCATCGGAGCCAGCTGGAGGAGGGGTTTGTGACAAGCCCACTGAGGGCCTGGTGGCTCTGTCACAGTAACCCTGAAAGCTGCCATGGGGGTGAGGCCCCTGAACTTGTTCTGGCTTAGAAAGCAGGACTCCTGAGCAGATAGGGGCCGCTGCAGCACCAGATGTACAAGGCCGCCTGCAGGAGTACGTTGGCTCCTCCTGCCCTGCCAGACCTTAGCCTTGGCTCTCTGGTGATTTATCATCTGTTATTCTGAAAATTGGTTGTCATTGTGGTAGACTATATTAAATGCCAGATGGGGTAACAAATGAAGGATCCTACTTGAAGTACTTTGAAAAATATCAAAAACTGAACACATAAGGTTAGGGCTTTCATAAAACAAGAAACACTGTAGTCAACAGATCTGGAGGGATCTGAGAGTTCATGTAACCCACCATTCTCATTCCAGAGACGAGATGTGAAAATTAGTGATGTAAAAGGGTTCCTCAAAGCCATGCAAAACGATGAGACCAGAGCTGGAATCCTAGAAGCCATCTAGCCATTCACTGAGTATCCACTATGGACACGGTGCTGTTTCTTCCATATAAATCCATCACACACAGCAGCCCTATCAGAAGGAATATTATTTTATGGATGAAGAAACTATGACTGAGAAAATATTTTTTTATTGTTTTTTTTTGAAACAGGGTCTCCCTGTAGCTCCAGCTGGCCTAGAATCACTATGTAGACCTGGCTGGCCTCGATCTCACAGAGATCTGCCTGTTTCAGCCTCCCACATGCTGGAGTTAAAGGTGTGCACTACCACACCTGCCAAGAAAAGATTAAAAAAAAACAGCCAGGGTCTCATTTCATAGCCTAGGTTGACCTTGAACTCAAGGCAATTCTCTTACTTAGTCCTCCCAACTGCAGGAGTTACAAGTTTAGCCACCACATTAAGCCAAGAAAGGTTGTTGGCTTTTTTTTTTTTTAAAGATGTGTGTGTGTGTGTGCCCACAAGGGTGCCCTCAGAAGTCAGAAGAGGGCATCAGATTCCCTGGAGCTGGAGGTACAGGTGGCTGTGCTGGGACCCAAACTGCAGTCCTATGTAAGAGCAGTAAGCGCTCTTAATAACAAAGCCTCCTCTCCAGTCCCTGAGAAAGGTTTTTTGTCTTGTTTTGTTTAAAAAATTACTTTCTTACATTTTAATTATTTGTGTGTGTGTGTGTTTGTATGTGCCTGTGTGCATGCATGTGTGTGAGTGCCATTGCACAAGTATAGAGGACAACTTGTAAAAGTCAGTTCTCTTCTTCCACCGTGTGGGTCTCAGAGATCCAACTCATGTCTATCAGTCTTGACAGCAATCACCTTTACCCACTGAGCCATCTTGCTGCCCCAATGTGTAGTTTGAGCTAGATTTTCTTTTAAGACTTTATTTTTATTTTATGTGTATGAGTGTTTTGCCTGCATGTATGTAATATATGCAAGTGCATTCATGTATGCAGTGCCCACAGAAGCCAGAAGAAGGCGTTGGATCCCCTGGAACTGGAGTTGGGGACCATGTGGATGCTGGGAACTGAACCCAGGTCCTCTGCAAAAGCAGCCAGTGCTCTTGACCACTGAGCCATCTCTCCAGTCCCTGAGCTAGGTAGGTTTTTTTTCACTTTTTGAGCCTTTCCCTTATCCCATGTGCAGCAATGCATTTGCAAGGTGTTCCTGCTGCTTTCTGCAGTGCCTGCTCTTTCCAGCTAAGTGGTGATCCAGGATATGGATGTAGCCCAGGTTGCTCATTCCCTCATGGCTGGAATGACATTTGAGGTGCTTCCAGTTTGAGGCAGTTATGAATAAAGCCACTGTACCTGCTTACATACAGTTAAATTATCATTTCTTTTGGTTAAATCAGAGGAATTGATGAGGCATATGGTTAAATGCATGTTTAATTGTACAGAACATTGTTGGGTTTTTTATATAGTCAATTTTCTCTTTTGATTTTTGCCACTCTGCTAGGTATGTCTGAAGGAGGTTTCAAAAGTCAGCTGAGTGTGGAGCCTCACACTTGTAATTCCAGCATTTGGAAGGTTGAGACAGGAAGATTGTTACAAATTTGAGGCCAGCCTGGGCTACATGGTAAGGCTGTCTCGAAACACAAACAAAAAGATTTGCTAAAAATCATACATAGAATGTTAGAACTGATACTATTTAATTGTAACTTGTCTGTCTCCAAAGATAAATCTCTTTCTACCACATACACTGCTACCTCACAGTTCCTGTATCCCATCTTTAGTCAGAGCACTGTGCTGGGGAGCTGGTAAATACATTTTGTTGTATGGCCTGGGACATGTTGTTCTGAGAACAACAAAACCCAACTCTCAGTGATTTAAGATAACACAGGATTAGTCCTCATTTATTCTCTGTGCCCATGACATACTGGGGAAGAGAGTTCTGAAGTGTATACCTTTAGTCCCAGCACTCAGGAGGCAGAGGCCGGCGGATCTGTGAGAATGAGGCCAGCCTGGTCTACATAGCAAGTGCCAGGCCAGCTGAGGCCACAGGAAGACCCTGTCTCAAAGAGATAAAAATAAATGAATAAAAATAAGAAACAATAAAACAAAAAATGTCATAAGCAATTTTAAAAAATCACTTCTGCATGCATTTCAGTGTCATAACTAGTCCATATCATACTCAACTGCAAGAGACTGGAGATCAAAGAGTGCAATCTTTTTTAATTTTATTTATTATTTTTATTTTATGTGTATGTGTGTATTGCCTGCAGGTAGGTAAGTGCACCCGTGTCGTGCAGTGCCCGCGGAGGTCAGAAGAGGCTGTTGAATCCCCTGGGACTGGAGTTAATGGACAGTTGTGAGCTGTCATGTGGGTGCTGGGATTCGAACTGGGGTCTTCTGCAAGAACAACCAGTGTTCTTAACCGCTGAGCCATCTCTCCAGCCCCAAAGAGTGCAATCTTTTTTAAAAACAATTATTTACTTTTAATTTTTGTGTATGTATGTTTTGCCTGCATGTATGAAATGTACATAAATGCACTTGTGTGTGCATTGCCCACAGAGGCCAGAAGAAGGCATTGGATCCCCTGGAACTGAAGTCACTGGAAGAGTTGTTAGCCACCCTGTGAATGCTGGGAACTGAACCCACGTCCTCTGCATGAGCACCCAGGGCTTTTAATTGCTGAACTATCTCTCCAGCCCCCAAAGTTCAATCTTATCAGCCAGGAGGCAGAGGAAGAAAATTTTGGTCAAGAGGTTGGGTTGGTTGTCCCTTTTGTTTTGAGACATGTCTTGCCATTTAGTCTAGGCTGCTTTCTAACTGGAAGCATTCCTCCTGGCTCGCTTGATGAGCAGTTTTAATGTCTACTATGCAGTTTACACAAGTCATGGGTGATTGTTAGAAAATATGGGGTAGCCCAGCATGGTGGCACACTCCTTTAGTCCCAGCACTTGGGAGGCAGAGGCAGGTGGATCTCTGTGAGTTCAAGCCTGGTCTACATAGTGAGTTCCAGGACAGCTGGGGCTACAGGGAGACCCTGTTTCAAAAAGACCAGAAAAAAAAAGGAAAATGTGGGACAATGCTAAGGGAAAGGGATCCCGATAAAAGTCTGCATTATTCCAAAGATTAGTCCTGCCCAGGATTTTCAGTTTCTTTCAAGTTGCCTAGAAAGCCTTGATTGGGTACGGAGACACCCTGGAGCTCTGCCCTTTTCCCTAGATTCAGGAAAAACCCATGTGGTTTGAAAATGTAGTTCCCCTTAATACAACAATGGCTGAAAATACAACCCTTCTGTCCCTCACTCCATTCTTCAGATTCATATTCTGCGCATGCGTGCATGCGTGTGCGCGTGCGTGTGTGTGTGTGTGTGTGTGTGTGTGTGTGCAGGTGGGCTCTCCAGACGTATGGAGGCTAGAGATTGACATCAGGATGTCTTCCTCATTTGCTTCTCATTAAACCTGGAGCTCATCATTTTGGTTAGACTGGCTGTTCTGCAAGCCCTCAAGATCTACCTGTGCCCCCCACCCCCAGCCCTGGAGTTCCAGGTACTTGCTGCTATACCAGGCTTTTATGTGGGTGCTAGAGATCCAAACTCAGGTACCTTATTTACCCACTTAGCCTCTGAGCCATCTCCCCAGGCCCCCTTAAATCCATGCTCTTATTCTAGCCATACCTTAATTCTGCTTCTGGGAGGTGACAGGTACTCACCAAACCCATGTCAAGAAGCTGTAGGGTAGATTGTGTGGGATGGAGCAGAGAGCTTCAGGAAAAGGTATGCCTACAAAGTCCTTGACTAGATCTTAGAGTCTCTCAGTCAACAGCTGAATAAAGTGGTAAATGTCCATGAACTTGGCAGACAGAAAGCCTGGCAAAAGCCCTCAGCTCCCCCCATATCAACTGTGCGACCACGGACATTCTGAGACATTTCTTCTGGAAAATAAAGATGATGGTGGCCTCTGTTAAAGTGCTATGAAGAGCAACAGTTTATAAAGGAAGAAACTGATACATAGTTGCTTAAAAGGTCCCATACCTGGACCTACAGGAAAGCTCTTAACCTCTGGCTTTTGTTAATTGATAAAAATCAGTTTCCTAGCCATTGAAATAACTATTTCATTGTTAACATTGCCATTACATATGCACAACTAATTTATATGGATGAAATATGTCTAGTATGTATATAGATATATTGATCTAAATCAAAATGGTGATTAAAAAGAAGAAATCTTGGGCTGAGGATGTAGCTTGGTTGGTGCAGAGTTTACCTACCATACATGAGACCCTGGATTC
>NW_008349073.1:1989126-1989974 GCF_000622305.1 Nannospalax galili | reverse complement strand
CTAGAAACTGTTATACTAAGTGAAGTAACACAGACTCAGAAAAAAAAATCAACCTATGTTCTCCCTCATATGTGGCTCCTAGAACCAGACTCTGATAAATAAGTATGCAACCAGACATAACTACAGGAACCAGGATAATGGAAAGGAAACAGGGAGGTAAAGGAAAAGAAAGAACCTGAAAGAGAAGAAGAGTAGGAAACAGGCCTTAATAAGGGAGATATGGATAAAAATTGGGTTAGTTTAAGGGAAGGGGGAGGGAAGGGTATACAAGGAACCTAGGGGATAAAGGGAAAGAAGGAGCTCAAGAGGTAGGACCATAGGAGAAAAGTATTATTAAGGGAGAAAGGGGGAAATGGGGGCACCTTAGTTGGGGAAACCATGATGGAGGGGTGAGACGATGTGAGAGAGAAACAATGCCTAGCTAGTTTAAAAACCATATTACTCAACAGCCTACTGACAAATTATATAAACCACATCAAGAAATACATGTCTAGGTAACATTTATCTGAGAACAATTGGTCTTTGCCCAAGATTTATCTACATGACACACAGTAATTAAAAGTACCAGACTGGTGGAACTAACCTTCTTGGATGTTTAACAGACGTACTTTGGGGCCTATAGTAATTTGGTCAGAGGGACATAAAGGACAGTTTTTGCTCCTTGCCCTCCTAGGTCGACTAGTTCCAGGGGACTATGAGCATATCTCAAAATGTCCTATAATGGTGGTGGATCACCTGTCCTCTTGATCAAGGAGGCTGAGGAGACCCCACCAGGTGAACTTGAACCAGTGTCCAATCTATAAAGAGGAGGGTTAACACAGAGGAATCATTTCCTCCATGCTTCCAAG
>NW_008349073.1:1980030-1988063 GCF_000622305.1 Nannospalax galili | reverse complement strand
TTGTGAAAAAGATGTACTCTTGCTCTGGAGTGTGTTACTGAATATGTTAAGCAATAATGAAATGCTTCTTCTAATCATGTAGTTTTTAAAAAATTTCTTAAAATTTACTTCATGTTAAATAGTAGAGGTGATAAACATTACCAGTGAAATCTACCTGATGACTTTATATCCATACTTCAGGTACTAAGGATCCGAGTGTAACCGACTGTGACTAGTAATAATCAGATACATGGAGATTAAAGACACATGTGTAAACATGTGTTAGTAGCATTAAAAATGTAGGAAACTGCATATCTTAAAATGAAACAAAAGACTCCCAAACAGTAACCCAGCATAGAAATGGGAAAATGAACAGCAGACCCCAATCTTATCTAAAGGAATGTTGGCGACTGATTGCTGCTGGATGAGGAAGAGCTGATCTTCCTAAAGCAAGGAATTCTAGATGGGCTGACTAGATTCAGCAGATGAACTAGCACTGGGCAGCTCAGGGCACTGATAACACAGTGGACAGTAACAGGGATGACAGAGTACATGAGCTCCAGTGGGGGAGGGTCTATGGAAGGATGCCATTTGGGATGCGGTTGTATAAAGATGAGTAAGATTGTTTGGGATGTTCTGTATGAAATACACAAAAAAGAATAAATAATTAAAAAAATTAAAAATTAAAATAAAATAAAAAAAATTTTAAATGCCATAACCCACTATTATGTACAATTAACACATGCTAATAAAAACTTTTTTTTGAGACAGTCTCCCCAGTAACCCTAAATAACCTGGAACTTGCTATGTAGTCTGGGTTGGCCTCAATCTCACAGAGATCAACCTGCCCCTCCATCCAGAATGCTGGAATTAAAGACATGCACCACCATGCCTGGCAATAGAAACATTTTTAAGCCGGGCATGATGGCGCAGACCTTTAATGCCAGCATTCAAGGCAGAGGCAGGCGGATCTCTGTGAGTTCAAGGTTAGCCTGGTCTATACAGTAAGTTCTAAGACAGCTGGGGCTATGGGCAGACCCTGTCTCAAAAAGGCCAAAAAAATTATTTTTAAATAATAATTTTAACTGGGTATGGTGCTACATACCAGTAAATCCCAGCACTCAGGCAGGAGAATCGACATGAGTTTGAGATGAATTGAGACCTTGTCTCAAAAACAACAACAACAACAACAACAAAAAACAATAATAGCTGCATGTAATGGCACACACCTTTGATTCAGGAGGCAGAGGCAGGCACATCTCCATGAGTTCAAAGCCAGTCTTGTCTACTTAGCAAGTTCTAGGCCAGCTGGAACTACAGGGAGACCCTGTCTCAAAAAAGACCAAATAATAAATAAATAAATAAATAAATAAATGGCCAGTGAAATGGCTCAGTGGGTTAAAGCACTTACTGCAAAGCCTTAGTGTGATCCCTGGGACCCCCAGAAGGTGGAAGGAGAGAACCAAGCCATCTAAGTTGTCCTCTGACCTCTACACATGGGCTGTGTCATGTATGCACTCATACATATTACACACACACTAAAATAAGCCAGATACAGTGGTGTATGCCTTTAATTCTGGCACTTGGGAGGCAGAAACAGGTGGATTTCTATGAGTTAGAGGCAAGCCTGGTCTACATAATGAGTTCAAGGCTGACTAGGGCTAAATAGTGAGACTGAATCTCAATAAATAAATAAATACAATAAAATGTAAAACTAATAATAATAAAATAATTGTTTCACACTCTATTTACATTATAATAATCCTATGAATAAGAACAGAACACAAATTGTTACATTTTATATAGAAGAATGTAGGTTGAGAGACAGAAAAGAAGTTTAGAACTCAGGCTGTACAATACCTAGGTTTGTGTTCTTTCTGCCTAAGCCTGTGTAGCTTAGGCTGGCCTGGAAGTCAATAGCTTTGTAGCCCAGGGTGTCACTGAGCTCACAGCTATCTTCCTGCCTCAGCCTCCCAAATATTGAGATTACAATAATAAACTATTATGCCTAGCACATTTTTGTGAGTGCGTTGTGTGTGTTTGAATGTGCATAAACATGTGTGCATGCCAGTGCATATAGAGGCAGGAGGCTGATGTTGGGTGTCTTTTAAAAAATATTTTCTTTGGGCCGGGCGTGGTGGCGCACACCTTTAATCCCAGCACTTGGGAGGCAGAGGCAGGCAGATCTCTCTAAGTTCAAGGCCAGCCTGGTCTACATAGTGAGTTCCAGGACAGCTGGGGCTACAGGGAGACCCTGTCTCAAAAAGACCAAAAAATATATGTATATATATTTTTTCTTTTTTTATTTTATGTATGAGTATATTGCCTGCAGGTATGTAAGTGCATCCATGTGGTGTAATGCCCTTGGAGGTCAGAAGACAATTGTTAGCTGCCATGTGGGTGCTGGGAATCAAACCTGGGGCCTCTGCAAGAGCAGTCAGTGCTCCTAACTGCTAAGCCATCTCTCTAACCCGAGTGTCTTCTTCAATTGCCCTCCACCTTATATATTGAGGCAGGGTCACTCACTGTACCTAAAGCTCATCTATTCAGCTAGTCTGGCTAGCCAGCTTCCTCTGGGGATCCTGTCTCCACCTCCCAAGTACTGGGGTTACAGGCAGGCTGCCATCTCCTACCCAGCATTTACATGGGTGCTGGGGATCTGAACTCTGCTCTTCACATTTTCATCATGCTTGCACAGCATTTTACCCATTGCGCCATCTCCCAGTTCTGCATAGTTTTAAAGTAGCATACATACTAGGTGCACATTAAAATCTCTTGAAGTACTTTAAAAAGTAATTCAGCTCTGCCTGGTCCTTCCCCAGCCAATCACATTATAATCTGTGAGTAGGGTTCCAGCATCTATATTTGATTTTTTTTTTTTTTGCCTTTTTGAGACAGGGTCTCCCTGTAGGCCAAGCTGGCTTGGAACTCACTAGGTAGACCAGGCTGGACTCAATCTCACAGAGATCCACCTGTCTCTGCCTCCTGAGTGCTGGGATTAAAGGCAAGCACCACTACACCTGACTGACCTTGAACTTCTTGATGGTCCTGCCTCTGTCTCTCCAGCACTGGGATTATAGGTGTGCATTGCTACACCCAGTTTTATGAAGCACTAGGGACTGAACCCAGAGTGAGCAAGTCCTCTACCAACTGAGCTATATTCCCACACAACAAACACCTTCTTTAAACCTTTCCACAACCCCATTAATTAGATGCTCTGTTATACAGATGAAGAAAATAAGATACAGAAAGGATAAGCAAATTGCCCACGTGACCTTGGATAGTCCCTAACATCTCTGTTCCAAGGCCAAATGAAGCACTCACCTGTAAATCCCAGCACTTAGGCTGTAGCTAGAGGATCAGGAGTTAAGACCATCCTCGGTTACATAGTTCTAGGCCATCCTGGGATATATGAGACCCTGTCTCAGAGCAGAACAACTCCAAGGCTGTTCATTAAAGCTCTTCAAGTCAATACTGTGAATTTATAGAGATTATACAGGATATTTGAAAAATTCCAGAGAAACACAGCAATGCCTGCCATCTGTCATAGTGTGACCTATTTACAGCAGTTCACCATTTCTACAACAGATGGCACTCTATTCCTTCCAGTGACATCATATTTTTGCCACACTGAGTTTTTCACACAGAAAATCAGTGTGGAACAGGAAATGAGTGTGGTGGTGCCTCCAATCTGATTCCGAAGTTGGAGAAGTGTACAGTGCCCAGTAGGCACTGACACTATGCACTGTAAGTCACTGTGATTATTTAAGAATGAAATAGAAGCCGGCATGGTGGCACACATCTTTAATCCCAGCACTCAGGAAGCAGAAGCAGGCAGACTCTGTAGAGGCCAGCCTGGTCTACTTAGCACATTCCAGGTCAGCTGGGGCTACAGAGAGACCCTGACTCAAAAAATAAAATAAAATAAAATAAAACAAAATAAAATAAAATAGAAAAAAATTAGCCAGCCAGGAGTGCTAGCACACTTACAGTCCCAGCTACTCAGAAGTTTGAGGCAGGAGGATGACTTAATCTCAGGAGATCAAGGCTAATTTAGCAACACCATAAGAATATGTTTGTAAAAAGTGAAAATAAGCTAGGTGTGGTGATACATGCCTTTAATCTCAGCATTAGGAAGGCAGAAACAGGTGGATCTCTGTGAGTCTGAGGCCTGTCTGGTCTACACAGCAAGTTCTGGGCCAACCAGTGCTGCACAGTGAAACCCTGTCTCAAAACAAAACAAAGATAACTAAGAAATGTTTTCATTTAATTGTGTGTGCACGCACGTGTGTGTGTGCATGCATGCGTGTGTTAAAGAGTTGGTTCAGCAGGTGAAGACACTAAGCCTGACTACCTGAGTTTGATCCCTGGAACCCACATGGGGGAAGGAGAGAACTAATTCCTACAACGAGTGCTATGGCACAAGCCACAACTCACCTCCAATTTAAAAAGTAGAAATATAATTAGAAATTTTTAAATAAGATGTTAATACATAAATACCTAATTGTTTGTACCTAACTACCTAATCAAGGTAAGACTATAGTATTTCAAACAAGGTACTAAAACTGTAAGGACAGCCTCCTAATGTCAAAGCCACAGAACAAAGGAGTAAAGGAAAGACTAGAATTTAATCAGTCTAACTCCTGGGAAACAACTTTTACTTGTTCCTCTGAATGCACCCAACCTGTACTTTTCTTCAGTGTCCTGTTCTGGATGCCAGACCTTAAATGTAGAGTTAGAGGTCTACCTGAAATGACAACACAGATATAACTTAAACATTAAAATCAAGACTTACAAGTTGGGTAAATTGGTGCACACCTGTGATCTTAGCACACAAGAGCCTGAGGCAAGAGGATTGTGAGTTCAGGGTCTGCCTGGGCCACATAGTGCCAGCCTGCCTCAATAAAATAGATACAATAAAGCTAAGTGAAATTAAATCAGGACCAAGAATTACTGCGATGTCCTCTGGAAAGTTAACACAATATTCTTTGGTCTCAGGTTCCTCGTCTGTAAAAAAATAAAATAAAATAAATTTTTTTTTGGTGTTTTTGAGACAGGGTCTTCCTGTAGCCCCAGCTGGCCTGGAACTCAGCATCCACTGACAACTAACAACCATCTGTAACTCTAATTCCGGGGGATCCTCTGCCCTCTCTGGCCTCAGTAGGTATTGCATGATACATCCATGCAGGCAAAAACACTTATACATATAAAATAAATGTTTTAAAAATTAAAAAGAAGAGTTATGCTGAGACCTATCACTGCCCTGTTAACAGCCATTGTTCTCATCCTTAACACCTGTTTAACAGCCAGTTAAGAAGAGAGGGACAATGTAGGACTCTTGGGACCTCCCTTATTGCCACCTGGCTCCCACTGAAATGGCTCTTCCTCCCACATAGAAATCCAGAGACGATTACCCATAGAGCAGCTTCTTTTAAGGACTCTGCACTTTGACATGAAAAGACCTATGCATAGATCATGAGAATAGCATTAGATCTGGCCACATGAGATTGCTAGGTCTCAGGTTCCTCGTCTGTAAAAAAATAAAATAAAATAAATTTTTTTTTTGGTGTTTTTGAGATAGGGTCTTCCTGTAGCCCCAGCTGGCCTGGAACTTGCTATGTAGACCGGCTGGCCTCAAACTCACAGAGATCCGCCTGCCTCTGCCTCCCAAGTGCTGGGATTAAAGGTGTGCACCACCACACTCAGCTTCTCATCTGTAAAATAAAGATAACAAAAGCAGACACTCTAGGGCTGGGAAAATGGTTCAGTGGTTAAGAGCACATGTTGCTCTTGCAGAGGACCCAAGTCTGGTTCCCAGCACTCATGTTGGGCAGCTCACAACTGTCTGTAACTCTAGTTCTAGAAGATCCAAGGCCCTCATCTAACCTCTACAGGCATCCACACTCAGGTGCCTATATAGCCCCCACACACATACACAAATAAAACTAAATCTTAAAAAAAATAGCTCTAAGGGCATGGTGGCGCACGCCTTTAATCCCAGCACTTGGGAGGCAGAGGCAGGTGGATCTCTGAGTTCAAGGCCAGCCTGGTCTCCATAGCGAATCCAGGCCAGCTGTGGCTAGGAAGACCCTGTCTCAAAAAGACCAAAAATAAATAAATCAATAAAAGTAAACTCTACATATTCGTTGTAAAGATTAGGCAAGATAAGAATCACAGGGCATTTGGCACATAACAGGTACTCAACGTTTGTTCACTTGTTCTTGATCCTTCCTCATTTCCACAACAGATACCTAAAGACAGAAACACACATGTATCCACAGGGGCATGAATCATTCACATTCACGCACATACTTCCCACCTTTCAGTCTCTACCCAGTCCTCAACCTCAAGCACATCATTTATATGTGTATACTTAAATAAAATCACAGAAGTATGGATGATGAACTGAGCATGAAATTAACTGACAAAACCACAAAGCAAATGCATGTCCCTGAACTCACTGTCCTTTCTCCATGATAGCTACTGTTATTGAGAGAACTTCTACCAGCCCCACAGAACACTAGATTGTACAGGCTAAATAAGTCCATTTGCCTCTTTTTCCACTTGCTTGTAACATCACTGCCCATGATGCCACTGGGACGAATGGGTCCTCAGGACCTAAAATGTCCTCCAGTGCATCCCAACACATCACACAGTCCCTGATCTTGGTACTGAACAGTGTCAGTCCCATAACAGGTTACCCCCTCTCCCAGCAAAATTAAAGCCTTATTAAACCAACCTATACCATTCACAATGCTTTTTTTTTTTTTTTTTTTTTTTTTTTTTTTTTTTTTTTATCTTTTTGAGACAGGGTCTCCCGCCCCAGCTACAAGGCTTTAAAAAAAAAAAAAATTGTGTGTGTGTGTGTGTGTGTGTATGTGTGTTGTGTGATGTGTGCACTTGTGAGTGTGAGTGCATTCATGCCACAGCATGTGGTCAGCAAACAATCTTGGGTATTGATCCTCACCTTCCTCTTTGTTTGAGATAAGGTCTCTTTCTCTTTAAAAATTTATTCGTTTACAGCCTCACTCACCCTCCCATCTCCCGCAGGTCTCTCCTCCTACCCTGGGTCCTGTCCCATTCCTTGTCTGGGCACCCCAGACACCTGGGGAACCACCACTGCTTCTTCCTGATCCTGTACATCCAGAGCAACTCAGTTCCTTCCCAGGTCCCCAGGAGCACTGCTACTGGGCCTGGCTTCGCCCTCACCTCCCTCTGCTTCCCTGGGCCTGCAGGACCTGCAGGCCTCTCTCCAACCCTCAGGTTTCTCTCTCAGGAGTAAGTCGATTGGGCACTCCGAGCCTTGACTCCCCCAGCCTCACTCACCCTCCCATCTCCCCCGGTGGTCTCTCCTCCTAGCCTGGGTCCTGTCCCATTCATTGTTTTGGTGCCCCAGACACCTACAGAACCACCACCTCTTCCTGATCCTGTGCATCCAGAGCAACTCAGTTCCTTCTCAGCACCCCAAGGGCACTCTGGGCCTGGTCCCGCCCTCATCTCCCTCTGCTTCCCTCTGTCTCCACAACCCTCTAGCCTCCTTCCTGGACACCAGGGCTGACCTTTCCTCTTCCTGGTCCTTTGCACCCAGACCAACCCAGCTCCTCAGTGCAGTCCTCAGGAGCCCTAGGGGCCACCTCCCGACCCCATCTTCCTTCAATCTCTGTGTAGCACAGCCACCAGCTGCCCTAGATCAGCATCTTTCCTGGGCCAGGCTCCCAGGCCAGTCCAACACCCAAATTCCTAAGGCCAAAATCTATCATGGAGGGATCCAGACCTCAGGAGAAAGCCTGAGAGCATCTGATCCTCATCTGACTTGGGACTCTGTGGGAACTCTTGAAGACAAAAACAATCTGGCCACTCCAAAACAAAATCAAAAGAGAGAACAGGAAGTTCAGAGGAACCAGCTTTTCATGCCCAAAAGTAGACCACAAAAACACATAAAGTTCACAAAAAGAAGCAGACCTAAACTAGAAGGCTTGAGTCTCACACAAGAATCAGAAACTACAAAAGAAATCCACATGTCAAAATCACAGAGAAAAAATAATAACATGAAA